>NC_080539.1:61753702-62063452 GCF_028640845.1 Ahaetulla prasina
GGTGGGGGCGGCGAAGACTGTTGCACCAACGGGCGAGGAGGAGAGCGAGGGGTTGGTCGCAGGCCACTTTCTCCATGGAGTCCGTTGTCCCTTCCAGCAACAGCAGCGCCGCTCTGCTCGAGGGGCCGCTCTCCCGGGGCTATGCTTCCTTTAGGGACCGTCTTTTGTGGGTGAGGAAAAGAAGTAGGGAGGGATCAGCGGGTCTTTGGCTCTGGAAAGGAGCGGAATCCGTTCGTGCCTGCCAATATCCTCGGCTGCGGGCGGGGAAGGACGAGGGGGACGTATTGACAGGGCGGCGGGGGCCTGCCGAAGACAGCTGTTGTCAAGGGGGTGGATTGACAAAGCCGCTCGCTCGGCGAAGAAATAAGCGAAAGTCGAATCGGGCTATTGGGAAAAGAGCGTGTTCTCGTCTTCGGAATAAATAGTAATTTTTTTAAAAAAAACCTGCAAAAAGAAATATTTTTTTAAAAAAGCATACCAGAACAAAATGCTGGCTTTGTACTTGGATACGATTCTGCCATCAAGTCGCTTTCCAGTTCTAGTCACTACGTAGCCAGGTGTCCTTCATACTTTAGGATCGGATTTGTGGCTCTTGTGTAAATAAGAGAAGTACTAAGGAAATGGAGCAGAGGTGGGATTTGGAGAGCTGGGGGAGAGGAGGAATTTGTATCCATCCTGGCTTTTTTCCCAAATACTGAAGGGAGTAAAAATTGTTAGTTACAACGATGGCAGGAAAATAGTTTATGCATGAGTTTGTTTCTGTGTTGATAATTTAGTTCTAATTTCTCATGTTTGTGGAGCAATGCAAACTAGGTTGACTTCTGATAACAAAATTGTAAATGTGTAACAACCTGGATTGTAAAATGTTTGAAGTTACAGGACAGGAAGCTGTCAGAGATGGCAACATTTTAAAGAATACACATATCCATCTGAAAACATAAAATGCAAGCATGGGAAGTTCAGGAGAAAGTACTTTAAACTAATTCCATCATTGTTTCTTAAATTATATGTTAGGTATAGTATTAACCTTACTTAAATTTTGTTTGGCTGTAACAGTATGTTAAATTTCTGTTTTAGTCTTAAAATCGGTAGTGGTAAATTAATTACCTTTTTAGTAGCATTTTGAGATTATGGATGGGGAAAATAAAGCAAACATGAGCTATGCTAAAAAAACCTATTTGCTAGACTATGCACATTTTTAAAAGTTAAAAGTTAATATACAAAGATGAAACAGCACATTCAAAATCTATGAAATGTTGGATTCTAAATGTGAATCATCAAGAATAATAAACTAGGTAGAATGTAATTGGCCTTAAGTTGTTGCCATTAGCTTCTGGTCTGTCTATAATTAGAATATTAAAAATAAAGAATGTAAACTAGAATTGTTGTAAACAAATTCAAAGTAGGACAACATTACTTGAATTTCTTATTGAAATCTGTGACGTTATTCATCAGAGCATTGTGAATACTGTACACTTGAGTCTAGTTTTATGGCTTTTGGGAATAAGAACATAATGGAAAGTTATGGAATTAATTTGAGTGAACCTTCTTAAGTGAAATTTTCAGAGTTGTATCCTGCTATTTCTATATGTATGTTTAAATTATTTTAAATGTAGACACTTACCTTTTTTTTAAGCTGGTGTCAACACTACCTGAAAACATGCAGCCTGGTCCTGATTTCCATGGATTTCCTTGGGAGCCCATTATTATCACTGCCTTTGCTGGAATTGCTACACTTGCTATTTTCTTCTGGAGAACCTGTCTTTCTGTAAGTAATTTTTTAAAACTGCTTCTTTATAAGTAAACTAAAGTAAATAAGCACACCTGTTATATTAATACTTAGACCAGATAATTAACTTCAGCAGTGAATAATAAATCTCTGGATATCAGTTGATGCAGTTGAGAAAAATGATCAATTTTATCATTAGATGTAAACATATATTCTAAATGTTCTGCTAATAAAAAAAACTTAGCAGGTTATTTTATTAATCTGAAAAATGTGTTGTTGACATTTGTCTGCCAGCTTTGGTGTTGTTACTTTATGATTAAGTTTGAAACAGTATGGTAATTAAAAAGGCATACTATTTAATTCATTAATTTTTGATAATTTGGGCCTGAATTTTCAGGATAAACTCTGATTTGTGTAAGTATATTATCTGTGGAAACCAATTGTAAGGAAGAGAACAATAATATTGAGATTTGTAAAACCATAACAGTAAATCATGGCTGTTTATAAAACATATTGATGTGAAAGAAGATATGTAGTATGCATGCTGCTATTGTTAAAGTGCTCATCTTGAAATTACAATGTAGACAGTGACAAAATGACTTGATAGGCAACTAAACTTAAACTTCACAGAGCAAGATTTGGGCCAATCATTTAATCTTTATCTTGTTTATTATATCATTTGGCTAATTCTCTAATTATGCTTTGAAATTATGAGTATGTAAAAATTGTTGACTAAATTGTTCCTATATAAGAATTGAGTAAACCAAACCTATGGCTTAATTTTCCAGTAAGATTTTCAAGTAACTTGAAACTTTAATTATAATCAGCTTATATGTGTTATGTCACTTGATGCTTGCATTGGAAGCAGTTTATTAGTACTTGTTGTGTTAGAAGTAGTATATTTTTACACTGTCAGCACTTGGTTTTTATTGTTGAAATTATATTAATAAAATGGCTATTTTTATAACATTCTGTATTATTTTTATTCTTTGTAGGTTAAGAGTAGAATGTATCAAGGTAAAAAAATTTGCCCTTAAAAATTGTACTTTGACTAATTTGGGAGGGGAGTTAACTTGCTTAATAAAAGTGTGTGCTCTTATGAGTAATAGAATATGCTGTACTATCATGTGTACTTAATGCTATTTAGGCACGATGAACTTCTGTTTCAGTGTTGTGGGTCAATGACAGAGAAAGTTTAGGATTTCAAAACATCTTAACTCTTTCTCAATTCTCTATTTTTCAAATAATATCGTCCTGTTTATTTTGTATTATATTGGGTTTCTGTACTATGTTAATGTCACTTGGGAATAATTCTTTTTCTTCTGTAGAGGTTTTTGGACAGCTGAGGTGAGAATAGGAGCCTAAGAAACAATATGATTTCAGCCTTTACTGAATATTTATTATTTCCAAAATTCCCATTTTTTTCTCTCTGCCTCAGTCTTTCCAAATAAATTCCTAAATATCTCATCTTCGCTACCTCTACCTATAATTTTGGCCAATTTGTTCTCACAATGAGAAGTATCTTCTTTCTGACTCTGAAAGAAAGCCATAACTGGAATGTTTATCAACTCGAAACATTATTGTATTATTAGTTTGTAGAGTTTTCTTTTTTTCCTCACCATCATCTAAAAATACTAAACAGATTTGTACATTTAAATGACATGCTCCATAGTGGGAAATTGCCTGTTGTTATTTCCAGTGATGAAATTAGTGCTGTGGGAGAGGAGTACACAGGAAATTAATGGGTCAGCTTTTGCCATATAATAGCAAATACTCTACTTCTGCAACAAACTTGTTTTACATTTCTCCTTTTTTCCTTAGTGACAGAAGCACAGCTAGCAGAAAAAATTAAGACTCTTCTGAAAGAAAAAACAGAAATATTAGAAAAGTTGTCAGAATATGATCAAAAGGTATATATGCATTCATATCTTTCAATTGTGACATGAGACAAATACATGGAATAAGTATAAATGTCTTTCTGTGTGCATTTATTTATTTTTGATTAATGAAATAAAATTTATCATAATTTGTAATATTGACCAGGTAAGTAGGTAAGTCCTAAAAAACCAGATAAGTCCTAAAAAACATAAAAGTTAAAAGAATAAAATAAAAATAGTAGAGATTATCAAGTAACAAAGAAAAGTTGGGATTATAGGCCAAAATTACATTATTTCTCCTTTGTGATTAGATAAAGGAAAGAGTCAAGGAAGCTGTGGAGGAAGGCCAGAAAGAAAATACAAGTCTTGCAGAGGAAATTGCAAAGCTTAAGGTATATAGGAATGATATTTTTTTGTGTGTGCATGTGTTACAGAATTGAAATTCAGTTCAGTTCAATTGATATGACATATATGTTACAGGACACAAATAAGCTTCTTGATAACAGAATGAAAAATGTAAACAGCATGCTAGAAGAGGAGAAAAAACACAGTTTGAAGAAACAGCAAGAAGTAAGTAACTTATTTGCCACAAAGAGTTTAATCAGTCTTGGAATCCATAAGGAAGAACAATGTCCCAATTCTTGTTGCTCCTACTTCTACTGTATCCTGAGATCTAATATTCTGATATTTACCCAATTTATATATATTATTGTTATTATACTGATTTTACAGTCTGCTTTTGTACTGTAGTATATTATTGTGATAAGCTTTGTAGAAGGTAACATAATTTTCTAAATGTTTTTTTGTTCTTTACAGAGTATTGATTTGTTATAAGAATAACATATACAGTACATTTTGCTAAATCATAATATATATTGTGTTTGCATAGTGTATTTTGGTATGCAAAGTGTTTGTTGGAATTTATGTAAATCATTATAATAGTCTGTCATGTAGGCAGTATTATTTTTGCTTGGCAGGTGCTGTGAGAGAGGGTAAAAAAACAGTACCATGCTTGCTTGACACTATTGCCAGTAAAAATAATACAGGTAGTCCTCGACTTACAACAGTTTGTTTCGTGACCATTCAAAGTTATAACGGCACTGAAAAATATGACTTACGACTGTTTTTCACAGTTATGACCTTTACAGCATCCCCATGATTATGTGATCAAAATCCAGATGCTTGGCAACTGGTTCATATATATGACTTTTATTGTGTCCCAAGGTCATGTGATCACCTTTTGTGACTTTCTAACAAGCAAAGTCAATAGGGAAGCCCAATTCACATAACTGGGTTACTAACTTATTAACTGCACTGATTCACTTAACTGTGGCAAGAAAGATTGTAAAAAGGGGCAAAACTTAATAATTGACACACTTAACAACATAAATTTTGGGTTCAATTGTGGTCATAAATCAGGGACTACCTTTATCCAATGCTCTATATTAAATACGTTATAATTTTTTTACACTGAAACTAGTCAGTTTCTTCTAAGAGCCTTTCTAAGCCTTTCTTTGAGGAACTATGGACGCTTTTTCTAAAATGATCTATATTGGAGATTTATAACCATTTTGATTTTCTGATTTAAACTAGTAAATAATTGGGAGTTTTGCTATTATTAATCCGAATATTGCTTAACTCTGTCAAAAAATATGTGCATAAAAATCATAACAAATTTGTTATTGCATTAACTGAAATTGACTTTATGTACAATGTACATGACAGTTTTTTTATTTCTATTTTATAGATTATGGAAGCACATAAATCTTTAGAGAAACTCCAAGAAGTCATTACTTTGCATTCTGTAGAACTCTCTGAGGTAAAGTATCTGGATCTTCAACTTAAAGCAGTTTTTATGACTATTAAAAACTTATCTATAAACTTAAAGTTTGGACGGATAAAATTCTTGCATAGGTGCTTTGGAATATGATTTTTTTTAAAGATTTGTATCTCAGATGTGGAATTATTGACACAGGTTCAAATAGCTCTTAATGAAGCTAAATTAAGTGAAGAAAAAGTGAAGTCTGAATTGCATCGAATGCAAGAAGAAAATATGAGACTGAAGAAGAGTAACGAGCAAGTAAGTTGTGCTTACTCAATTATTCCTAATAAATTACTTTTTGAATATACTAGCCTGCATGTTAGGTTTATTGAATGTTACATATTTCATTGAGGACACAAGTAATGCCATAAGGCAATTAAGAAAAGGGGGAATTGAATAGTAATTGAGAATATTGAGGAAACAAACTGGATATAGGAGAATGCTGTACAGACATTTATATCCAAGTTAACTAAAGAGTATTGCAGCGGGGGGTAAGCCACTATGGAAAGTTGCTGTTAAAGGAAAACATTGTTTTCTAATGCCAGCTTGATTTCTTCAAAATTATATTTTAAGAATGCTTTTGCCATCAAACATATGAAACACCCAAAATGTCCATTATATCCATTATTTTCCTCTGGTTAGTTTATTCTGTGGTGTAATGATATTCACAAATGTTAAACAAGTGCACATGAGTGTGTGCACCCCCTAAAATACAAGTGAAAGAAAAGCATTTCAAATTATGATTTTCACTTTAAACTGTGAATATTTAGATGCCTGCAGTAGTTTACTGAGCACTTGATGAGAACCTCGTCTTGAAAGATACATTTTGATAATATTTTAACTTATTTTTTTAGCTGCTGCAAGAAACAGAGGGATGGAGCGAAAGGCATGCTGAACTCAGTGAACAGATAAAGTTATATCAGAAGTCTCAGAAAGACGCTGAAGAAGCACTTGCCTATAAAGAAAATGAAACTGAGGTAAATTCGGTTTAGCTATCCAGTAGTTTGTTCTGATTGCATCATTATATTGCTGCATCAAGTATTCTATTTCTTTTGGGTTTTTTTGCTGCTGCTTTAGGTTTTGACAAACTGCATTATGCAGCTGAAGCAACTTGATGCAGATTTTGAGTCAGAAGATAAGAAACAGGAAGGAAATGACCTGGCCAATGGAGAGATCTCAGGTACCTAAAACTCAGAAAATAGATTTCTTACATGGTACTAGCATGAAGCTCAATTTTGAACAGTAGTTAATTGAGCATTAGTTAAAATAGTACTGGAGCCCACCAGTTATGAACAAATCTTATAGTGATTATAGTGATTTTTAGTTAAAGGAAAAGCTTGTTCCATCTCTCAAAACAATATAATTTCTGCCTTGACTTCAATTCCTTACACTAATTGGCTATGATAGTCATCATTCCACTTTATATGATATGTCTGTTAGAGCGAAACAACAACCTTGGTTCAAAATAATGTTGTTTACAAATTGTTAAACAACTATTTTTCTCTTTCACAAATATGACTAGATCTGATGGTTCTTGGATAGTAGCATGACTTGTTCTCAGAATTCCAGATTTGCCTACCATCCCCAAAAGAATAAGGACCCAAATAGAGAGCATCTTGTATTAGCAATAGCACTTAGTTTATTTCATATACTTAATTATTATATCATATACTTATTTTTTATTATACTGTATTATCCCGGTCATAAGAACCTGGGGGGGGCTATGAAAATAAAAGCAAAATGATAATAAAACCACTAATAAAAATAATGAATTGTTAGATAAGTGCACTTCTTATATTGTACTTTGCAATGTAATTCACAAGATAACTAGCTGAATTTCTATTGCCATACTTTCTTGCCTTAGCAGCAATGTTTAATTTGTATGATGATATTTTAATTTAACAAATAAAATAAATAAATACAAATAAATTATTGCTTCAAAGTGAAAGTTTATAAGAGCTCCCTTTTGAAAATATTATTTCCATGTTAAACCAAATGAAATAATGTCTTTCTTTCCTTAGATTCCAGGAATGAAAAGATGAAGGTTCAGATTAAACAAATGATGGATGTTTCAAGGGTATATAACACATTGATTTACCTAATTAATGACCCATGTTTATATTATAGCATAGTTCATCACTTGCTATTCATTAATTTTTTGCAGGTTAAAACAACATTATCTATCATTGAGGAAGAAAGAGATCACTTACGGTCCAAACTAAATGATGAAGTAGCAGCAAGACATGAATTAGAAGGTGTGTTCAGCAAATAAGAGTTTAAAATTATTGTTTTAAATGAAGTATTATCCTGTTTAATTTTGGAGTCAAACAATGTCTATCCAGCTTTTAGATTTAGATTTTACTCTTTAACAGTTCAAAGTTTTATAGCTGTTAGGTTAGATATCTGTTAGTCTTGACTTCATATCCAAAAACCCAGAAAAATGCAGTTCTTACTGGAGAGCAATTCTGAGTGAGCCTTGATGATTTATTTTGGCTCCTGCATTTTGATTTCACAGAGGGAGTCCCAAACATAGGCAGGGAATCAGATTGTCTATCCTCTTTTTCAAATTATCAGGTTTTCAAATATGTCCTGACTGCTATCCTGAAACTAGAATGTATTTTGTGTCTTTGATTTAGTTTTTGACTCCTGACAACTGCCTAGATTAGTTTCTGCAGTTTTCTTGGCAAAATTTTTCAGAAGTGGCTTACCATTGCCTCCTTCCTAAGACTGAGAAAAAGTAATTTTCCCAAGATCACTCCGCTGGCATTGTGCCTAAAGTGGGATCGGAATTCAACCTGTTTCTAGCCTTATACCTTAATCATTATGCCAAACTGGCTCTTCAAACCAGAACATGGGCCTAGTAAAAAGAAGGGCTGTGCATAAGCCAATTTTAATTTTTTGTGTGTACTTTTAGGATGTGCATATGTATATTCTGCCGAATATAAGCATCATGTTGCCTCTTTGCTCTCTTCCTTATTTCCCTCATCCATACTTCACTAAGCCCAAGCAGGGGTTGGACTAGAAAACCTCCAAGGTCCCTTCCATCTCTGTTATTCTATTCACCTCTGGGGACTGCTATCTTTTTTTTTTTAATCCGCTCCTAAATGTCTTCATTCTCTAAGTAGTGTTTTGTGTTTCTACATCAGCCCACATAATAAGTGTTAAGAACATTGCTATAAAGAATGCAGTAATACTATGTAATTCATTTTATTGCAGAGCAAATCAAGAAGCTGGAACATGATTCATGTTCCACACAGACAGTAAAATCTCAGCTAGAAAGTGAATGTAAAATGCTCCAACAGAAAGTAGAAATTCTCAATGAACTTTATCAGCAGAAAGAGATGGCACTTCAAAAGTAAGTATTTTTAAATCATCATAGGGACTATAATATAATTAAATTGTGATTCTACGCTAAATCAACTCCTAGCCTCTACTACAGCAGTTTTCAACTGATGGCATAAATGATGATGTTAAGGCATACCTGCTAGTAGTTCTGGAAAAATGGAGGAAACTGCACATGGCAATTGTTAAGAAAGCAAGCACACTCTCCAGCCCTGGTTACCATATTTAAATATTTACTTATCCATTGAAAAATGTTTATATATTTGGTATCTTGCAGAATAAACTGTTTCTAAAAACAATACATTCAGTAGAATGCTTACATATCCATATTACAAAAGGAAATTTAGCAGTATCAGGAGAAACGAAACCTAATGAAGTAGTAAGAAAGAATTGCTAGGTGTGCTTCAAGATGTTTCATTAGGGGAATAGTATCCAAAACTTGTCCATGCTGTGACCTTTATTGCATTTAAATGGGATTGGGTTTTTTTTTTTAGGCTAATGTGTTAAGCCTAATATGTTAATGGGTTTTAAGGAATCAGCCTAAATTTAAATATTTCATTTTAAATCATTTTAGTGTTTGTAAAAATTGTTTTAATATGGCTGTAAACCGCCCTGAGTCCTTCAGGAGAAGGGCGGTATAGAAATATAAACAAACAAACAAATAAATAAATAAGCACTATGCTTTTACCATTTCTTCAGTGACAGTCACAGCTCTGAAGTTTTGTTTCAGATTTCTAAAATAAGATGAAGTCTTTTCTTAAAGGATGTGTTCACATTTTAAATGAACTTGTCTCTGCTGGTTTCTCATGCTTATGTTCTTTTGCTGGAAAGTAAAGTGCCAGCATATTTGATAATGTCAAATGGAGAAGGGCACGCTCTTCCTCCTTCCTTAACAAGTACTCTTGTATCTCTTCAGGATTACTTTGACTGTCTTCCTACCACATCTTCTTCTGGTTACTTGCTTGAATGTTGCCAAGTGGTACATAACTTGATTGTATTTCATTATGCCACTTTTTATTTTGTCCAAGGAAATTGACACAAGAGGAGTATGAACGTCAAGAGAAAGAGCAGAAGCTTTCTGCTGCAGATGAAAAAGCAGTCCTGGCTATTGAAGAAGTGAAAATTTACAAGTAATTCTGATATGTAAATACGTTAACTTTTGATTTTGAGGGAAAGCGTTGTGATTAGAAATAACTTTTCATCTTCTTTGACAGGCAGAGAATTCAGGAAATGGAGGAGGAATTGCAAAAAACAGAGCGGTCTTATAAAAATCAGGTCTGGAGATATTTCAAGACTTTCTGAAAAAGAAAACTTTACTTTATAAGGTGTTCTGTAAATTAAAACATTTTTCTTTAATATTTTCAGATTGCTGCCCATGAGAAGAAGGCCCATGACAATTGGGTAAGGCTGTACAAAGAACAGCATTTCAGCTTTGAACATTTTGTTAAATTTATTTACTCTAAGCTCTTGATAGTCCTAAAAAGCTGTTCTAGTAGGCTATCCTTTTCAAGCGATATTTGACTAACAGTTTTGGATTTATGTACTTCTATCTTTTCTATAGCTCATAGCACGCTCTGCAGAGAGAGCATTAGTTGAAGAAAAGAGGGAATCTGCCGGCTTGAGACAAAAGTAAGTATGTTTTATGTTTCTAAGAGACAACACTAAGGAAGAGATATCTTTTTTTAAAGTGGCTGGAATTCCATTAAGACTGTTCTTTTTTTCTTATTAGAATCATAGAGGTGAATCAGAAAATAGCTTCCCTTCAGAGACCAATAATCGTCAAACCGACTGCAGGCCGGCCAGACCATCAGACTTTACCTCGCAGAGGTATAATAGTTGTTTCCCATGTATTGAAACTTACCACTTTAGAAGAGTAAATAGATACTTTGCCACATTTCCTATGTATTATTTTTACTTCGTAACAGGTCCAGTAAGTCGAGATGGATCTTTTGGGCCCTCACCTGTGAGTGGTGGAGCTCCTTCCCCACCACTGATGATGGAACCCCCTGGACGACCTCCTTCTGCCAATCCAAGAGATGGATCAAGAGGTGAACTTAGTAAGCAATCTTTTTAAAAAAAAATAATTATTCTGCAGCAAAAAACTAATATTTATCTTCTAAACAGATATACATAGTTTAATTTTAACTATTTGTATTTTTTTTATACAAAAAGGTATATTACCTTTTTACCATTTGTAAGCAGTGCAGAGTTGCCTTATCACTGAGATGATAAATTTAATAAATAAATAAATAAAAGGACTCTGGAGTTAACAACAGCACAGGTAGTCCTCATTGTAAAACTGCAACTAGGACAGACAACTCAGTCATTAAGTGAACTGGTTACTAAGCAAAAAATTACATGCCTGCAACTGTGTTTACAATTTTATTTCAGCTTTCCTTTGTTTTGCAGCATTAGCAGGCTATGACCCTAAACAGCTGGGTGAGCTCAATTGGCAGGAAAGGTTCCCGAAACTCAACTCATGAGAAAATCTTATAGCTCTTTTCCCCCCACTGTGTTGCCCTTTGGAATGCTCACCCAGAAGAAAAATGATTGTATTTATTGGAGAGGAAGGGATTATAACAAAGTAAGCAGCACACAAAGGGGAATATTAATTGAAAAGAATGCCCTAGTTCCAGCTCTTTGCTTAGCACACAGGAGCCCTCTAGGAGGCAACAGAAATCAGCTACTTAGGAGGCAAAAGAAAGCCTTTAGTGAGAGACTGAGTAGGGTCTTGTAAATTTCAGGCTGGAAGGATCTGCAAATTAAGCTCCTGGATGAACTTGTTAACCTACCATTAGCGCTTTTTAGGAGGCATGCTGCAGAGAAAAACCACTTGGGAAGAAAGAGTTTGTTTAGCCAGTGATAGTCAACCTGGTCCCTACCGCCCACTTGTGGGTGTTCCAGCTTTCATGGTTTCCCCAAAAGTAGGACATGTCCCAAAAATAGGACATGTCCCGAAAATAAGGGCAAGACTGATTTTTGGGATGGGTTTAAATATATGGCCTCCCCTGAAAATAACCCCCCTCTCTCTCACACTCACACACACACGCACACACAGGTCCCTCAAACCCCCCCCCAACCTTCCCAAGGCAACAACATTCCTGCAAACTCCTGTCCTCCTACCCCTTTCGCCGCCCATGGCACCGACCATAGACCTTGAGCTCCTGCTCCATGGTGGCAGCTCACCCACTCTCGCTCCCGTGCCCAGGCGCTACATCTGCATAGCCTGCGCTACCAAGCACCCACCACAGGGGGCCACAGCGCAAGCATCGCCACCCCGGGGCTTCCTTGGCAGGGTGGCCACCAGCAGCAGAGAGGCCTCCATGTCTGGCATGCAGTCGCAGAGAACTACAACAGCAGGCCTGGCACATCCTGCAGCTGGGCGCAGGTCTCAGCAGGGATGGCTGAGGTGCTGCAGATGTTGCTGCTGCCATCGCCACCAGTTGTGGAGGCCCGGCAGCCCACTGCGGCCAAGCTCAGCTGTGGGCAAGGAGCATTGACCATGGATGGGCTGGCCGAGTTGTGCCTGTCAGGGCTGCCCTTAGTGCGGGTGCCGGCATCTCGCTGCCAGGTGCCTGGAAAGTGTGCCTGCTTTTGGCCGCATGCAAGGAAAGCAGCAGAAGCAGCAGAAGTCTTTCTTTCTCTCTCCCAAACTCTGCCTCTGCAGCTTCCAAACCCCAGCCAGGGCAGCGGCTGCTCTGGGAGCGTGCTTCCCACTCTATGGTGACAGCTGGAGCTGGACCCTTCAGGGAAAGCTGGCCCAGGCTGTGGCTTATGTGCAGGTGCTGGGCGCCAGTGGCATTGGCCACGAGCTCCTGAAAGACCTGGTGCTCACCAGCTTTGCCCACATCGACATGGTGAGGCCTGGGAGACACGTGAGCGGGGGTGGGGACAGGCACTCACGCGGCTTAGTGCCTTTGGGCCGCTTGCGTTCTATACACACACCCTGCGGGAGGGGAGGAGCTTGATTGACTCACAGTGGACTCCTGGTTGTGAGTGCGCAGGCCGCCCGGGGCCTCTTGCACCCCCGAAATAATAAGACTCCCCGATAATAAGGCCAAGTCCTTATTTCGGAGTTCAAAAGAAAATAAGACCCTGCCTTATTTTCGGGGAAACATGGTATTTATTTAAAAACATATTCTACGTTTTCTTTTTGAACTCAAGGTAAGGTGCATAATTCTCTGCCTTTTTTCATATCTTTTAAGATGGTTTGGAAAGAAAGATGATTGGCATAAAATCACTGCATTTTCAGAACTCATGTTGAATTCAAGCCTAAATCTTCTCAGTCCTTCTTAAATCACACTAGTTTAAAAATAGATGTATCTCTTTTTATAAAGAAGATATAAGATATAAAGAAACATAGGGTGGCCTCATGGTTGTTTTTGGACACCCTTTGTTATTCCTTTCAGCTCAGTTAGCGTGAACAATAGTCAGAATTGGGAGATTGTTGTCTAAAGTAACTGGAGGGCACTGTGTTGCACAGCCTTTAATTGGCAAGATGATAATCTCTCTACCAAACTGTATTTAATCCTCAGATACTATGACTGATGGCCCTCCAGTCCAAAAAAGGCATTCTGATCTATCAGGAAGAATGTCTGCTCCAGGTAAGAATGGCAAGAGATTCCATCTACATTTTGAAAATGTACCAACTTTTTTCAAGCAATATTATATACGTCATTTTTTTTTTCTCCTTCCAGATCTTGGTCCCCCTGTAACAACACTGATCAACTGTGGGCCAAGAACATCTTCTCCTTCAACTGCAGTTCTTGATGGAATAGTAAGTGGGGAGGTTTCTATTTCTTTGGGTGAAATGACATACTGTACGGAATCTTTGTTTTGTTACCTTATATATGCCATATCATGCCTTACTTATGTATCAATTTCTATTTATCTCTCACCCCATCTTTATATTGCTGGGGTGCAATATCTTATCAAAGCAAAATCTTACCAAAGAGCTTGAGGTCTCCCATGTTTCTGCTGCCCCACCTTCCTCTGGTGAAGCAACTGCAGTGAGTACCAAGAGGCTGGGAATGGTGCCTTTCTCCTGCATTTGATGGAAAAGATGTAAAAAGCATGGTGTGCTTCATGACTCAGCATGAATGATGTGGTGCAAAACTCATTCTGGGTTGCAGTTCTTTCCCTTGGCTTTGCAATTTGTTAAAGCTAAATGAGTTGTTGGGCAATATAATCCAGTTGCTTCATAAACGGTGGTGCTTGACACTTAAGGCTTTTCTAATCCCTGAGGACCTCTGATCATTTTCTTCTGTCCGTGGTGTGGGATTTGGATTAGCTGGTATTATAAAGGAATGCACTTAGAAGAGTGTCTGGTTCAGATTTGGATTGCCATTTTGAGAGTGCTTTTATAGGATAATACTTTTTTTTATTATTTACATTTATATCCCGCCCTTTTCCGAAGACTCAGGGCGGCTTACACTATGTTAAGCAATAGTCTTCATCCATTTGTATATTATATACAAAGTCAACTTATTACCCCCAACAATCTGGGTCCTCATTTTACCTACCTTATAAAGGATGGAAGGCTGAGTCAACCTTGGGCCTGGTGGGACTTGAACCTGCAGTAATTGCAAGCAGCTGCTGTTAATAACAGACTGCATTAGTCTGTTGAGCCACCAGAGGCCCCTATAATATTTTGATGCCTGAATACAAGAATATTCTTGAAAAAGAAAATTTCCATAAAACACAGTGAGCTCTAAATTTGGAAATTTAAGATCTTTTCAGCAACAATATTTCTTAAAGTACTTTTAATCTATAGTTTTGTAATTTCATGAAGAATGCCCTGATAGATAACTAACACTGCAGTCTTCTACAGGTTAACATTGGTTCTAAAGGCCCACCACCTTTCCCGGGACCCCCCATGATGACATCTCCAGCAGTTGGGCCTTTGCCCCCTCCTATTCGGTTTGGACCACCCCCCCGCCTGCCCTATGGACCGCGGCCTCTTCCTCTTGCGTTAGGTATGGACTCTACTGTACATTGTGCTTTTTTCAGATTATTTAGCTTTATTGCTAAATACCTTTCAAATGTCTTTTAGTACATATCACAGTTTGCTAAACATGCACTTCAAAAGAAATTCCGTTTTTAGTATTCAAAGAAATGTTATTTTGTATAGAATATGAAATTGTGTTATATACGGAACATGCAAGGATTGGCCCTAACAGTAACACCAATTTGAGTGTACTAAGCATAATTGATTTTTAGCAAAACAAATAAAAAAAGGAAAAAGCTTGGAAGTGTCAAAAGGCACAGATTCCTTATCCTTACATCCCAGAAATCTTGTACAGCCTATTTTGAATATTTATGTGCAGGCATAAAGATTAGAAGCATGCTTTCCTAAAATGAAAGTGATGGTAAATGGTAACTTGATTTTGAACCACCCAGTTTCATTTTTTTTTCCTTTCAGTTCGTGGAGCTCCTCCACCGCCACCTATGCCTAGAGATTATCCACCCGGCCCTCCATTTGGAATGCGAGATTTTCCTTTTGTTCCCCTGCCACCTCCTGAACAGAGAGGATATATCCGTGGGCCACCTCCTTTCCGGCCACCTCCCCCCAGAGATTATCCTCCAGGTCCACGACTACCTCCACAAGGTTTAAGGGATTATTCTCCTCCTGTTAGAGACTTGCCACCTGCAAGGCCCAATGACTACCAAGAAAGCCCTCCTTGTTCTCAATCTCCATCTAGCTCACAAGATTCGGCACATCTTCCTGAACAGAAACCATGACTTCAGAGTTCAGGACTGATTTTGATCACGTTTCATGTGCTGAGGATTTCAGTGGCTTCAGCAGGACTCTTCCTTCCAGATTTGGTTTCAGTATAACTTTCTTTTTCTTTCCTTTTTGTTTCTTTCTTCCTTTTCTTTTCTTTTTTTTGCAAAAAATAATTTCTATAGTAATGTACATTTTGATAACCTTTAAATCGGACTTGTTCATCCTCTTTGGATGTACTTAGAATGTTTCTGTGATAAGCCTGAAACCTGCTTTTACAGCTGTGATCAACTCGCAGCTCTCAATGTGCAATATATAAGAAATACCTGTATAGTTAGTTTTTAAATAATGTGACCTATGTAAATGATGTTGTTAAATGATTTAAAATTATAATCTGAACATTTCCTATGGAAATAGCTTCAGTAAGAAAAGCTACCATTCATATATAGCCTACAGTCACTGTAGACAAATGGTTTACGTAAAGATTCTAACTCATACTTTTTAAAGCATCTGGCGTAAAAGTACCAGAAGAAAGCTATATGCTATATTGGAAGGACAAATCTACTAATAAAGCAAGATTCTTTTTTGCTATATACAAACTTATTTTTAATGGTTATAAAGAGTATGTATCCCAGAGTAAATGTTGTTCCACTGTAGTAAGAAAGAATCAAGGATAAAAATACATGAGAGAGCCCTCTGTGACTTTAGGAAATACTAAATCAAATATACACAAAGTCTGTTAATTTCAGCATAATTTACAATGAAGTGTAGCAATTAGTTTGTTGTTGGTATTTTCCAGCTAAAGGCTCTGTTTCGGCTAGTAGAATTATGTCATTATTTTTATATCAAATAACTGGGCAATTTATTTAAAATAATTATTGAATCAATGCTAAAAATTATTTTCTAACATAAGAATATTTTTTCATTATATCTGTCTTTAAAAATTCCTATCCTGTTGTATAAGGCAGATGCATTTTCTAGTAGTATTGAATCATGCAGTTTTCTTGAGAGTAGGTGGGTAGGTAGAATGATAAAGTGTGAAAGATAAGACAATCTTCATTTCACAGAACTTCTGAACCGAACCCTTTGTGCTTGTATGCTTATTTAGATTTATATATACATATACGTATAATGATGCATATACATATATGCATGCATACATATGCATATTCTACTTATATCTACTCATAATATTATTTCCAGGTTGTATTAATAGAAAAGATAACCTAAGTACAATTCAAAAACTAATTGTAAGTCCACCTACTCAGTGATAAAATCTACAGTAGAGAAATTTTTGGGTGACAGTTCAATTCTGTTAAGAGCTCTATATTGTTGAGGGCTTGGAACAGCCCAAAGCCTTTCTCTCAACCAGCAACTGCAGGACAAGTGATGGTTTACAGAGGGTAAACCAAGGAGTGTCAATTGTTAATCCTTATAGAATTACGGTGTGGGATTTTCAGCCGAAAACAGACTAACCCATGATTTGAAGATTAAGCAGAAGTTCAATAGACATTATTTACCTTGAAGCAAAACTTTCACTTCCTTTTTAATGAAATGGTAATTGAGTGTTATCAAATAAATGGTAATCATGAAAGGGACCTTCTAGAACAGAACATCTCTGTTCCTTGAACAGAAATATTCTCCCCTGTAACTTAAAAGTTTTGGCTTTTGAAAGATTTCTTAGAACCTCCTAATTTAATAGACTTGATTATTTTGTAGGGTGGCATTTTTGGAAAATATCATTATTATTATAGGCACTTTCAGATACTGGAAATAAATATGTGATGATATAGCTTTGTAAATGTTCACATACACATGCCTTTGAATCAGGAGTATCATCAGAGAAATGAAACACATGGGTTTTTTTTCCTGATAGCACCTTTTCCCCCTCCTCCTATTTTTAGATTTGGTTTCATATATTCTTTCGTATGTAGAAGAAGGCACAATAGGATAAGGTATTCTTGATTTTATATTAGGATAATAAGGGAAAGTGATCACATAAAGTTGGGGAGAGTTGATTTTAAGAGAAACAAATGCTGGGTGTGTAATTGTGTATCTCTAACTCAGAAACCAATGGAAAAAAGCTTGAGATGAGTGGGAGTTAACATTGAAGAAACCCTGCCAGAGAAAGCCATTGGCACATCTAATACAACATTTGAGAAATTCAAAAGCCCAAACTGAAGGTCATCGGACTTCTACTATCATATTGCCCACCGATCAGGATATTGAGCATACTATTTGTGGTTTAAGAAATAAAATATGGCCATTAGTGCTGGTAGCCCTCATGAGCCTTCATGAGTTTATGCCCTTTTAAAACCATTAAAATTACTTACCATTATCACAATTACAAGCAGGGAATATCACAATTTACAGAGTGGAAAAAATGTTTTATAGCATTTCTGAATTTCCTTGAATTTTATTTCATTTGATGTCTGAGTTCTAGCATTGTTAAAAAGAGAAACAAGCTTGTGTATCCACGCTATGCAATGTTTCTCAACCTTGGTAACTATAAAAGGTATGGACTTCTCTAGCCAGTAATATCTGAACATTTCAAAGTTGCCAAGATTAAAAAATTCTGGGAATTGAAGTTCACACATCTTAAAGTTGCCAGGGTTTAGAAACTATTGACTCTTTCTATGTCTTCTCTTTATTCCAAGTGAAAGAGCCTTACATTCTGCAGTTTATTTTTGTGGGGAGTTGCTATAGTTCCCTAACAACTACTTTGGGTGCTTCATTTTGCAAGAAAAGTTCTATACAAAAATGTGGCTTCACCATAGATTTTTTTAAAGGAAGGGCATCATATTTGCAAGTTTTAATTACAATTTTATTTTACTTTTTTTTCAATACTCTTTTAATTCCAAGTATAGATTTTTTAAAAACAGCAGCTGTTTTATCTGAACAGCTTTTTCAGTTGAACGGCTATTTTCATCTAGCTGTTCACTGTAACTCCTGATAATTTCCCTGGTTTAGGCTCTGCTCCCTCAGATCTTGCCAATGCATAATTGCAAATGAAGGTTAGTGGTTGTTTTGTGCCATCATACATAACTTTGCTTTTTCTATTTTGAAGCTCATTTGCCCGATTTGGAAATCTTTTAGCACTTTTTACAATCCATTTTTTTATCGCATCATCCTGAATAGCTGATACCATCAACAAATGTGGCCACTTCACTGATAAGCCTCAATGCCATCTATATGCAAATTGAAGTGGAATACTTAAAAGTCACAGAGCCCCCAAACATGACAAAATAAAAGCAATAAAATAAAGTATAATAAAAAAAGAAGAAGCTCTACAGAGCAGAAGTAAGATACCGTAAAATCTGGTAAGAAAATATGTTTGCCCATAGTGGCACAGTGGTTAAAGTTCAGTACTGTAGGCTACTTCTGCTAACTGCCGGCTGCCAACAATTTTGCACTTCAAATCTCACCAGACTCAAGGTTGACTCAACCTTCCATTCTTCTGAGGTGGGTAAAATGAGGACCCAAATTGTTGGGGACAATATGCTGACACTAAACTGCTTGGAGAGGGCTGTAAAGCACTGTAAAGAAGTATATACTGTAAGTGCTACTGCTATTGCAATACGGAACTCCAAAATTAAAGAATTCTCTGCTCTACACAGAATAGCCCCAAATCAATCCAAAATTCATTTGCTGTTAGTAAAGCACACATTTTGAAGACTGCAAATGCAAACTTAGCAATGACTTGTTTTATCTGGGGTCTTTATTTAGCAGAAAGAGATTTATTGCAAATTCTGCTCATCCAGAAAATTACTAATAATGAAAGATACTAAGAAGTCATGATGTATATCTCACAAGGTTAACATGGCCCATAGATGCAGTATTTCCAGACAGACAGGGACAAGTCCTTGGGTTTTCTGAAAGTTGTGCTTCAGTGTAGTTGATGGCAGGATACCAAAGCACCTCAACTACAATCTGGTTAAAATGTTAATTGAAAACATGATTGAAAGTAAAGTTTACTATCCCTCAACTGCATCCCACATAGTGCTTTGCTGTATTTCATTTGCAATTCTCTTATCTTTTTATCTAAAAACAGCTGTAGTCTGTTCTTGTCCCAGCAACAATAGTGTCTCTGACATAAAGCCAGTTTCAGAACTGTCTCCAATTTCTTCTTCTTTGTTCCCGTGGAATGAAAGTTGTCTAGCAAGATCAAAATGTCAAACTTCTAAGCGAATGGAAATCAATCTTTAGGCAGTATATTAAAATCCTTAACCACTTTTTTGCCTGAAGCCTCCAACTGTAGGCTGTATTATGGATATATTTTACTACTTGGAATAACTTTCATAAGTAATTAGTTTTTCTCTTTCAAGCTTAGATAATTAACACCTGGTATCAGTCACACAGCACAGTTGGAATTAATCAACTGCCTTTTTTTAAAAAAAAGAGGGGTTGCTGCTGAGCATTCAACAAAATTTGGGTGGTATGAGCATTTCAATTATATCTGTATTGCAGCATGAATCCTAATTCAGGAAAGGCCTCCTGGAGAACTATCTCCAGGAAGGTTAATTACTCAGATTATTGGTAAGTATCGATCAGAATTTATCAAACCAGTGCTTTGATCTAAACTGATTACTTAGACCATTGTCATATCTTGGGTAGAATACAGTTGTCCTCTTCTTACAACCGTTCATTTAGTGATTACTCAAAGTTACAACAGCAGTGAAAAAAGTGACTTACACCTGTTTTTTCATATGACATGTTACAGCATCTCTGTGGTCACATGATCTAAATTCAGCCACTTGGCAACTGGCATGTATTTATGTCAGTTGCAGTTTCCCGAGTCATGTGATTGCCTTTTGCAACCTTCCGACAAGCACAAGCAATGAGGAAGCCAGATTCACTAAACATCTGTGTCAAGAAAGGTCGTAAAATGGGGCAAACGTACTTAGTAACTGTGTTGCTTAGCAACAGAAATTTTGGGCTCAGTTGTGATTGTAAGTTAACGACTACCCTGTATGGTCTCTTTGCAAAAATGGATCATGTGCTCATAAAGCCTGGGTGTTATTTCATCAAAGTGATTTCCATGCAGGTTCTCAACTGATGACCATAATGGAGCCTGCCCATAAATGATTGTAAGTTGTTGTGGTTGTTAAGTGAGGCACCAACATGATCACCTCACTTAACAACCACATGTCCTGTTTCCCCCATTGGAACATAGGTTGCGTGGGAGGCCTAACACAGGCTCAGACCTGCACTGCACCACATCCCCAGCTTACATGTGACCTTGGGCCTCCCCTACCCATGCGACACCCTGTGCTCTGCTTTCCACCCCACTGGGGTCCCACAGGTGTGGGGCCTGCTTCCTGACTTGCTGCATCGCCCACCCTTCCGGGGCGTTGGGGAGGGACTTGCTGCTGCATCCCGGCGGTCAGTCATAAGAGTGGGCAAATTGACAAGCGTCCAATTTTGTTCATGTGACTGCAGGGGCACTTCAGTGACCATAACTTCAGGCAGGGGTCTTAAGTCTCTTTATCAAGTGCCGGGAAACATTTGTTGAATGAACAGTCATAGGTCCAGAACTACCTGTATTTTAAGTGGGTGAAATTCAAAAGCCTTTTCAGAGCTGTGATCACTGTAACCATCCTCTGCGACTTGGCAAAAGTTTGTTCTGCTGTTGTTAAATATTGGATTTCTGTCATCTTAGCCTTTTCACCTATGTGAAGATGGTTTGTTCTATTTAGGATCATGTGAGGGACATATTTATTAATATAGTTTGCCAGGCAAAAGCCAGCATAATTACATTGTCCAGATTTAAGTGGATTAACTGTGTCTCTAATGGTGGGAAATCACTTTTTGGAGAGTAGTGGTAATACTTTAGGTAAAAGGTCAGATCATTGGGGCCTAGTTTTGCAATAAAATATCATCTTAGAATAACCTAAGGTTGAGGATGATTGGTTATCACCTCACCATATAATTTTCTAAGATTTACCATATTAGTTCACTTTGAGAGTTTTATCATTTGTTTTGATATGAACTCAACAGAACAGTGATTGAGTCAATCTCTGTCAAATCATTGTCCTATAAAGACATTGTCAACTATCAGTAACCACATAGATAGTTACCCTTAGTGATGTTAAGTAAATGTTTATCAGCAAAAAAATAAATAAGATGGCCAACATCGAACTTGACCAACTTCCTGGCAAAGCACCCATTTTCACTCAGTGAAGTTGAGTAATCTCCATGAAGTGTTAGAACTTTTATATATGTTTCCTATCAAAAAGATAAAGTCAAAATTAGATAATTTTGTAAGATCTGAACCTCTTAACATAGCTTTTCATCTGATAGCATTCTAGGATAGCTTAGAAAGACAGTAAAATGAAAGTAATACTGTAGTTTCCTGTAATCTGCAAATGATCTGCCTCTTTTTCTAGTAATTATTTTTCTTCTTCTTGGTATCAGGTGGCCCTTGTTACAATATTATATTCTTGTGGAGATATTTCATTTGATATGAGATAGATATATCCAATAATTTGTCTGAGTGGAGGTGCTCTAATTTCAAAGGAAGCCTTTGAAATCTACATGCTTTATTGGTCCCTGGTCCTTCTTTGGCAGCCTTCATTCCTAGTTCCAGCCAGGTTTCTCTCATTGATAATCCAGTGTGCTACCTCTTGCTGGTCTATCCCAGACTGAATCCCTTTGGATCTACTAGTTCAGGATAGATTCAGTATTTGCAATGAATTGACAAAGTAAGTAAATCACTCTAGTGCTTGCCCAAAGCACTGCCATTCCTATGATCTCAGAAGAAGAACGGACTTCTAGTTCCAGACCCCCTTCTGATATATTATTCTTTCCTGCAAGCTCCAAAGCTAAATTTGGTGATTTAGCTGAATTATGGTGAATTTGGTGAGAAATGATTCAAGTGATGCTGTTGAATATCTCCATTGCTGTGAAATTTGCTCTTTGGTTAGTAATTCTGGATCTAACACAAAAAAATTTTTTGGTATTTTTGGAGGCAGTAAATTATTCTTTTTCCTGTCATCATGAGCAAAATACTCTTGTTTATGCCCAACCTGACTTCTTTGGATTTAATCTCAGTGAGATCAATGGTAATAGGGAGATTTTTTTTTAGTTTTTCTGGTTTTTAACTTCTTTCTTTGCTGTGTGAGGGGCAATAAAGGAGTTAGTCACTCTTCCTCATGAGGATTTTGACATTCAGCTCCCTCCCTTCTCAGAGAACGTTTGTTTAAAATTGGCCTTGATGGAGAGAGGACTTCATGACGTTGAGAAGATTTCTGTTCCTCTCTCTAATCTCTGTGTTGTATTTACATTTTTTTTCCTAGATCACAAAAATATTCCTTCTTCTTTCAAGGAAAAAGTGATAAGTTTTCAGTAAATATATCCTAAAAGACTCTTAATTGGTATTACGTTGAATTTTCTCAATTCTTGAAATAACATTGAGGAAAAAGGTTTTTTTGTAAATTTAGTCATTATTCTATCCCCAACATAAGAAGATGGTAACTATTCTATAGTCCCCATATCATCACAATAAATTTGATATTGTATAAGCTCTCACAGAGAATTTAGTAATCACTTTATATATGAACACCATTTTCTTCTCTTAAAGCTGATCCTTCTAATCTGTAAGAGCATTGGGTCGCCCTGACATCAAATTTGTTCTTATTGCTTGACATTGGGTTTTGCTGATTAGATAACTTCTTGTTATAGAAATGACTAGTACACATTAGTATGTAAAAATAAAAGGTCGAGGCTGTAATGTTGCTATATTATTCTACTGCGTTAAAAGGAGTTGAAAGTCTGTGTTCTTTTTTCCCCCTTTCCCCTACATTTTTTTCTCTTCTCTTTTTCCGCCTGCATTTTCCCACTGTTTCAATTTTCTTTTGTATTTTATATCTTGATAAAACTTAGTAACATTATTAAAAACATTTGTTCTTCCTGCTTAGAGTAGAATGGAATAAGATTCCCTAGGGCTTCATTTTCCTTTTGAATTTATTTTCTTTTCTATTATGTCCACTGTCTAATTGAAGACTTTTCTTTCTATATGGCCAGCCACATTCTTTTTCTAAACCGGTTTAGTTAATTTCGTTGTTCTGTGCCTTTTGTGGCCTCTGAACAGTTATGTGCAAACCAATTAAAAACTTGTTTTCATTTTTTTGTTATAAATCTGTTTAAAAAGTTGTTTAAAAATAGAAAGCACAGTTTGTGCAGCTAAAGGTATTGTTTTAGCTATAAAAATCAATTGTTACTTTCTACTCACTCGTACTGTCTCAGAGTTGGCTTTGAGCCTTATTTTCTGATCTCTGGTTGTTGCTAGAAATAGTTTTCTCCCCTGGCATCTAAATTTAGGTTATACTTCTAATAAGGTTCATTTCTCATACCTATTATTTAATGGCAATAAATATAAACCATTCTGAGAACAAAATGAGGTTTGGATGCCAGCAGGTTGTCAATTTTCAGTTGTTTTGACAGTCTGTCCTACGATTGCACACAGCATATCATGTCTTGTTTTTTTTTAGAAGTACTTTATTTTCATCTCTGGGTTACCTCCTTTTGAATCAAGTCGGAGAACAGCAGAGGTTGTAAACCCATTGTTTTCATAGCAGGGCAATATAAATTCTCAGCTAACGTGTTGGGTTAGATCAGAATTAAGACAGTGTTCTGCTCCTTCAATCTCCTGGGTGATCAGATAAATGAATTAAACAAATGAGTTTTTTCAAATGAATGATCCCAGAACTATTTTCTGGGGAACCTCACTTTGAGCATCTCATCAATGCAAGAATTGCCATTTTTGCTCATTGTCTGTTTTTAACCAGTTGCCAATCTATGCGAGTGTCCCTCTTTTTCTTCCATGGTTCCTGAGTTTGCAAAGCGGGGCTGTGAGCGACTTGTGTCCAAAGCTGTTTTAAAGGCCAAATATATCATATTTTTAGAAGAGTGATCCAACATGCATTGTTGTGTAAAGACATTTTCATTCCTTTTCATCAGACATGTCCCATGTTTGCTTATTTTCTTTGTAATACTATTAAAACAATTGCCATTTAGCTGATCATAAAAAGTTCCTAAGAAGTTAGTAATAACAACACAGTTCCAAAGAATTCCAACAAGATGAAAATAAGAACAAACACAAACAGGAAAAGCCAGTACTGCTGCACAAAAAGTTTATGTTGGAGAGGTCACAATGAGGAATATGTAGCCTGGAATAATAGTCAGTCTACTATTGAGTCACCATGATCCATGGTGGCACAGTGGTTAGAGTGCAATACTGCAGGCTACTTCTGCTGACTGCCAGTTGCCTGCAATTTGGCAATTCAAATCTCACCAGGCTCAAGGTTGACTCAGCCTTCCATCCTTCTGAGGATGGAAGTGGACCCAAATGAGGACCCAAATTGTTGGGGGCAATATGCTGATTCTGTAAAACTACTTAGAGAGGGCTGTGAAGCACTGTGAAGCGGTATAGAAGTCTAAGTGCTATGTGCTAAGTCTTAGGCAAGTAACATGCAACATGAACATTGGTTGAATGGATATTAAAAACTGTGGCAAATGGCTTCTTTAGAAAGATTAAAAATAAAGACTCACTTGGTAAATGAAGATGAGCTAATATAAAGGCGCTATTACCAATTTTTATTTTGGCTCAATCTTCCCCAAGAACAGGCTACACATTTCATAAAGCAAATGCAAAAAGTAGGTTGAAGAGACATACTGGAAGCCTGAGATACAGAAACATGGTATTGGAACATTGGCATCTGTCCAGATTGCACTTTAGAATATTGAAGGAACTTGCTGATAGTTTGGCCAAATTATCATGCATTTGAGAAATCCTGGAGAACATGTGAAGGTCAGAGTAGGGACTGCAAATGCCCTTGGAACTACAGGGTAATTAATCTGCTATTTCTATCCAGAAAAGCTATAGTGACCAATTTAAAAACATGATTAACATGCAATTGCCTTGAAAACAATGTCAGCAGATAAGATTACTGAGCAGTCCATTTTTTTAAAGAATGAGCTCACTTCCTTAATAGAACGTGGAAATTTTGTAGATATAATTATTCTGATGTTTGCAAGGTTCAGTCTCAGGGTCTTTACTCTTACACATGTTATCAATTACTTGGATGAGAACAGGATGAGAATCCCCATCACATTTGTACATGATACAGTACAAATTTGGACGGAATAGCTATGACTGTAGGAAAAATTCAAAATGATCCTAACACAGAAATAAATGAAAATAACCAAAAAGTTTAGTAGAGACTCAATAGAAAAAGCAGTCAGGTGGAGAGGTTAGGATGGAGGACACTTAGCTATAATAGTACTTCAGGAAAGAGCTTGGAGTCATTTATTTCATTTTGAGAAAGATTAGCTTTATGAAAACAAAGGAGATATGATGGCATTATCTCATCCTGTTCTATTGTCCTTTTTTTCAAGAGGCACCTGGGCTTTCTGGTTTTTCTTTGAAGATGTTTCTCTTCTCATCCAAGAAGCTTCTTCAGCTCTGACTGGATGGTGGGGAATTGGTAGTCCAAATCAGTGTTTCCCATCTCAGCAAGTTTAAGATGCGTGGATATCTTAAACTTTCCAATATTACTGCCAAGCATGCTGACTCAGGAATTCTGGGAGTTGAAGTCTATGCTTATTAAACTTGCCAATGTTAGGAAACATTGGTTTGTAGTAAATGATATATTACTGTTAAGAATCATCAGTCTCCTATATTCCAGTACAGAATTAATTATAACCATGAAAGGTACAGCCTTGTTTAAGATGTATTTGTTAGATATTAATACCCAGAAGTAATATGCATAATTCATGACATTTGTACATCCCCTTCATGTAGATAGCATCTCTATGTACATAATGCAGTAATTAAACTTTAAATAATCTTAAACTTAGAAACTTGAAGCAGTTCAGCATTTTTTCTTAGAGTGATTCAGGATGGATGAATTTATTTTATAATTACCCAGTTTTTCTTAAAAAAAATAATAAACCATTAGTTTTAGACTATTCCCAATAGTAAAACTCTATAGCAGTTGAAATTATCTGGAACCAGTGTACAGGTAGTCCTGGGTTATGACCATTCGTTCAGCTGCTGTTCAAAATTATGATAGAACTGAATGAATGAATGGTACTTACTATGATGGGCCCTTGGAGTTCTGGCCATTACATTGCCCCCATGGTCACATCATTGTGATCTAGGTTCCTGGCTCATGATTATGATGTTACAGTGAGTTATAGTCACATGGTCATAATTTCCAATGTTCCTTGCTGGCTTCCCACAAACAAAGTCAATGGGAAAGCTGGCAGGAAGTTGGAAGTCAAGGTCACCTGAGGTCCTCCCTTGTTGACAATAACCAGGACAACTTGGACTGCCATTGTTAAGCAAAGTGGTAATGTGATGTTGCACAACTAAATGACTGAATCATTTAGCAATGGCAATTCTGGGCCCAATTGCCGTTGTAAGCTGAAGTCCAGCTATAATGAGTTTACTAACTTTCAGAACAACCGTAGCTCATTTTATGACTGGTAATTCCAGTCATAAATCTTGAGAAAAACAGTTTGTTTGTTTTTAAAAAAAATGGATGCAACATGTGGGGACTGGGTAGAAAGAAGTGTCTTGACATTTTATATAATTAAACTTGAATGGTAATAATATGTTATAAATTTAATGAACTTAGGAAAATGATATGAACAAAATACAGTAGAAGATTAAATGTTTTTTGATACTGGCATATCTTTATTGCTGTATTAGGTTCGGCAGATGAGGGTTCCCCAACTGCTTTAATTAAGGGTTCTGATATAACTGTAGAAATCAAGTTACAGAACTGAACTTAATAACCGGCCCATTTATGAAAAACTTGCAACACACTTTGGAACATCTGAGATAAAAAATATACATTCCAAAGAACTGGGCTTGGATGCAGAGCGTGGCTGTTGATCCACTGCTGTGCAGCATTGATGGTCATTTGTGACCACAAGGTAAATGCATCCAATTCTTCCCTTCCTCCTGAAAGACAAGTGCTACATATGCAGCTACTATGATTTTGTGGCAAGTGGTTCAGTTCACAAAAGTCACTCTTTGTGCAGTGTTTGATGAAGATGAAGATAAAATGGCTTCTTGGTCAACAATTGAAGTTTCTTCCTCTTGAAATCAGTGGGTTTTTTGTACCTATAACGATAAAAATAATAAATATCACAATTAATCTTAATGTTGTTTAGGCATCTACCCCAGATTATTCTTTTCTTACTTAAAAGGATTTTGTATAATTTGAGCAACTAGGTAAAATGAATACAACTCTTAATCCTAATCTGTACCTCCACAATAATTGTCCCATTTAAATTCAGTAGCACTTGTTTGTATAAAACTGTCTCAAAATTAGTTATTATACTAATTATTCAGATAATCATTCCTTCACTTTTCCGTCTACCAGTTTTCTTCTAAATTAAGCCAAAGCAATTAAAATGGTTTCAGAATCACAAACACAATCTAATATCTATTCTGAATACTACATTTTGGAGGGGGGGAAGCTCTTCTTCAGATCTTTAAACTTTTATTTGGGTTCAAAACTAAGATATTGCTCAGCTATCATAAAATAATATACAAATCAAGCATTATGGATATTCAGGAAGAAAGTTAATGAAGTGCACTACTTTCCAAGGATAACTTTTAACCATAAGTCATTCGTATAATAGCAAATATGGATACTTGCTTTATGCAAAACTTTACTTACATTTAGAGATATGCATGCAATTTTTGTTTTTGGGCAGTCCATACCTCAACTAAAATTCAAATTTTGGCTTTACACGGAATAAAACAGAAATGTTTTGTTCTGAATATAGATTGAAATATACAGCTCTGGAGAAACACAACAGTATGTAAGGGATTTTCTTGGCAATGGGACATGTAAATAGCAGTAGCTGGAGTGGAGAGAGGAGATACTGAGAAGATAGGAAGCAGGTGAATAGACACATGCATCACTGATGATCAGAGAAGATGATGCATACTAATTCTGTCATACTTGCACATTAAAATTACCCCCAATTTGATTTGCACCAAAACCTGGGACCACCAAAACATTCCAGGTTTTGTTTCTGACCAACCACAACTGATTTGAAAGAATTTAGCAGATGTTCTGGAATACATTGTTTGTTGTGTTTCATGCACACTTTTACTTACAGTTCTATAACGATTGGTCCAGCTTTAATTTCATCCATCTCCATAAAGGCAAAGCACTTTGTGCTGGTGAACCTTTTCTTGGGTTTATAGTGTTTAAATTCAAAGAAAATAGCTGCTCCTGAAACGCAGGAGAAAAAAAAAATCTAAAACATTCTTCAAATTACATCACTGTACTCAGGGGTGAAATGCTCCCGGTTCAGACCAGATCGCCCGATCTGGTAGCAATGGCAGTTGGTGGTTCAGAGAACCGGTAGCAAAAATCCCTGCTCCTCCCTCGCCCATGCCCAGCTGAGCCATGCGATCATCAATTGTTTGTTTTTTGTTTACTTTTAAAAGCATTTTTTCTTCAGCCGAAAAAATGCTTCTAAAAGTAAAAAAAAAAAGCCTCTGATGATCGCACAGCTCAGCTGGGAACATCAGAACCTTTTAAAAACATTTTTTCTACAACCTCTTTGGCCAAAGAGGTTGTTTAAAAAAGGCTTTTAAAAATAAAATAAAAAAAGTTGGCTATGCCCACCCAGTCACATTAACACCCCACCACCAAGCCACGCCCACAGAACCGGTAGTAACAAATTTTACATTTCACCACTGACTGTACTTCTTTATAGACTAGCAGAGTTAATACAATATTGTTAGAACTGCCTTGAGGAAAAATGATCCTCATTGAAGATTCTGAACCTTTGCAAAGAATCATCCTAAAAACTTTGAAGCCACTGTCTTTTTATCTGCCCCCATTCCAAATCATAAATAACATCTTTAAAAAGTTTTGAGTAATTTGGTTAAGGCACTGGGGTAACTACATTTTTCTGGGAATAGCACAACTGTCTTCTCTCCAATTTATTGATCTAAATTATGCTTTGTCCTATTGATCATAGTTCAACATGGTTTTCAAATCTTCACGCAACAAACCTTTTGTTAATTTTTCAACATGTTTCTGAATTTCAATGTCCACATTAAAATGAATGTAAGTGTCCTCCTTCCTTGAAGCAACAGGGGTGTCCTGTACAGGTGTAAGATCTATCCCATTGAGATCTGTCCCGAGAATAAAATTTAAGCATTACACAGGGGAAAAATTGTTGTGACATTTGTTATATTGAACAAGGAGTACTTCCCAGGGTCATTACATTCAAGATCTAACAGTCTAAGTGTTACAAAGGAAAAGATTGCTTCTTTTTGTAAACAGTTCAGACAATACCTTTACACAAGATTCTTTACAGGAATGTCACTTCCAAGAACATGGTAGTGATCATGAGTAAACAGTACTGTGGTGTGCTTATGGGAAAGTCACATTGCCTATTTGGCCTTCCCAGTGCACATTCTCTGAGAAAGGTGACACATGTTTTCCAAAGTGATGAAATATTTGGTATTTACAATAGAGACTTGATCATGTGTCCAGTCTAGAGGAACATTTAACGAACAGAAATGAAGTAGACTTGGGACAAACCCAACTTTTAACCAAGGCTCCTTGAAAAAATAGCAGATGGAAACCATTTAATATGAATAGTCCTCACCTGCAATGTCAATTGGGATTAGAATTTCCAATTCTAATCAGTGTGGTCAAAAACCAATTTCTTAACAAAGGCTTTTTGAAAAAACAGTGATGTAAATCTTTTAATACAGGTAGTCTTTGACTTCTAACGGCAATTGGGATCGGAATTTCCAACATTAAACAACGTGGTTGTAAAGCACAATGGCATTGCTTTAGTAAGGGCAATCTCCGAAGTCCCAGGTGCCATTCTTAACTAAATCCCATGGTCATTAGGTGAAGCACCTTCCTCCTAGCTTTCCACAACCAAAATCAGGCAGGAAAGGGTACAAGCCTGGCAGACAAATAAGTAGGAAGGGAGTGAGGTGCTACTGAAAAGGGTGAATGAGGTGTGTGGGAGGTGATGCCCAGACCAGGGAAAGTGCAAGGGTGTTGTGCGAGGTGCCACACAAGTTGAGGAAGGTGCTATGGGGTGCAATAGAGCTGCAATGCAGATGTGGGGGATAATATGTGTGAGACATGGCAGAAGTGTAGAAGAGGTTTGGTGCAAGTTGAGTGCACCAGAGGCACACATTGGGGAGGGTGTGCCAAGAGGTGCCACATGGTTGGAAAGGATGTGTGGGTTCTGCCATGAGTGGAATGTGTGCAGAGAGTGGTTGGGAGAAGATGCACAGGAGGGCTAGGACACAGGTGGGATACAGTTACCCAGAAATTTGTGATTTCCCCTGCCAGCTTCCCCTCTGACTTTCTGGGGAAGCCAGTGGGGAACATTGCAAATGGTGATCACATAGTTGCATAGTGCTTGGCAACAGATCATAAATGCAAATGGGTTGTCAAGCATCCATATCAGGATCACGTGACTGAGGTTGTGTTGGGACAGCCAAAACTCTAAGAACTCACCATAACCAACATTCATTCAGGACCATTGTAACAAGCAATGGACACTAACTTAACGGTAATAGATTGAGGACTAACTGTACCCTTTCACTATTCTGGAGATGTTAATGTATAAAAAATTGTCTTAAATTAGCTCATATGTAAGTGGAAGATTAAATTTCAAGAACTCTGTATGCTAAATCAAAGTGTCTCATCATTAGAAAATTTTTAAAAAACACGGGGGTTTTCACATGTTAAGTCTTGCAAGGACTTGCAAGATAAGGCAGTTATAGAAAGACAGCATGTTGAAGAGTTTCCATGGGGGGAAGAAATCCAGTATGACAAATGTCAATATTTTAAACTCTAAATGTTGATTACATAGTGGAATATTTTGCCAATTCAGTTCTAGCTAATACTGGATAAAAAGGACCAAAATTATATGCCTAGCCAAATCAATTAAGAAAAATATACCTACCTTTTACACTAACTGTGATATAGGGATCAATGCACTGCCCAGCATCTTTAAGACCAATTTTTTCTATTTTGATAGTTAGTAATGTCATCCCGGGTTCTGATGGTAATCTGGGTAATAAAGTACCTGAGGGGAAATAGGCCAAAATAATAAAGTCATTCAGCATTTTTAATTCTTTCATTCTCTCATTATTAATCCTGTCAACAAAAGGAGATCTGATAATAACATCGTAAGACATAATCTCTGGCATAATTTATTCATATGATCTGATTGTAAATTACAGCATCTTGGTAAAGCAGGATCCTTTTCATTGAACAAGAAGAGTCAAGGAATTATTATCTATTAAATTCTCTGTGCAAATAATTTGTCAGCTGAATTGCCTGAGCAAATAAGCACAGAAACATATGCATCATGACAAGAAAAGTAGTTAACAGCTGTGATAGAGCCAAGAATAGACAAAGTTTTTCTTTTCAAATATTAGACTACAACCACTTGCTAAATACCAATTTGGGGAAGAGTCAAAGCCAAATGCAGAATTATTATCAGAGTCGAAGTCTGTAGCACCTCACAATCCAGAGACAGGCAATATAATTACCTTCGAGATATTTTAGATTTGTGGTTTTAAACTTATGATACACATATTCAGAGGTGAGACATGGGTGAAGACATTGAAACTTAGTATGTTTAAAGTTTACTGTAAACAATAAACAAAGGAAATTCTGATACCATACAACCTTCTTTATTGAAGGGGACATTTGATTTTTTTTTTTTATGGTGAAACCCAGGTTGTTTAGTAGCACCGCTGCTGGAACATAAGACATAAATGCCAAAACTAGTCTTCTAGATGATAAGTTCTACAATCCACTGGCTATGATGGAAGCGACACTGGGAACAAAAGTCCAAAACATCACTGCTCACTCTTGATGTACACAGTATGTCACATACATGAGTACAAATCCGCATGAACTATTATAGTGTATTAAAGTAAGCTTGCATTTCTGATAGAAAAAACTTTCTACAATCTCCACACATGCCAACTGATTTTTTAAAAGATGGATTTTCTCCATGTCAAAAGCAATTCAGAAACTTGTATAATTTGATTCTGTGCCTATAGGATAGACATTCATCATCTACCATTTATTTTTTTGGGGAGTGGGTGGGTGGGAAGAGCCAGATGGCAGATTTTAGTATAAAAGAGTTTTTATATTTATGATGTTAAAATATAATTTTTAATAATGCTTATTAAAATAATAAACAGCAACTACTAACATTAGAACATCATCATACCTTCATTGGCTCCTGGATTAGATGAATGATGTAGCACATGGTTACACAATGGAGCCATGCAAGTAGAAGATAAGACAAGACCATGAATGATTAGGCAGCAAAATAATACAATATGGGATCCGTGAAAAGAAACAGATTGTACAATGAAGTACATACAATGGAAGTTACAATGTCAGGAAAACAGTCTCCTAAAACTAGTACCATGTGTAAGCTATCTCAAAGTTCATTTTTAAATGGCATCATCTCAGCACCATGGTATTTCAACTATTACAAAATTCTATTTATCCACTTTAATCGGCATACATATGTCAGGATTGTACCCAATTATTCTTATCTGGAGAACTGAATGATGTGTGCGGGTTCATGGGAAAAGTCTACTTGTGTAATAATATGAATATATCCCCAAAAGAGGATTTCTTGGAACTGAAGCTTGTGTTGGAAGTTTATCTATTTCAGACATGGCAATGAACATACTATAGAAAACAGTGACTATCAGATATTGTAATGAAAAGGATTATTGTGCTAAGTCTAATATTACTGGCAGTTAAGAAGCAAAAAGACATTTACATAATGGACTTTCAACAGAACCAGTATAAAGTTTGTCAACTTTTCCTCTTTTAGCTTCATAAGATCTTAAAGATCTTAAGTCTCCTAGAATACATTTGGTCAGTACAAAGCAAATTGCAAGGGGTATTGACTTCAACTAGTGCAGTTTCACAGGCAGAAGGCTACTGTCAGATTTCAGACACGTCCTAAAAACCATTTACTGCTGTCCAAAATTGGTCAGTTTTAGTACTTTCACCTCCCACCCCCACCTCAAAGCTTTTAAATCAAGTTTGAAAATTCCAGCTAGTGGCTAAGTATGACTATCACACAGTTCCTGGCCACATCAGGCTTTTACTTCAAGCCTCAAGGTACCTATTTTTAATCAGCAACTAATTGCAAATAACAGGTTTTCCTTTCCAGAGCTTTTATAAGAATTGTTAAAATGCACAACTGGGACTACTTTTAAACCACGATTGTTGCATGGGGTATATTTTTTTGGAGGTAGGGGAATTATAGACGAAAGGTAATATTCACCAACATAGAGCCCCTCTTTAAAAAAAAATTCAAGCTTTTTCGCCTTATCCATGCCAGCATGTAGCCCTGATTAACTTTTGTGCAATCAATTTGGCACTTAAGCCAAATTATCAGAAATTAGGATCCAAAAAAGGAAAAATTAGCTTGGAGTGAGTGTAGGGTGCATTCACTGCACCTGTCAGTACTTCTCAGAGAAGCCATGCCTTTCCTGGGTTTGCACATTAGCCCTGCTTAAACCATACCCTGTCATTTTTTCTGCTTAGTAAAGATCTATAATCAATAAACTTATTTAACCACTGGCTAATAATAAATAAACATGAAGCACCAATTTCCATAGGGATTATGCCTTGATAAAATGGCAAACTTCAAATCCTATCTGAATTTGAGAGCTGACAAAATTAGTATAGATTTTCCCAAAGCAAGCTTTCTTGATATTGGGCAGGCTTTTCTAAGAAAACTCCATGTTTCTGCTTTGCTCTCTGTCCTTCACCTTACCTCAAGATGATAAGGGACAACAGTTTTTAATTCACCTAACAATAATGGCATCTCATAAAATCTTAGCACACAGGCATTCTAGCAGGGGCATGCTGAGCTGGTCTTTATTCAGAAAGAGGTTTAGCAAACAAACATCCAATTGCAGATCCCTCCCCCACCAAGTAACTCTTGCATATGGTTGAAGAAAAGGGGCCTGGAAAAGAAAAACCTACGAGAAACATTTGAAGGTGCCTGGAAACAGAAAACTTTACAGAGATTTGACAGCTATCTTTAAATATCTGCAGAAGACAGGACAAAACTGTTCCAGAACACAAAACTAGAAACAATGGATTTAAAGTACAAGAAACAAATTTTAACTTGACAACAGAAAAAAAATCTAACAGTAGGAGGTAGTGGTAGCTAGATGGCTGTAAGTGTGAATTCCTGCACTGGTCAGTGACTGGATTAAACTACCTTTCCAGTCCTTGTATTCTCTGTTTCTAACTGCATAACTGCATTTGATTCAGTTTGGCCTCTCACCTGGGACTCTGGCAGGAAATGCATCTGGAGATCCTGCTCCAGCTCCACCTTCCTCCTCATCTTCTTCAAATTCTAAATCTTCCTCTTCACCAGGTGCTAATATTTTTCTTTTAAAAAAGGGAAACATCATACTGCAACTGAAAACTGAGTTGGATAGGAATTGCCACTATATCAGAATATAATACTGGGAATACAGGTTGTCCTCAACTTACAACAGTTTATTTAGTGACCATTCAACGTTACAACAGCACTTTAAAAGTAACTTATTAGCCTTTTTCACACTTATGACCATTGCAGCATCCCCATAATCCTATGATCAAAATTCAGATGATGAGCAATTGGGTCACATTTATGATGATTGCAGTGTCCTGAAGTCATGTGATCACCTTTTGCGACCTTCTGACAAGCAAAGTCAATGGGGGTATCAGATTCACTTAACCATATTACTAATATAACATTTGCAGTGATTCACTCAACAACCATAATAAGAAAGGTTGTAAAATGGGGCAAAATTCACTTAGCACTTAGCAACAAAAAATTTGGGCTCAATCATGGCTGTAAGTTAAGGACTACCTATTTATGGCCTCCATTCAAGTATCAGAAGCTTAGAATTGAATTTCAAAACTTCTACATTCTGCACACCTATATTTTGCATTTTTTAAATATAACTTTGTTACATTTTTTATAGAATATGAAGACAAAAACTAATAAACATAATTAGGCAGAAAGAAGGATAGACAGAGAGAAACACTAAAGAGAAAGACAGGGAATAGGAGTGCAGAAAAAATGCTATAGAAAAACAGTATAAAAATGAATCTTTAAACTTCTTTTACAAAAGATATAAATAAAACTTGAAATACACCAATAATAGAGCTATAGAAGCCAGTAACTGGTAAAATCTATTGACCCTTTGACATATGGAAATTTTGCAATTTCCGACGTAGGTTCTTTCTGCATGCAATTTTTCCATACCTTGGTGGAACAGGCTGAACATCAAAGGGAAATTCTTTATTATAGGTAAGAATACTCTTTAAGACTGTAAGAAAAGACAGTAATAATTACCATCAAAATTCTGTATAATTATATAAGAAGAGTAGGGCTTAATCCTTATAGTCACAGTAAGAAAGCAGTAAGTCCTTATTATATTTTCCATACATTATTAAGATTACTTAAATTAGCAAATGTTAAATATGAAACTTCTATATGAGCCGTACTGGCACAGGGATTAGAATGCAGTATTGCAGGCTAATTCTGCCGACTGCCAGCAGTTCGATTCTCACCGGCTCAAGGTTAATTCAGCCTTCCATCCTTCCAAGGTCGGTAAAATGAGGACCCAGATTGTTGGGGGCAATATGCTGATACTGTAAACAGCTTAGAGGGGGATGTAAAGCACTGTGAAGCAGAATATAAGTCTAAATGCTACTGCTATTAATTTTTTTTTTTTTACATTTATATCCCGCCCTTCTCCGAAGACTCAGGGCGGCTTACAGTGTATAAGGCAATAGTCTCATTCTATTTGTATATTTACAAAGTCAACTTATTGCCCCCCCAACAATCTGGGTAAATAAACATGATTCTGGAGAGAAAAACATTATTAGAATTTATTTTATCCTTAGAAGACAGAGATGTCTGTCTTGAAAGGGTAACTTTAATTTAGGCAATATCTGTGACTGATATTGTGCAGGAACAAATTAGTTCATATATAATTAAGACATTCAGAGAATGATAGTTCTCACTTATACTAAGTACATTTGTATGTCTCTGTGTGTATATATAATGCTAAAGTCAGCAATAGTACATATGCTGGAAAAATAAATTATGTTTCTAAGCTATTGGCAAAATAAATGTCATGCCTTTTGCTTTTCCAGTTGAAACAACTTCTGCCAACAAAGGAAAAACAGATATTCTCAAATGGCCAATAATGAAACAACTGATAGTATTTCCTATATCTGCCAATAAAACTCAGGCAATGATCCCCCAAGCAATTTGTGGCAATCCTTTTGCCAATTAATCCATTCTGATAGCAATGTCCCAACCTCTTTTACTAAAAAACTCAACCATCACCGCAGAAGCTACTGGGAAAGACTATATTCCAAAGACTCTTTTCCCAGAGTAAAATGGAGTCGTCACAGGAACCTTTAAGACATTACTAATATAAAAAAAGATACTATATAAATTGAGTTTCCTGAAGAATAATGTAATTATCTGCAAGGAAAAGGGACTCTGTTGCATAAAACTTGAAGTTATACAGATTGGTGAAATCCATTTTTCTGGTGGGGGCATTTCTTTAATACTTTTTTAATTAAAAAAAGGAAAATACTTACTTGGTTCTAGTTTCTTCAGATCCTCCAGCTTAAATTCTTCCTCGGATTGTGTAGACTACAAGAAAAACAGCATTTAACATCTGCAATTATTATTCATTGATATACTGTAGTGAGTTACAACAGTTAAATAGTGGAAGTTTTGTAGTCTACAAGGATAAAAATGTACGACCATAAATAATTTAAAAATCCATAATCATACTGAGTATAAAACATCACACTCACATACACACAGAGTGCCTATTAACCTAATCAAGGTGACACCATGACCCTCAACATGAATTTGGTTTGAACTAGGAGGCCATTCCAAAAGACCAGTGCTTCCAAAGCTCAGTTCCCTTTGCTGCCCTAAAATGGGGAATCATTAGCAGCTTTTTTCAATAAGATCAAATGCAATGGAAGAATGTGGTCCTGCTGATAACCTGGTGCCAGAGCAGAGGCCCATAGCACTAGTATAAAGTCACAGATTGCCTCATTTTCAACCAACTACTGCTTCCAAGTGGTCTTTAAAGGCAGTGTCACATAGACCACACTGCAGTAGTTTAAACAGGTGGTGTAAAGTGACAGGTCACTGTAGCAATGTCCTCCTATCCCAGATAGGTCTACAGCCAAAGCTAGGCAAAGACTTCCCTGAATACAATTTCTACCTGCTGTTCCAGCAAAAACCACAAGTCCAGGAGGACCCATTTAGAGGAACCACTGCAGCAGACAGAGAGCCTTGATGGACAAACAGTAATTCTGTTTAAGTCTCTTCTTTCCCATCCAGAATCTCAAAAGTCTCCAACAGGATTGTACTTCATTACCAGCCTGACCTGGGATAATTATGTAAAGCTGAATATCTTTAATCCATTGATGATGCTGGATCCCAGACCATCAGTTCGTGGCGGGTTTCAAATTTTTTTACTACCGGTTCTGTGGGCATGGCTTGGTGGGCAAGATAGGAGAAGGTTACTGCAAAATCCCCATTTCCCTCCCATCTGCTGGGACTTGGGAGGCAGAGAATAGATGGGGGCCGGCCAGTCAGAATTTTTTACTACCAGTTCTCCGAACTACTTCAAATTTCTGTTACTGGTTCTCCAGAATTGGCCAGAACCTGTTGAAACCCACCTCTGCATCAGTTGATATATAACGATAACTTATAAATGTTAAGCAGAAGGAGAGAGCTGGCGGAAGGGGGAGGAAAGTGACCCCTAGGGCATTCCACAAGAGAGTAGCCACAGACGCCTCTCCTTCCCTTCCCACTAACTGGAATCATCCATTAGGAAAGGAACAAAGTAATTGCAAAACGCTGTTCTGGTTCTACTTTTCTGGATTTGTATTGGAATGTAGTGGTATATATTGTTAATGCTGCAATAAATAAATAATGAATAAAAGCAACAATAAAGTCAGATTTCATACTCATTCTTGACCAGCTTCAAAATACACCTTTGCTAACAGGAAACATTTTTCTTTGGTGGATGCAAGTCGCAATAGTATTTTTGTGACTATTACATAGCTTAGTGGAAGATGGGGGGGAGAAGTTAACTACAGTATTATAACCTTCAAATTGCTTCAATTGAAAGATTAGAGAAACCAGTATAAACACTGGTTTTTAATATATCAGTATAAAGCATTTTATATTGTTCCAAAGTCAAATTCTTTTTTAAGATTCATATTATAAGACACTGCTTAATTTTTCTATTGTCTTGGACCCAGACACTGTAATAAATCACACATAACAGAAAGATGAGTAGAATATGTGCCCCTGAGTCAGATTTTTCCAAAAGGTGTTCTTTAAGTTTTTAATATTTAATGAAACCCATAAAGAAACCAGAAATCAAAGGTGAAACCAGAATTATACCTGCAAAGCTGCACTTCTGAGTTCCAAGCATGTCGCAATCTTAGCTAAAGTTTTCTGCAACACAGGAAACACAGATTAATTTGACACTACCTGTTGTATTAAAAATTTTATATGAAAAGTAAACAAAAATAACTGTTAAGGATATATGGCTGAGGGAGCAGCAACCCAATAGGCAGAACAGAAAAAAGAAAACCAAGTCCTTGACATAGCTTCTACAAGGCAGCAAACACACAAATCAAAACTGCGCACCCAAAAACTGCTTGCCACATTCAAGTTTCCTGTGTTCCCAGTCTCAGGCACAAATATGTTCATTTTTAAATGCAACTTCAGCACTGTGGTATAAAAGGTCTGGAAACAGAATGCCATACAATTAGCAGACTCTATTATGAAAACATACATTTTCATACATTACTGTGAATCAATCTATATATATGAAAGCAGAAACTTTCATATATGTACAGTACGGATGAAGATCCTATTTTCCTCTATCATATACTCACCCACTTACCCCTTACAATAAAACAAAGGTAATTGAGCTTTCAGCCTATTTTCCTTTTCCAGTTTAGCAAGTTTAAGAGATTGTATTTTTGTCTTTAAAAATATATATATTGCTCCTTGAATTTGTCAACTATTCTTTGTTATGAACCAGAAAGATTTAGGATATATTAAAAGGCACTTGAGAGTTGAAGAATGAAAGTATTCTGTACAGATTTTCTTGAAAGTTTTAGAGATAATTTTTTTTAAGGAAAAGCCTCTTCTGAATTGTGGCAAGATACCAAAAAATATTATTCACAACTGTTTCTCAGGAACCGCACCCAACACAAATATTAAAAAAATTAAAACACTACAGCTAGCTTCAGCTACAGTAATGTTTTTCTAAGTGATCCTATCCCCAACAAGGCACTTCACTGTTTACTGACGAAAACACCTTATTAAACACATTAAATTAACAAAGTGAATCTTTTCTATCCACTTTATTTTTTTCTAAAAAACCTTAAAAATTCCTTGATCACTAGATTTTGTTAGCTACCACCAAACAAAGCAAACACATTGCAGATTTCATGTAAAATTTTATGGCTCCAATGAAATTCTATCTTTTCAGAAGCTTAAATCAGTTTTTAAGAACAACCTTTTTAAAATAAAAATACTTCCTATGTAACTGAACTTTTATGATTTCACATGGCCAGAAAAAGATAACACCTTTTTTTTCAGGTGCCAAAAATACAAGGTGCCAAAATTCACCACAGGAAGGAAGGAAGGAAGGAAGGAAGGAAGGAAGGAAGGAAGGAAGGAAGGAAGGAAGGAAGGAAGGAAGAAGCCATAATTAATTTATCCAAATGCCAGAAGTTTTGCTACTCTAAAGAATAAGGAGAATTTCCTGGTCAGCCCAACATATACATCAGAGATTACATCTCAACATTAATACATAAATGCATTCAACTATTCTGTAAAACAACTCTCATCTCCCCTAAAAAAGGAACAAACCCATGCCTTTGTAGGATGTACTTTGGCAAGGTAGGGAAATCCTCTTTCCATATCTCATCTTATACTTTTTACACAAAGGATTCATTACTTAATGGCAGAGATCTAACAAAGCCTGAGAATAAGTAAAAGGCCCTTCCCATCCACGTAACTGGGAAGGGGTGGGGGGAGAGGAGAGGAGAGGAGAAAAAAAAAATGTCCACCTTCCAGCTGCAGCTTCCCATTCATAAGTGTCCTCAAAGCCTCCAAATTCACAAGTTTAGATTTGGGTGTGGCAGGAGCTCATAGGACAAAGAATAGCCTAACAATATGAATAAAATTCCACCATAATATTTAATATTAATCAAAGCCATTTTATTAATGGCAAAGCTCAACCACAATGGAAGAGGCAGCATTTTAACTGTTTCTAAATTCCATAACAGACTAACATAAGAGGAATAGTGTAGCAAGATTTGGCAGTCTGTGCATGAAAGAAAGATGCTTCTGAGAAAAAAGCTGAGCTGTTGAATTCCTGATGGAAGAAACCTGTGGAGAAGCAGCAATGTGTTTCTGGTAACCTGTCCTCTGAAATATTTGGCTTTTAGGACAAGAAACCAGACTGTTCTTCTTTAAAAAGTGTAATAATCCAGCAAAAATACCTCTTTGTAAAGTTGATACAGAATAGGAATTTCAGAACACACTTGTCTGCATTATAATTTCTTTTTTCACATATTCACATTTCATTTAACTATGCTAATGTATTACCTAATGTAGTGGAGGCATGTATAACTAGTATACAGGAAAAAGTAACAATGTTTAATAAGATAAAAATGTATACTCTATTATGATAACCTTCTTAGATAATTTATATTACATATGAATGCAATCAAATAAGTATTGTTCCTTTGCAAGCTATTTTATATCTTTAAAGAACTGAAGTATTAAGTTCATTCTCTCAATTTGCTGTATACAGATAAGTAATACACAAACCCAGCACTTGTAAACCATAGCCAAAACAAGCAAATTATATAAATGACTGCAAGAAACAAATTAAACATTCCTTCTAAAAATAGATTCATCATGAAATGAATATACACCATTATGTACCTTTTGATCTTCTGTGAATTCTGAATTGTTGGGTTGAGACACTGCCTCTTTCTGTAGATGTCTTGCTAATCTGAAGAGAGGTAAAGTAAATAAATAATTTAAGGGCTTTAAGGAGTCTCTAATTATAAAAGTATTCATTATGAGATATAATTTGAATAGTACATTAAGCAAATTATAGGCAGAATGTATCTTCTGATCCCAAGAAGCCCATAAAATAAAGAAGATATATAAACCAACTTATCTATTTTCTACAAGACTTTTAACATTTAGCGATCTAATAGTCCAGGGCTGTCAAACTCCCAGCCCATGGGCCAGATGCGTCACATGCTGACCACACCCGGTTTACCGAAGAGTAAAAAAGTCCTGATATATCATGTGATGCTGCCGTGATGACATGAATTTGACACCCCTGTAATAGACTCTTTTTTATGCATGGAGAATGGAGCACATTCATTCATATTGACTATGAGGAAGATTCTGCCCTGGCAACCTTGCTCCCCCTGCCCTTACCCCAAAGTACAAGTAATTGCCTATGGCAATTCAAATTTTCCACATCTTTTCCAATTCTCTCAAAACAAGCAAAAAACAAAACAAAAAAAAATCACCAGCATATTTATAGTATTCACTATCTTTGTAAATCTGTATCAGACAGCAGCACATCTTCTATAAATTTAAATCTACCCCATACATTTAAAAAGGAAAATTTTCTGCATTAAAGTACAGATGGATGATCAAATCAACTATGTTTTTGTTATTTTATCTAGAAACTGCTTCTCCCAAATCTATGCGATTCTGATTTGTAGAAATGATATATGTGATATTGCTACAAAAGTGAACAAATAATACTGTACAACACATTTGTAACTTGATTACAGTATTCTTTCATATAACAGGCAATGCTGATCCTAGATTGTTTTATACAGAGATGTAAGAAATACATCTGGACATGGAAATATACTTCTAGAGATCCCAAGTCATTTACTCCCAATATCAACTTGCATTATCCAAAAATCTCTCCCTCTTCCAAACTGGGAGTGTTACAATTTTATTCAGATACCCGAAAAACCTCTGGGTAACAGGAATACGAAGCAACCAGTGACATGACTAGTTGTGATCTTTCAAACCTAATTTTTAACATGCATAGACTGGGTTGTTTGAGATTCATCAAAACACTAAAACAAACATAACCCCATTCCCTTACCTGAAGCTTAATAGTGTTTAATATATAAATATATATTTGCTGTATAAAAACTGATAAATCAGTTGAAATTATTTTTTCCTTAGAGACCCATGTAGGAGCAACACACATCATATATATCCTTTTATATTTGGCTTTGCAGCTAATCTCCCTTAGTGCAAATAGTGAAGCAATGCATCCCATTGATTTCAACAAAACTTGCTTTTAAATACACATTTAACATAAACATCTTAAGGCAATCTAGAGCTTTGTGCTTTTTTCAAGAACTATACAAGCAGGAATTCAATCTATTCTGTAGGTTTTTAGCGCACTTTCTCCTTTTCACCACTTTGTTTCCCTATTGCCATTTGTTTGACACATCACTGAAGAAATCTCTATTTGCTTGCCTCCTGGAACAAGCTTCATCTCTCCAAGTTTTAAAGACTGGAAAAAGCAAAGATTGACATCCATTAGCTAATCACAAAGAACCACTTTGCTGTAGTGGTTAAGATACCAGACTAGAAACCAGAGGATCATGAGGCACAAAATCAGCTGCATGCCTTTGGGCTGGTCACTCTCTCATCGCTAGGAAGTAGGCAAAAGCAAGCTACCTCTGAAAAATCTTTCCACAAAAACTGCAACAATTAATCCAGGCAGTCAACAGGAGTCAAGACTGACCTGACCTTACACACACACACAAAATAACCAGTCAAATATTCCCTTGCTTGTATGTTCAATGACCGTAACACCTTAACGGTCCTCCAACAGTTACATCCCAAAGGTAATGATTTTCTACATGTATTTATGGTTCCTTAAAAAACTTACGACTGTCAAAACAGAACAGCAATAAAGGCAATCTTCCATGAAACACAGCCATCCACCATTATTGAAATTTACTTACATGAGTTTCATACATGCAGAACAATAATAAATGTTTTGGCCAAACAACATTATCGCCTCACATCGGGATATCCAACTTGGCCCCTGGAAGAGTGGTGGACTTCAACTCCCAGAATTCGCCAGCCAGCAACTTGCTCATATTTATAGTTCATGATGGCTGGGGAATTCTGGGAGTTGAAGTCCACCACTCTTCCAGGGGCCGAGTTTGGACACCCCTGCCTTACATCTTCTATACTCCTCTATAACACAAATGGCTGGCATAACAGAAAAGCTGATAAAGACTTCTCTAAACACAGAGATTTCAAAAACTACTGCTACAGTGTTCAATGTTGACCACAGGAAATTATTAAACTTTATTATAATATTCTTTCTAAACTTCATGTACAGCAAGAAGGGTAACTTAATTGGTAGGATTAATACTAAAGAAATAGGTCAGGAAGACCCATAACAATGACATACTTTACAATTATAACAAATAATTGTCTGCTACCTAGGCTTCATACATCACTCTAGGCATCTTACAATAAGTGACAAAGAACAGAACATGCTTTTAATGTACCAACAAGCTCAGAATACTAAAAGAGGGAAACTACTTGAGGAAATGATCTCTATTCAACACATTTATTAGTAGACAGTACTAGAAATAGAGATAATAATTTCATATGTTGCTTCAGATAAACTTAGACACAAAAACACATTTTTCCCAAAAAATAGATTTTTAATAAATACTTTTGTCCTCAATGATAACATAGAAAATGTAATATGAATGTAAAATCTTAACAAGTTTGAGGAACTTGGCAAAGTACAGAATAGACAAACGTAAAAGTTATCTATACAAGTGGTTTACATTCGCAGCTGGACTAAAGGTTTGAAACCAATGAGGATGGATCCAGTGGCTTCTATTTTTCCATAGAAGTGTCCATCTCAATTTCTCTCTTAACTTCAAGAACAAGCACCATCTTTAAAGTAACAATGGTAGTTAAAGATCACTTAATTTTGAACATAAAAATGAAAAATTGGAGAAAATTTATAATTTTGAGAGAAAAAATTTTCTCCTTCCATAATACATTTTAATAGAGAAATTTCCACAGAGAAAATGATATCCACACATATTCGTTTATCAATTCCAAGCATATTTTATTGCTGTTAGATGCAAGTGTCATGCCCACTATTAATTTCAATGGGATCCATTTCTGAGTAGTTAGAAAAAATATCCTATAAAGATATAAAATGCAACGCTATATAACGTAAAAGTGCCTTAATTTTATTTGCATTTGATTTAGTTATACCAAAAAGTTTTAAAAAATTAACAACCATTAAATGGCAACCAAGATACAGATATCTTTTAGTTCCTAATAGCTGCATAATACAGGGAAAAAAGAATCAATCCAAAAGAGTTCTTAATCATTTGAATTTAGACATTTTCTCCATAAACTGTCATGAAAAAAACATTTATGTATAGAAAGCAAAGATTATTTTTTTCAGAAACTATTTTCAACTTTCTTATATAGAAAACCTCCTCTAGCCTAATAGAAAAGATTTTGAGTTGTATGTAGATTGACAATATTCAAGTTGTCAGCGTTCCAGAAAACCCCTTCCCCAAGTAAAAACTCTGAAGCAGGCTTCTTTCAAAGTTCTTTTACTAGGATAGGTAAACTGGCACATCTGGGAAAATCCGAATCTGAGAGATCCGGGTTTTTCCTCAGTAAATCAAAACTCAAAAACCAACCCGATTCCTCTGCCAATCACATGCTCCAATCGCCAACCGTCCCATCTCGATACATCACTCCGACCACTCCTTCTCCAGCTGCAGGACCAGCCTGACCTTGACCGGCAGGAAGAATGTTATTGTATCTAATGGGCCCCTCTACTAAATCCCACCCCCTCATACTTTCCCACACATGAGAAAGTGGCAGCAGAGAAGCTTCCAGCCTAATATGGCTTCCAAAGCTGACACAAGTGTTGTAATATTTTAATATCATAGAATGTTGCAGTCATAATTTTAAGGGAAAAGTTCATACAAATCTGTTAAATATGTATTTCAATCATAATTTAAGTATACAGTATTTGGAAACAATTCAGAAAACGTGCTTAGAGTATAAGCATAATGCCAGTCTGCAACAACTTTATAGCAGGGATGTCTTGGGGTTCTGTAGTTATCCTCTGTACTTGCTACATAATCATAGAAAATGATGCATCTACTTTAAAGAACTACAGGAAGATGCTACAGTCATACTCCATAAACATTCCAAATGCATTATGGAATCAAATCTGAAGCACTGTGACCCATTTTTTCATCACTTTTCCAAAAAATGTTATAATTTTTTCCACTAAAAAAGTTCCCTGTCCTACTGACACTCTACTTTGTTAGCAAACCTTGAGGCAAATCACTAATATTTTTTTTAAGATGGGAAATTGATGCTGAAAGATGGCAATTTGTGCAAGGCCATACAATGAATCAAACTGCAAAAGTACAACTTGGACTTAGCTTAGATTCCAAATCTTGCCCATATGATTGCACTATACCCAATATTTCTTGGAACTGGCTAGAGTTACTTCAAACTTATCATTTCCAAATTTCACTTTTCTTTCACAAATGTGTAAACTCATATCGACTAAAACTAGTTCTAAAAATATTTCTGCATGAATTTCAGAGGAAAATGGTTTTACGCTCACATTTAAGTTACTAATGGGGAGTTGAGGGTCCTAGCATCAAAAACTAGGCTTTCACAACATTTAATAATAAGGAAAATGGTTACTTATTGCTGTTTGAACCAGTCTTTTTTTTCTCAATTAAGAAAGTGTTGAGATGTAAGAAAAAAACAAAACAGTTAGACGATACTGGCTCATTCATTACAACTACAAGAATGTCTGGGAATTATGAATAATTTGCAATTTTGCAAGGAAAAACAATGACATTTTTATATTAAATCTATATTAAATGACATTAAATACATACAACTATCACAGAAATATTATATTGTTACTAATGTGATAACTGCTACAGGTAGTCCTCCACTTACAACAGTTCATTTAGTGACTTAAAATGGCACTGAAAAAAGTGAATTATGACCATTTCTCACACTTACAACCATTGTGGCATCCCCATGGACATGTGATCAAAATTTAGATGCTTGGCAACTAACTGCATATTTATGACTGCAGTGTCCCAGGATCATGTGAACACCTTTTCAAACCTTCTGAGGGGCAAAGTCAATGGGGAAATCAGATTCATTTTACAACTGTGTTACTAATTTAACTGCAGTGATTCACTTAACAAATGTCTCACTTAGCAACTTTTGGGCTCTTAGAACTTAGAAATTTTGGGCTCAATTACGGTCATATGTTGTGCTTCTGTTCTTATAATGAAAACTACTTAATTGCCATCTTTTTTTCAGAAATAGCATGCAAATTAAAATGTGATCTTTATAAAACAATAGTGTCACTCTTTGATAAGGCAATATAGTTTAAGAAAATGTAAAGGGAATCATGTTTTAAATCTAAATATACAGATGCGAAGTATCAGATGTGATAATGACCAGCAGTTACAGGCAGTTTAAAAGGGATTGGATAAATTCAGAGATACAGCTTTCAATGCCTACTAGTTGATGCAGCCACAGTGCCACCAAAATCAAAATGCTTTAAATTCCAGTTAGAGATCAGCAGTAGAAAAGAGACATTACCAACTGGCTGATTAGCCATATTATGACACTATAGAAGCTTAGACTTTGATCCAGTAAAGCTCTTAGAAATGCATACAATTATAAATCAAGACTTCACAATGTTGCACATTCCAACTGGATGGGCAAGGAAAATGCTATAAACGTTTAAGCATTCAGTAGCTTCCCTCCCAGCTTAATCTTTCTACAGTTTAATTAAAGCAACAAATGATTTTTTTTGTTTCCTAATTGCTCGTTATTGTTAATCTATAAAAGTTAAATATAAATGTCTGATCTTTTATTAGACACATGCAATATAATTTTACAACTCTGAGCCAACAGGGCTATAAGTGCACTCGCTATGCTCTAATCTTGTCAGAAGTAGGTACATTGATGTTGTAGCATAACATATGTTAGTCTTGGAATAGCTCTAGCAAATAAAAAATAGTATACAAGTGCTCCTTAACTGCCATTTAGGGTGGGACACTTTTGCATTGGGAATAAAAATAAAACAAATTTGTACATTCTGAAAGCAAAAGAGTTAATGGTTATCAACTATTCAATATGATATATAATGGTCAGAAGCCAAAGAAATATTAATTTCCTCCCAAGAGCCAAGTTCTTTCAGCTAGATTCCTTCTCCAATCATGAAGTTTCTGAAACCATGGGAGTTTTCAAAAGCAACATTTGCCAATAGACAATAGATTAATTGCTTCCTAACAAGCTATTAATGTTACAAAATATCCTAATGTGGCAGTTCAATAAAAATTAGCCAAATACTATATGGAAACATAGGTTTATTATCAGTTGTTAGGAATGGAACTAGAGCTACCAAATACCCAATTTTAAATCATAGAAACAAAAGCTATTAATCCACAAAATCTCTCTCTCCCCCCCTCACTTGTACTAACATTATACATCTGGTACTGCTAGAAATGACCCTGAAAGAATCCCATGGTTCAGATTAAGGATCTAGAAACAACAGGTGGCTTCCAAGGCCGAAACTTCCGTCAGATATCCCAAAGCTGACCAACCTAAAAAAAAAGCGTTCAGAGCCTGGGGAAGCCGCATAACAACATTAGAATCGTTTGGCTGGCATTTATCTTTTTTTACAAAAACCTATTACATTTCAAAGCAGCAATAGATGCAGATCGGCAGCCAGAGGCTCAGCATCCTCCCATCTGCATCTTGTGTGTAGAGGCAGTCATGGGGCAGTGATGGAAGCGACTCTTCCCCAATTCTGCAGCTTCGACGCAGAGCCCCCTCTCCCTTCGTCCATAGACCCTCCGCGCCAGACAAAAGCCTTCCAGCGCGGAGTATTTACGACCAGAGGGACCCTCGCACAACCCCCTTCTCCCCTTTGCGGTCTTCGTGGAGCAGCCCTTCGCTCCCGGCCGCCTGCAGCTGCCCTTCGCCCCACCCAGAGGCTTTGTAGCGCCTGCCTGCCCTCCAGGTCACCCCTTCGGGGCTCCGCCCAGACCCGCCGCCCGCACTCAGCCCCACGGGTGCCTGAACCCCAACTTCTCGCCCCACCCAGGGGCTCTTCCCCCCATCCCGCCTTCGCCTTCAGCAGCTCCTCCTTCAGCCAGCCCGACCCTTTGAAGCTGCCGCCGCCCGCTCACCCCCACTCACATCTGATACTCGTCGATCGCCTCCACCAGCTGCCCCCAGGAATCGAAGTCGGTCCCTTTTCTGAAGCTGGCGCCCCAGCGCTGCAAAAGGCTCCGAGTCGCTTCCGACATGGTCCCAACTGCTAAGGCTCCATCTTCATCCGCGGCCGCGCCGGGGAATGGGAGCCGGGGAGCGAGGAGTGGAGGGGCTTTCGCCGGGCAACGGCCGCTCGCTCCAGTCCCAGCAACACCGCCGCTCACTCCCCGACCAAGCCCATTTGCCTTCTCAGCCAAACCTGGCAATCGCTCCTAACGAGGCCCCGCCCCCCAGCATGGTCGGTTGTACCCAAAGCCGCCTTCCTCTCCTTGCCCTGCGCAGCGGAACTGGGGGAACGCTGTTGGCTCCCGACTGCGCGTGCGTAGGCATAAGCTATTGTAAATTTGCGAAGAGCGCTGGCAAAATAGGGACAAGCCGCTGCAGCGGAAAGCTGCACAACTTTCGAGAAGTCCCAAGAAAACATCGGGGTTAAAAAAACGTGGCTTTCCATGTGTTGCACCTAGAAGCACGCTGATTACACTGTGACAGAGTGTACGTGCATTATGACCCTCTTTCATTCTGATCCTGAAAGAGAGGAATATATTCTGCACACTTGCTACTCTCTGCATTTACCTGAACTGTGAGGAAAAGCTTATGCAAATTCAAAGGTTGCATTGGGATGGGGAAATCCAGCCTCACATATTCTTGCTTGGAGGATAGCTGCCTCGACTTACACGTGAGAAGATTAGTTACGTTTTTATTCGCACTAGCTTTTACAACGTCCCTTGCCAAAATAGCCTTTTGATGCGTTACTCCTGGCGAACGCACCGAGAGATGCTTTCAAACTTTATTGGGGTTCACTTGCCGCCGCCTTTCAGCATCACAAACCAGACACATCAGATCGCCAGACGGCCATCCCTTTCGGTGGCCCTCTGGCTTTGCACACCTCACCGCACTTTCTCTTTCACGCCTCAAATTGAGCTAGCAAAAGGGGAGGCTGATTAGTCCCTATCCTTCCGTAGCTAGAAACGTGTAACAGGTGCAAAGACGGCAGTCGCCCAATTCCCATCGTTCTCCACCAGCTCTTTGTGTATTGATTTTCAGAGTCAACTAATCTCTCACGCTTTGCTTTTGTCGAGCAATTGGGCTGCATAGAAAAAACGTGCACTCCTTCGGGGGACATTCACGCCTTGGCGTGCCGAGAGCCGCCCGGCTCGATTTCGATGCTACCATTACACGTGGAAGCGCTTCCGCCCGGTTAGCGAGACCTTGCCAGGACCAGGAAGGTCACGTGATTTTCGGCTATTGGCGCCTAGGGAGTCGAGCGGGTTTGCTTGGTTTATTATTGCCGAGGTCACCCTACAGAAGTTATCCTTTAACTCCTCTACAGTTTTTGGATCTCTGGCATAGAGTAGAGAATCTTCCGAGGTGGGTGAGTGGTAGGAAGCTACTATTTATTATATCGTAGGCGCTTGTATTTTGTCTCCTCTCTTTATACTGCACCTGAACGCCGGCAGTGATGAATCTTAGCGGCTTCCTGCTCCTCCGGTTGTTTCCACGGTCAAGCCTTGCACAGACAGTTGGTCATGGAATCAAATGCATTCAGTATAGCGATTACCTTTTATTCTTTTGTGAAATATGCTCAGTTGAGAGTTAATTTCGAAACGAATGGGCTGTTGTTTTCCCCACCTCCTTGCATTCCTAAGCTTTATTTCGTCTATTCTTATGTATACACGATTTCTGGGCCACTTAAGGACAAAACCATATTTAAACAGTTATTAATTCTCCTTTTCCTCTTAAGATTTCTTACCCTTGTTTTACTATTACGATCCACAAGCCTCTCGACCTCCTATCACAGCGCAATTAAACTGAATAGAATTAAAGCAATCATTTCCGCCTTTGTTGCAAGACTTGAACCTTAAACGATTTGTGAACATCGGAACCGTTTTAACTCGGACTGCTTTGTTCTTCCTCCGCTTGTCGCGTCCTTTTTGCCTATTGTTTGGTGTTCCCAAGACAGGACAAAGTTGCGGGGGGGGGGCTTTGTAAAATAAATGTAAACACAAGCCTTTTAGAAAATTAGAACAGAAATAGGTTTGATGTCGCTATAAACAGAAATAGAGGAAATGTGAATACTTTATATAGAAGGAAGCAGTTAGTTTTAAAGTCTTAACTGACGAAATTAGGATGCCATTTTCAGGAAGGGGATACGAACGTAGAATCTCAGGCTAAACAGCACGCAGGGAGTGGGAGAAAATAAGAGGATTATTCCCGGGCAAGGCTACTCGGGATGTTTACATCGCAGTTGTACCTAAAGCAGAGAAAGAACAATGAGGCTTGCCAGCTATGAGTGGGCGTGGCCTCTGGCCTGTTAACTCCGCGGGTCCTCCTTCACTATAATCAATGAGACTACTTAGAAGTGCCAATAATCATGGTGAGGAAAGAGCCTGTCTTTGAAGCTTAAGGAAATCCCATTGAGGCTTCAGCAACCGAAAAGGTTGAGGTGCGTTTTTAAACGGTGGAGGGAAACCCAAAGAAGCCGAATTTATATATCGGATCCAAAGGCCGTTTGGGTTGACATACTGCTTCCTATTGTAGCTAAGTCTTTTGTGCTTCTGATAGTTCAGCTGGGAATTGCTACAAACCGGCCTCAGCAGTCGGTTTGTTGTACTGCAGTCCTTCAAACATATAGTCTCCGAGGCCTGTCAATGAGGTTGGGGCTACAGATCCCGAAGCACAAGGGAGCACCAGATTTCCAATATAACCGCACCCAACTCGAACGGGCACTTGGCAAAGTCATTGATGATAGCCAGAGAGAAAGCGAGAGACCTGAGTTTAATCGAGGTTATCCCAAAACAGAATAACTTTTGTTGATTAAAAGCATCATTGGGTCCTTCGGGAAATGGCTTGAGGCACGCATTTGCCAGTCGAACAGAAGGTTAGAAGAGGCAAGCCTCTCTTCCCTTGCAGTGAAAGCTGCCAGGGCTTGCTTTTCAGCAGAGCCACCGAGAGGCGGACTTGGGCCTTGCCGCCTTCCTTTCATAGTTCTGGGGATGCGGCTCCTCCTCCTGAATTGATTTCCGTAGAGCTGTACGGTAGTGGCTGCTGCTGACAAGAGTCCACTGGAAATCGAGAAGGTAAATAGAGCAGCCCCACCCTAAGGAGAGAAGGCGGAGACCAAGTATGTTTCTGGGAGAGGCTTGGATTAATGCTTGAGGGGTGGGTTACTGTTCGCTTTGCTATCTGCTAGGGAGGAAGCACAATTACTGTAACGCCAGAGAAGGCCTGTGTGTTACAATATATGATGGGCAGAATTTTTGAGCACTGAGATAAGCTCTTTTTAAAGGTTCCGGGTTTTTTTTCCTTAAAAGCAAAAGTTTGATACAGGTAGTCCTCGACTTATATAACCATTCGTTTAGTGACCATTCAGAGTTAGTGGCACTGAAAAAAGGGACTAAATGACCAGTTTTCATGCTTATGACCATTGCAGCATCCCCATGGCCACGAGATCAACATTTAGATGCTGGGCAACTGGCGATGTATGGGATGGTTGCAGTGTCCTGGAGTCATGTGAATAGCTTTTGCAACCTTTTTACAAGCAAAGTCAATGGGGAAGCCAGATTCACTTAACAACCATGTTACTCATTTAACAACTGCAGTGATTCACTTAGTGTGGCAAGAAAGGTGAAAAATGGAGCAAAATTCACTTAACAAATCTTGCTTAGCAACAAATTTTGGGCTCAGTTGTGGATGTAAGTTGAGGACTATCTATTACTTTGCCTCTTCCTACCTTGCCTCTTCCTTTCTACAGAGTTTTAGTTTTTGGCTGTTATTGTGTTTAAGCTGCAACATGGAAAAATCTTGATTAATTATTATGATTGTGTTTAGTAGAGGCAAGATAAACAACAAGGAAAACCTTTATTTTGCTCATTGTTCAAGTTTCTGTCTAGGACGAATAAGCAAGCAATGCCAGAAGTTTCTTACGTAATACTAGGGAAAGAAGGTGATCTTATTTACTGTATTGCATTGGGAAAATATCTAAGGCTATATAGTACAGGTAATCCTTGACTTACAACCATTCATTTAGTGACCGTTGAAAATTTCAATGCAGTGTCCCAGGTTATGTGTTCACCTTTTGGTATTTTCAGAAAAGCAAAGTCAATGGGGAAGCCAGATTCATTTAGTAAGCATTTTACTCACTTAACTGCAATGATCCACTTAATAACAGTGCCAAGAAAGGTAGTAAAAGGGGCCAAATTACTTAACTGGCTTGCTTAGCACAGAAATTTTGGGTTTAGTTGTAGTTGTAAGTGAAGACTATTTGTATAGTATGTCTTACCCTGAATCCAAAGAATCCATTCCATTCTTAAGAAGTCTTCCAATTTGATACAATACAATATTATATAAATCAGTCATTCTTGAAGGACTTTTTAATCAGCAGAAGTTAAAAGGAGTACTGAATAGAAATTACATTCTCCTCTGATATGAGATTTTAATCTTATTCCTTCAAGATTATTAGATAAGGTTGGTGTACTAAAGATGAGCTAATTTAGGAGGATAACATTGGCAGCTATGAAGTCCCAATAGCAATTCCAAAAGCAATCCTCCTGTGAATTCTGATAAAAAACAGGACATGATACTATGCCAAAAACTTTTCTCCATTCTGTATTAGATGTTGCCAGTTGCCAAGCACTCAAATTGTGATCACATGACCACAGGGTGGTATGGTGGTTGTAACTTCAAAGATGCGTCACAAGTTACTTTTTCAGAGATTGTTGTAATTTCTGTGCAAATAGAAATAATGTATTGGGGCAGTCAAATCGAACAGGGACTAAAGTATACTTGGAGCAATATATTTTGGTAATTAAAATAATAAAAATGTCTTATTTTAGATCTCCACTGTGTCTGTATAGGACAGACCAACATTGTTTTTCTGCACTAGGCAGCTTTTCTGAAATAGAATGATGGGAGTGGAGACACTTAGCAGTTGAGGGTTTATTCTGGCAATTTGTGGTGTTCTTTGCAGATAAAAGTAAATTCACTCAACCTGGAGTTCATTGTTGTTGCTTCTTGTTCAATCTGCCTGACAGAGGGGGATTCCACTCATTTTATTCCCTCGAGAACCATCTGAGATATGTTGAACCTAGAGATTGATTGGTTCCAAATTCTGTGGACTGTGCATCTGAGTGGTTTTAAGCGGAATCCCTTGTGTCCCAGTTCAACATTGTAGTACAATATACTGGCTCCTTATGTTCTCTTGGAACAGAAACTGATGATGTAACCATGACAACTGCTTCTGCAGTTCTGAATTCTCTTCAATTTTTGGATCTCAAGGATGCAGAGAATATATCTGAAGAAGTGAGGACCAACCTCTCTTGGCCTTTACTGGCTGATTAAAATGTTCAGAAAGAACTGGTTCCATGTTTATGGGGTAATTAATGGTTTGAAGGTATATGTCTTTCTGCTTAAAAGCGGCAGTGATATGTCTGTCATTAACAAACCGTTTCTTCAGTCTGAGTTGAGTAACTGTCAATCATTTTCAAAAAAGGAAAGAAAGAAAAAACTTTGTCCCATATGTATATGAAATTATTTTGTTCTTTAAAAAAAACAAGTTGGAAGTTTTAGTAAATGTAGTAAAAACTAAGACAAACTAAACTAGAAGAAAAAAGAAAAAAGTTCAAAATCTGCAGAAAAATGAAAAAGGCATCATACTAAGCATAAGCTGATATGCTAGCTTTTCATTCTCTTTTAAAATTACAAATAGAATAGAAAATAGAAAATAGAATAGAAAATAGAAAAATCCTTTCCTCTGGTCAAATAATCCAACTTCGTATTCTTTCTTTTTGCTCTGCATAGTCCTGACTTTTACATCATTTTTATGGTATTGCAGGATTTGATCTTTCACCACCTGGCTTTAAAGAAGCCAAGACTAAACTTTTCTACAACTTTAAAAGGAGTCTTCAAAGCTTTCACCAGTCTATTTTGTAACTTCCATAAAAAGCCATTATTCAGGATTGCTTGTCACAACTGTTCCATGTCCAGTTTCTTTTCTTGATTTGTCTCTATATAAAATTAAAACTTCTAAATTTTAAATGTAAAGAAGATAAAAAACTAACAGAAATTAATATAAAGAAGAAGAAAAAAGGCAGGAAAAGGAAAGGAAAGGAAAAAAGTGCAAGAAAGAAAAAAGTTGAAAAAAGAAAAAATGTGGTTTCCAAGATTCTTCACATAGTGTTCTTATGAAAGGTTCCACCGCTGCTGTCAGCAGTGATGTCATCTGGTGTTTAAATCTGTGGGAGAAGCAAAAAAAAGTATAAAAACAATAAACATGTCAAACACAGTCATATTAAAAAAAAACTATACACACCACTGCACAACATAAGAACTTCATTGTTCTTCATGAAAGACATTTTTTCTCCCCCAGCACTTAGAACATATCTGCATACATTTCTGACAACACAAAAACTATTTTGAAACAGTTTGTTTTCACAATCATAAGACATTTTACAATATTAAGGGATGCAAAGGCTCTGCAGAAAACAGCTTAAAAACATTATTTTATGAAGCTACTCGGAAAGTTATACTAGAAAGTCAAAAGTTATTAATGATTGATATAGTTTAGATTCTACAGCCAAATAACTCATGTTTGGAAAAAATGTTTAACACAAAATGTAAACTTTTTTTTTTTATTCAAAAAGTTTTACAAAAATTTTTTCCCCCTTTCCCCCCCTCCTCTCCCCTCCCTTCACAACCCCCCTCCCCCCCCCCGACTTCCCGGAACAGGCACAAGGTATAGTTAAAAATAAAACAAACTTATGCTAAAAAAATTTCATCCCAACTTAATTATACCCCTACAATCATCAATTCCTAACTTCCCCCAAAAACAATCAAGAATAATACATCATAATCATTCAAAAACAGTCTGATAACTCTTAGTCTGATATCTACGTTGAAAAAATGTAAACTTTAATAGAAAAACATTTAAAATCCATAAATTCATAAAGCCTTCCATCCTTTATAAGGTAGGTAAAATGAGGACCCAGATTGTTGGGGGGGCAATAAGTTGACTTTGTAAATATACAAATAGAATGAGACTATTGCCTTACACACTGTAAGCCGCCCTGAGTCTTTGGAGAAGGGCGGGATATAAATGTAAATAAATAAATAAAAAAAATAAAAATAACACTAGTCAGTATTTTTACAATGCTATATTTTAAAGTTGGTCATGTTACAAATAGTTCTACTTTCTCTTCTATTAGCTAAAGGAGCTTTATTATCTCTGCAAACAGATTTCTTTTCAGCAGACTCTAAGGGAGAGGCAACAACTGGCTGTTAATCGTGAAAATAATGTGACCCATAGCAGGAGTGCCCTATACCCAAATCATATCCATAGTCCCATTCATCATTGGCAAACTGAATGAAAATTAGCACTTCCTGAAGAGGAGGAAATGCTTTCAATCTCTGGTCATCATTAGGAGCATCTACAATGCCTCTCAAAATTCTACTGAGACATGCATTTACATTAATTTTAATTTTTTTAAAAAAGTTTTAGGTTTTAATTGTTTTTATGTTTATTGCTAATATTAATGCTAAACAAGATGCAACAATTATAATGCCACCTAGAATCACATATGTGAGAGAAGCAATTATATAAATTGAATTAATAACTATTGATAATTCTTAAAACAAGTGATTTTCTTCCACAATTGTTAAGAGTTTAAAATTTCAGTGCTGTACACCACATTTAATATAATATTTCATATAGGGCAATCCTTGGTATGTTTATTCAAACACTAGCTGGATACCCGTGCTTTGCTACGAAATGATATGATGGGGCTTGATAAATTGACACTTACAGTTTGACAATGAGTAGTTATGATAGGCCTCTCCTCTCCCCTTCTCTCCCTCAGCCTTGCCCCACAGAAGCCTCCGCTATCTTATCCCCTTCTCTCCCTCAGCCTTGCCCCAAAGAAACCTCCCCATCCTATCTCCTTTTCTCCCTCAAGCTTGCCGCGCAGAGGCCTCTCTTATACCCTTCTCTCCCTCAGGCTTGCTCCACAGAAGCCTCCGCTATCCTATCCCCTTCTCTCCCTCAGCCTTGCCCCAAAGAAACCTCCCCATCCTATCTCCTTTTCTCCCTCAAGCTTGCCGCGCAGAGGCCTCTCTTATACCCTTCTCTCCCTCAGGCTTGCTCCACAGAAGCCTCCCCTATCCTATCCCTTTCTCTCCCTCAGCCTTGCCCCACAAAAACCTCCCCTATCCTATTGCCTGGTTGCTGCTGTGAAAGTAAAACTTTTGCATTTGGAACAGATTTCTTTTCAGGTGGGGAGTGGGAGTAGAACTCCTTAGCATCAGAGGGCTGTTTGGAAAGTGAAAGAGTATTAGCTGTGTGAGCAAGAAGGAGACAGGAAGAAGCCTGCTCAAGTGTTCTGTATTAAAGCTGCTTCCTGCTGTGAGAAGTAAAACTGAAAGTGAAACTCCTCTCCTCTGCTTGTGTTTTGCATTTGGAACAGATTTCGTTTCAGGTGGTGAGGGGGAGTAGAACACTTAGTATCAGAGCGGACTACTAATAATATAGGAAATACTAATGGTCTGATGGTCATTTTGAAAAATCCTTTCTTAGTGAGCATCTAGAAGCCAAGAGAAACATATGTGGCAAATTTCAACATTTGTAGGTTTTACAGTTCTAGAGATTTCATGATTACTGTGTGAGTGGTTTTCGCTTTTATATATAGAGATCTGGCTAGGTTTATTTTCTGTCTCTAACAAATACTATATGCATATGTGTGTATCAATATCTTTCCATAGAAAACTATAATGCATTAAATAACCAGACTTTTAAGTGTTGTGTTTGTAGTTTTATATAAAATCAGTAACTTTTCCTCTTCTTCATTTTAGTCTTGCTGTATTCTAAACTTTTAGGAAGAGAATGACTCATTGGTTTCATCGAAATCCTTTAAAGGCTACAGCTCCTGTCTCATTCAATTACTATGGAGTAGCCACAACTCCAGCTGCAACAAAAATCTGCAAGTAAGTGACTGTAAGAACATATGCAAATGTAAGTTAATATGAGAAAACAGTGCACATCTGAGAAGTATTTTTTGATTTTTTTCCCCCTTTGATATAGTGATTTAAGGTTATCAAGAGCACGACTACTGGAACTTTTTACTGATTTAAGTTGTAATCCAGATATGATGAAAAATGCAACTGATTCCTATTTTTCACTCTTGGAAGGTAAAAAAAAAGTTCAATTATTTGGGAGGGTGAAGTTGCTCTGACTGTGCTGTTAAATTTTAGTGACCCAATTGCCAAAACCTGGCAATGGTGAAGTGAAACCTGCTATTGTGAAGTATGAAAACACAAAAACCAGAGTGTAAAACTAGAGTCTGAATCTTTAAAAATGCTTCACAGATTTTTCTTTAAAAATAAGAACAACTCCTCACCCACTGGCAAAGAGGAAGAAAATCGAAAATCCCCACCAAGCCCATGTCATTGACGTTGCATTGCATATTGCCACAGCTATCTTATTTCCAGACATTCCCCCATATTAATTATAGTCCTTGCTTTCCAAATGTTGCATTTCCTTTTGTAGAAATTTCACGACATCGTCATGTAGAAATAGGGCACTGATATACATCATCAGTGATCCAAAGGCTGCTTTTGTGATTGATCAAAGATGCTTAATGTGTGTTCAGTAACTGAGTGGAAAACCATCAGGTTATATTTATCACAGAGGTATTTATGTGAGCAGAGAGATTACCATATTTTTTGGAGTATAAGACACTTTTTTCCCTAAAAAAAGAGGGTGAAAATCTGGGTGTCTTATACTCCGAATGTAGCCCCAACCAGCTTCTCAAACAGAGGTTTCAGAGGTTGAAAAAAACATCAGAAATGGAGCTTCAGAAAAAAAGCCCCAAATGGAGCTTCAGAAAAGAAGCTCTCAAACAGAGCTTCAGAGGCTTTTTTTCTGAAGCTGTGTTTCAGAGGTTTTCAGAGGCAGAAAAAAGTTTTTTCTGAAACAGAGTTTCAGAGGCAGAAAAAAAAAGCAAAAAAAAGAGGCAGAAAAAAAAGCAAAAAAAAGCAAGGCACAGAGCTTACAACTAAGGAACCTGTTGCTAAAATTCGCCTCTGGGAACAGCTGATTGGGGGTATTCTGGGAGGCCAATCCACCTGCCAATCAGCTTTTTTCTTATTTTCCTCCCCAAAAACTAAGGTGCGTCTTATACTCTGATGCTCTGATGTGTCTTATACTCTGAAAAATACGGTATTCTTTTAATTTTCAAGTTAGACATTTTTCCTTGATTTCAGAAATGGATCTGGCCACCTAATTCTGGTATTATTTTAATTGACAATTATCTAGCTCCACTTCCAAGATACCTTGATGACTATAGAACACAAGGAAGATAAAAATGTCTCTAATTTGCAGAAAACTGTAGAAGAAGGAATATTGCCTAGTATTTCATTATTTGTCCAAAGTTTTATAGAAATCAAAAATGTTTTCATTAAGAGAGAAATCACAGGCCTTTCCCTGCTTCTTCTGTTTTTCTCCAAAGCAATGCAAGTAAAGGGAAACACCGTCACTCCTACGTACCCATGCATGGAATTACAGACTTGCCTTTTTTCTCAAGAGGCTTCTGTGGGAGTGGGCAAAATTCTCTGTATGCAGTGCTGCCAATCTTTTTCCTGAATGGATGCCAGGCATAATTGATGGCCAAGTGCAGCTTTACCCTTATGAATATATTGTGGAAGATAATGAGTGAAGCAGATCTTGGGTGATACGTTGCCTTATTGTTTGGGCTTGAGTATATAGATTATTTGAGAAATTACAATAGTCTACTATAGTTCAATAATCTAAGCACATGGTAGATAAAACAAATCTGTTAAATTGGAGGGATGAAATAGCTAACTCTGGTTAACATTGGTTTGTCTAAAAAAAGGCCATATAGGTGCAGTAATCCATATGTCACTCTCCCCCCAAACTCATTTTTAAGCCAGCTACAGAACATCGTGCTTTTTTTAGCATTTTCAGTCTTTCATTTACAGAGTTGATATTTATAACCTTATAAATGTGTTGTAGAAGATAGAGCTGAGCATGTTCATATGCCCTTACCTACTGTACTTTAAGCAGTGTTTCTTAACCACAGCAACTTTTAAGAAGTGTGGACTTTAAACTCTCAAAATTCACTAGTCAGCATGCTGGCAGTTGAATTCCGGGCATTGAAGTCCATATTGTTGCTGAGGTTTAAACAACAATGACAGAGAATTGCTCCTATTTTTTTCAAGGTCTCTTTCTTTGAGACCTTTGCCCATTTCCAGCCCATTGAATTTATACTGCTATTTTTTATGCCTTTCTTTCCCCTTTCTTCGTATTTTAATGAACATTATTTAAAACCATGAATGCCATCTGCCATAAGGTATTTCAGTGTCATATTCCTGTTCAGGGTACCATGCCATGCCTTCTTTTTCTTCTTCAGTCATTGCCAGTGCAGTGCAGTGCTCATTTCCCATTACTCTTGTCAGGGAATTCCCTTAAAAAAATTTTGCACTTTACAAATCGTGAAATACACTAAAATGTCTTTATTTATTGAATTAATTTATCTAGCCACCTGTCTTGCAAATGCAACTTTGGGTGGCTAACAGCCTATTAAAGTTCTCCATTAAAAATAGCAGAAGAATAAAGGCCTATAATGTTTGCCAAGGAAAGCCAATAAATACTTAACAATAATAATAGTTCATAGGCTTTCTAACCAACTGACCTCTATGGTGGAGCATATTGAAGTTTTCCAAAAGACAAATGGAATCTAGATAATGCAATCTTAGATATGTAAAGATTATCTTTTGGAAAATAAATTTGCAGCTAGTATGTATAGAGTATATGTTGTATGTTGTAATATATAAACTGAATCTCTTCCATGTCATGGGGTTTCATCATCTGTTCCCCCTGTCTTTCAGAAACCATTGGGAGGGCTTCTGGATTGATACAGGATAATGTATAACCCCTCACATGAGCAGAAGGGCTTTCCATTTGCATCAACTTCTTTTGACATGAGGGTGCATCATTTTCTTTCTCCCCTCCTTCTCCCCCTCCCCCTATACTTAGTATATTGTCTTACCAGGCTCATATCCTAGAATTTTTTTGTCTGGTGTTGCTCTGAGGATGGAATGTCAAGAAATTATTGAAATGACCTCCAAGTTTAGCATAAACTGATTTCCAATCAGCCAAGTGAAAAGGAACCCTGAGGCTAATTTTGAATACCAGGCATTTTAAATATTAAAAAGTTTTATATTAACAGTCACATTATCAGAAAAAATAAAGCAAAAAAATATGAAGACAAATGATTATTTAAAGTATATTTTGATTTGTAGGGGATGTGCTATTTAATACTAGCATTATTTTAACAGGCTTTATAGTTGCTCTGGATAACTCTTCACAGGATAGCAAACTGAGATACATTCAGAATTTTAAATGGACAGACACGTTGCAAGGACAAATACCAAGGTATACATATAGTATGATTTTCAAATTTTAAAGTAGTTCTTAATATGAAGTTAATGGGGTTGTCAAGATGATAATATGGATTTTTTTAAAAATGCTCTTACATTTTTTCATACCTTGAAAGAGCCATTTTATGACAGAACATATTTTATCAGTGAGATCAATTTGCAATTATCTCCATGTGATTTTTGTTACAACTTTATCTTTCTTTTTTCATTGTCTAATGGGCTATATTGTATACACAAATACAACCGATTAATAAAATTATTAGCCGTATTACTGCCGAGATGTCTTAAGTGACACTTAGAAGTGACTATATGTTTTATAATTTTATATGTGATTATTTCTTAACATTATATCTCCTCGGGATTAGTATAATTAAAAACAAGCCCTTGTGTGACAATATGTGCTTAGATAAATTAATTTTTGTCAAGATGCAGTTTATTTTTTCAGTATTATATTGGATCAAGCAGTTTCCACTTCTATAAAAAAAACTGTTGTTTGTAATTTAATAGTAGTGCTCAATTAAACACTTTAAAAGAATTGTGATAACTTGATTGATTGCTACTTCAGTATTTTCATTCTGAAGGGAAGAACTACATTTCTGATTAGACTAAAACAAAATATGAATTGTTTCAGTCAGATCAATTCCACTTTTTAAGCTATTCAACTTCTGTGTAAACATTTCAATACTTCGGAGGTTTGTTCCCATGTTTTGGGGTAGGAATGAATGAAAAAGAATTAAGCAATTGAACTCAATGTAACATTCCTAAAAATATATTTTATAGCATTGTGCCTTATGTCTAAAAGATAAGTGGAAGTATTGCAATGTTTTGTACTTCAGAAGTGTTATAAACTCTGCAAAAGACAGATTTTTTCCCCTTTCTTCCCTTAGTGCCCAGCAAGATGCTGTGTTTGAATTAGTTTCTATGGGATTTAATGTAGCCTTGTGGTACACTAAATATGCATCAAGATTAGCTGGGAAAGAAGAGTAAGTATTTTCACTTTAATTAGAGTAATGTCAGAAGGTTAAAAACGTACCTTAAGCCCATTTCAAATTGGAGGATTTGGTTTTGCTAAACTGTTCACAGGATTGCAGCCTAAATTGCTACTGAGAGTAAAACCATTTCAATCTATAGTCTTCAACTTTCTTATTGTGAAACTGCATGGGCCCAGCCTTATGGTTAGAAATGTAAATCAAGTTGAATTGCAATATCAGACTGTAAAAGAGAGAAATAATTTTTGTCTAGTTATTTGGGAATATTCTCCTTACGTAATGTCCTACATGAATGGCATCTTCTTTTCAATATATATCCAGAAATATGGTTTTCTTGTCCTGGGAATCAACAGTTGATTTATTTAGAAAACTGATTCATGTATTTTAGTAGTTCAGTGTAAAAAAATCATCCAAAATATGAAATCCAAAGAAAAAACTAATATAGTAACAGTAGCACCTGATATGACAATGCGCGAACATGATATGGTTTCACAGTCAGTGTGTATGATGAGTGCATGCTTCTCTCTTAGTTGACTTTTTTTTTTGCAAGATACCTGTCAGAAGCCTTGATTTGACTGGATTCTGATTAGCTGTAGGATCTTTATAGCCCAGACTATAGGTAGACCTCAGCTTTTGACTACAATTAAGCCCAACAATTCTGTTGCTTAACGAAACAATTAAGTGAGTTTTGCTCCATTTTACAACCTTTCCTGCCACAACTGTTAAGCGAATCGCTGCAGTTGTTAAGTTAGTAATGTGGTTGTTAAGTGAATCTCTGTTCCCCATTGACTCTGCATGTCCAAAGGTGGCAAAGTGTGATCACTTGACTCTGGGACACTGCAACGGTCATAAATATGAACCAGTTGCCAAGCATCTGAATTTTGATCACAGTTGGGATGCTGCAGCGGTCACAAGTGTGAAAAATGGTCATAAGTCACTTTTTTTCAGTGCCGTTGTAACTTTGAACAGTCACTAAACAAATTGTTGTAAGTTGAGAACTACCTGTAGTTGCAGTAAAGTTTGCTGGTATCACTGTTGTAGCTTTTAGATGCCAAATAAAACATTTGAATTAGTAATGAACAGCTTATGCAGTAATTTAATTAATGTGATTAAACAATGAATGCCTTATCCAGTAAAACATTAGCCTGTGTGACATTTGCTGAAAATTATTCCAGTTAAAGTACAAGAGTAGTGTGATAATCAGATTTTTATTCAGCAGTGTGCATCATAGTTCTGCATCCTAGAGTAGACAATAATGGATTAGATGGACCAAAGAGGCTGACATTTGTTCTCTGTATTACTCAATTTTTTCTGATTTGTTAGAAATATATTATTTGCTGAGCAAATATGAAATAAGGAAACAACACTTTTTGAAATAGTAAAAGAACTTGGCTAGCAATAATATTAAGAAATTTGATGGATGATGTTTAAAACTCCTGAAGTATTTCAATACTAATGAATTGCTAACATTCAGCATAACAGAAGATGAAGCAAAAGATGTCCATCGCAGTATGAAAATAGCAGCTGGGATTTTCAAACATTTAAAGGTAAAACACTTCCCCCCTCCCAGAAAAATTGCATTTTCTTTGACTTGAATGCAAGGTTAAAATAGCAATTTTTAAAGCTGGCATAAAAGCCTGAAAAAAGAAATGTAGCATTAATCAATAATGGATAGAAATATGCAGTGCATTACATTCTGTAATGATTCTGAAACACTTCTTCCAAAACATTTCTGAAGCATGCACAGGTCATTTCTCTTCTTAGTAGCAGCTCATTAGGATTCATGTGTTGTTTAAAAAGGCTTATTTAATTCATAGGGTTAAAAATAGTTTCAGATGTTCAGGTAGAACATACAGACTATCTTCTTAGACTTGTTCCACTTTGAAATTTACATGAGTTATGAACATGTTTCCCATTTTATTCCTCACTTAGATAGAAAGTTTAAAAAAATTGTTCCTTAAACAAAGTGTTCCAATGAAGGAGATTTTAAAATACTAGATGTGATTCTTAAATCATTGATAGATATCTGGTAGAATGGTTGCAGTTTTCATATGGGTATGCTTTGTAGTTATTAAGTTCTTATAAATGTTTAGATGCTTCATTGGTTAATTAAATACAGCCACTGTTTTAAATACTAAAGTGCTTTTTTTTCCCATTTAGGAAAGCCATATCCCTAAATTGATCACTCCTGTAGAAAAGGGAAGGGATTTAGAAGCTCGACTAATAGATTCCTATATTATCCAATGTCAAGCTGAAGCACAAGAAGGTATTTATGCAATATTACTAACTTTGCATCTGAGAAATGTTGGGGGCTTCCACTCTGAGGATTTTAAAACAATTTGTTCTGTTGGAGAACTGAATGGTAGGACATAGTCTGACATAGTGCATTACATTGCCCCTTAATTCCTTTCAGATGCAGCATCCATGGAATTATTAATGAAAAGTACAATGTAATAAATTGTTTAATAACAGGCACATCATGAATTTCAGAGGGGAAAAAAAATCCCAAAATGCAGCACCCACATATCATCACAACATACTACTTGTCCAGCACAGGTGGCAAAAATATCTCTGATGATCTTAAAAATCTAACAGGGTCTGCAGCGGTGAAGAGGTGTGTTAGAAATTATACTCCGATTTTTAGAATGCCAGCAGAACTTTGGCTTAGTATGTAATTGACAACCATGTATTTGCTTTGACAGAGATTAACCTGTCCATAGATGTTTAACTGAGCATCTCACATTATATATACCAATTTCCCAAACAAGTGCAAGCAGAGTCCCACATAGAAAACAGAAAAAGTTACTTTAGGATGGATGTGATAGTGTCATAGAAAATGGCAATTTTCTATCATACTACTTATGATATAGGTGTAATCCAATTTTTTAATTAGTCAGTATTCACCAAAGTATTAAAAAGAAATCTGGAATCCATAGCACTGGATAAGGGCAAGAGCTTCAGTGGCTTCTTCCATTTCTCTACTCCATAAGTCAGTGGTGTCACATAGCATCCTTGATTCTAGTATTATTATTAGTAGTAGTATTTGGACATCAGGGGTGAAATGCTCCCGGATCGGACGGGATCGCGCGATCCGATAGCGATGGCGGCTGCTGGTTCAGAGGGCCCCGCCCCCCTGCCTCTGCTGAGCTACACCATCAGCAGACGGTTTGTTTTTTTTTTTACTTTTAAAAGAAGGTTTTGCTTCAGCCGAAATCTGCCTTTAAAAGTAAAAAAAAGCCTTTGAGGATCCCATCCCTCAGCTGTGATCGGCAGCCTTTAAACTTAAAAAAAATTAAAAAATTAAAGGCTACTCTGGGGATCTCACCTGAGTTCCTCATCAGCAGAACCTTAAAAAACATGTTTTCTGTAGAAAACATGTAGAAAAACTCCTTTTAAAAGAGTCTAAAACACTTACCTGATTACTGATCGACCTCATGGCCTTTCTCACAGCCGGAAAGCCCCAGTTTCGCTTTTAGCACCAGACAGAACTAATCTAAACTTAGCTAATCTATTTCACCACTGAGTGATTAATGCTATCTGGCTGAGGAACTCTGGGAATTGAAGTCCACAATAAAATAAAATAAAATAATAAAATAAAATATTTGTGCAGCTTTCTGAGATTTGGTGTGTTTCTGTAGTGTTTCACTCTAACTACACAAACACACAAAATCTCAGAAAGCTGTATGTGGTATTGTGTGTGTGTGTGTGTGTCAGTTGTGTGTGTATGTAAAGTGTGAAAGTTGGTTTTTGAGCTTTTTGTGGCTGTGTGGCTGTGTGAAGTGCAGCTGCTTTTACATTGTGTGTGAGTGTGTTGTGTTGTGTGTGTGTAAAGTGTGAAAGCTGGTTTTTGAGCTTTTTGTGGCTGTGAGAAGTGTGAAGTGTAGCTGCTTTTACATTGTGTGTGAGTCAGTTGTGTTGTGTGTGTGTAAAGTGTGAAAGTTGGTTTTTGGTACCTCTTATTGTTTTTTTATACTTTGTTTATTATTTTTATTATTTATTGTTATTGGCCACGCCCACCCAGTCATCTGACCACCAAGCCACGCCCACCAATTAAGCCACGCCCACAGAACCGGTAGGGAAAATTTTTAAATTTCACCTCTGCTGGACATTCCCTGTGAGCATTTAAGAACATCTGTCGTCTCAATGAAACCATCACCTGTACAATAAATACGCTTTAACACCAAGCTTCACCAGATGGGAATCTATACCATGAGATTACTGTAACCATCCCCCTCTTGCAAATATCCAGGCCACCTCCCCTATCAATGTCCCAGAGCAAATTGAAATCCTGCTTTGCATGCTGACATTGTGGCAATCTGAATCAGACCCAGGTCTGCCATCAAAAATCATAAATTCCCATGAATTAGAACATTTCCATTCCCGTCCTCCTGACTGTCTACTGTAGGGACTTTTATCCACACATATATACAATGAACATGGAAATGGAATTGATTACAATTTCACACACAAAACAATGTGCTTAATGCCAAAATCTCATTCTCCAAATATTAGAATATAAATTTAAGGACAGAGACTCACTTTTCACATAGGCTAATGTCTCAATTCAGTTCTCAAAACATTAGAAGTAAGAAAAAAGAGAAAGAAATATACTGCTTTCTAAGTAGGTTTTATGCGTTTAACAAATTGTCCATGTTTATACAATTAGAGAAATAAATGGGATGCAAGGTGATGTTTACAGTAGCTTCTTATTTTTGTCTTAGTGACAATTGCCCGGGCTATTGAGCTGAAACATAATCCTGGTCTAATAGCAGCCCTGGCTTATGAAACAGCCAATTTCTACCAAAAAGCAGGTATGTTATTATTACTTACTTAAAAGTTGGTGAATATTTGATACCAACTTTAAGGCATAGCATCTTATCTGTGGACAGACCACCAAGGAAGTACTATGGATAAAAAGTGAAATCTGTGACCAAATAAACTTGCTCGATCATTATTTACTTTCATTTTTATGATGACTGAAGGCAAGAAGTCAGCATATATCTTTCACTCTTATGGCTTGGAATATATCTCTGATTCATGGACAAATGTATCCTTACAGACAATGTTTTGGTTTTAAGCAGGACTCTAAAATACAAGATGGATCGACAATATCAGCAAGTATTGTGGGCCCAATTGGCAAAAGAAAGCCCAAGACTGTATTGGTGGGAAACATGCAGAAGAGGCCTTCATCCTGGAGTGAATAGAGAATGGCTAAAATGATGATGATGATGATTGCAAATAGATAAATTAATGAATAGGTTACTATTTTAAAAACTATGTTACCTTTTCCCAGATCAAACGTTATCTAGTTTGGATCCGGCATATACAATGAAATGGAGAAAATACCTTCAGTTGAAGTCATGCTTCTATATGGCTTATGTGAGTATTTCGGGTTTTAAAAACAATTTAAAAACAATTTTCGAAGGACTATGAAATTGTTACATAAAATAGCATTCTATGTTATTCAAGGAATATTTTTGTAAGACTTTTAGAGTTCATATATTTATAAATCAAAGGCAATTCAACTCATAATGATTCCTAAACAATAAAATCCAAAATAATAAAACATAGTGACACCAGGGGATCAATATACTTAGCATTTTTAATACAGATGTGTTATGAAGGCACTCAGTCTCCTAAACCAGAGCTTGGGGGAAAGGTGAGGCCTTCAGAACTCCTTTAAAAAACAGCAGGATCCAAACTGCTCTTATCTTCAGGAAGCTGCTATTCCAAAAGCCAGGTCTTGGGACAGAGAAAACATGCATCCTGGGACCTATCAAATGATTTGTTTTAAAGGTGGAGCCTGGAGTTTTCACCTCTGTTTGATTTTATTGGACCAACAGCAGAAGACAATTGGTATTTAATTTACACATACAAGCTTTTCCTGGTTCAATGGGACTAAGAATGAAAGGGTACATAGTAGATCTTTGATTTAATGGACTTCAAGATAGTGGACTTTAGATTTAATTGACCAAATCTGCCTAGCTGAGTTTTATCTGAATTTCAAGCAAGCATACTTTTCTCCAAAAAGTGAACCAAACCAGCTGTTTGGCAATTTGATGTTTGCTGCTTTCTTTCAAAGAGTATTCCCTGTTATCTGTAAAATATATTTTCTCATGTATATTCTGTTTGCAAAATCCCATTTACAGATTAATGGTAAATTCAACAGTAAATGGTAAATTTAAACCATTTGAAGAAATGGACATTTCTTTGCCTCATGAGTCTGTTCAGCAAGGGAACATTGTCTCAAATAAAGAAATACAATATGGCAGAATATAAATACCCATTTTCATGCATTTTTTTCCTTTTGCTGTGTGCTGGGAGAGCTGAGAACATAAAGCAAGTACTTTTCTTTTTTAATGGATTGTACTTAACTGCCATATATCAAAGTATTCTGCTACTGTAAATGTGTTTGTGAACATGTGCAGCTAGAACAGGCTGCCTTTATTTTGCAGAGTACCATAGCAGTAAGAGCTATAGAAACAGCTAATTGCTCTCTCTTAGCTCTGTGCCTTCCAAATCTTGAAGTTCATTCTTCTGCTGTCACTGCTGAAGTAAGTAAGGAATTAAGGTAATTCCAGAGCATGTCAATCATATTAAAGAAAGTCTTGATTTCCCCAGGCTTTTTGCTACCATGGCCAGACCCTCTTGGCCAGTGATAAATGCGGAGAATCTATTAGGTCTCTACAAGAAGCAGAAAAATGTAAGTGCTTTTTCATAGTTTATAGAATAAATGTTTTCCCCTCAGCATTTCTAAAAATTAAAACCAGTAAATACTCAGGAAATCATACATTTGAATAATCAAAGCATAACTTTTAATTATTGAGAGGTGTAAGGATTACTGTGATAGATTTTCTTGTTGCAGTCTAATCTGCAAGGAGATGATCATGTCCTGTTGTTTTTTTAAAAAAGTATTATAATATATGTTCATAAAAATTGTGGTTTTGTTTTTATAATTGGATTTGGAATGAAAAACGTAACAATAAACATAAAGCAATGCTCTTTTTTCCAAAGCTTGTTCTTTTTCCATGTTATTGTAGCTGCCACCCAACATCCCTGAGTAGCTAATATCCTTGTATCTGTCTTTAACATTTTATTGACTGAATACAATAGACTATAAAGTAAAGTACTGCACTTTATTAAAAATTGTACAAAAAGTAGTAAGAACACAGACTGACTCTTTGTTTTCTTGTAAAGTTTATGGCAAGGCGGAAAAACTATGCAAAGAATATGGTGAAACCAAAGGGCCAGGGACTACAGCGAAGCCATCTGGACATCTTTTCTTTGTGAAATTAGGAACTGTAGTGAAAAATGCCTTAGAAAAATCTCAGCGAGAAAATGGATTCATGTAAGTACCGTATATTTGTAATACCTTTTTCAAACAAATACAGCTTAGCAACTGGTCTTTTTAACATATATTTAATAAATCGATAGACCACCCAACTTCACCATGTCTCTGGACGGTATACGATATAAAAACAAACATCCAGGAAAAACCTGACAAACTCTAGAAGACCAATTACTTTGGGAAATGACAGTCACTGTAGTCCAAATTTTGGGGAAAGAGCCAGGTTTTAAGGCCTCATTTAAATAAGGTCAAAGTGGAGTCATTCTAGAGCAGAGGTGTCAAATTTGCGGCATCACATTGTCACATGACATACCACAACTTTTCCCCCTTCGCTAAACCAGGGGTGGGTGTGGCCAGTGTGTGACACATACGGTTTACCAGTTTGACACCCCTGTTCTAGAGGATAGATACGGGGAGAGAGATGGCTTACTTCCTCGGTCCCATCAATGACACTGTTAACAAGTGAGACTGGAGAATGCCAATTCTGTCTGATTGAATGGTATGGGCAGACTCTATAGAAAATGAATAGTCTCTCATATAATCAAGTTCTGTGCCATGAAGGGCTTTATAGGTAATAACTACCACTTGGATTGTACGCAGAAGCCCACAGGTAACTCCTGCAGCTCATGAAAGAACTATATTATGTGACCATACAATGAGATGCCCTTGTCATTTAATTCTGGATTGCCTGGAGCTTCCAAGTGGTCCTCAAGGCAACCTCCTTGCAATGTGGAAGGGCAACTTCATGGCTTTTCTCAAACCAGCTGGTTTTTGAGATAGATTTACCACATTGTCTGCATAAAGCAGTACAGATATATACCTTCTTATCCCCTAAAAGTGAGTCCAATAATGGGGTACTTAAATAAGGAACATATTTAAGTATCCCATTATTGGACTGCCTCAGCAAATTATTCTAGAGGGGCTGTGGGAGAAAACCTGAGGCTTAATCGTGGAAGCCAATTTGGCAGCCCTGAGCTGGTCACCCTCTCTCAGCCTTAGGAAGGAGGCAAATGGCAGACCATTTCTGAAAATACCACCAGGAAAACTGCATGGACTCATGTGGGGAGTCACCAGGAGTCAACCCTAACTCAAAGGCAATGTTCCCTCCCCCATCTACAAATATACCTTAAGGGAATGCTATTCTAAGATTTTCCACTAAAACTTATTAGAATTAAGGAAATAGCCAGAGTGGTATTGCCGATTACAAATTGATCAATAAGAGATTTGCTTAACATCTATTGCCTTATAATGATGCAGACCAGGGGTGAAATGCTCTCGGTTTGGACCGGATCGCATGATCCGGTAGCGATGGGAACGGGTAGTTCGGAAAACCGGTAGTAAAAATCCCTGCCCCCCACCCACCGCCCATGCTTTGCTGTTCCTCTTCTCTGTCCCTGAAGCTCTTGGTGGTGATATAGCTGTAAACGGCCTTAAATGGCGCTTCAAAGGGCCGCACTACAGCTGATCAGCGCTGTAGGTGGCTAGTAGACCAGTGACTTTATTTTTAAAGAAGGTAGATGAGTGCGCTCCCAAAAAAAGGCAATTAATAGACTGGTGCCTCTATTTTTAAAGAAGGTAGACTGGTGCACTCCCAAGTTTTGTATACTTTGTTTATTATTTTTATTATTTATTATTATTGGCCATGCCCATTCAGTCACCTGACCATCAAGCCACGCCCACTGGGTCACCTGACCACCAAGTCATGCCCACCAATTAAGCCATGCCCACAGAACCGGTAGGGAAAATTTTTAGATTTCACCCCTGGTGCAGACATACAGTATTTGCAGATGCCACTGGAAAGTGGAACTTTCCTGGCCCAGACACACAATTTTGTTGAGATTTGCCACTGGCTTCAGGATACTGTCTCAACAAATTGGCCTTGGAAACCTTGTGGAACTTAGTTTTTCTCAAACCTAGCACTAGCTTCACTGACATCTGCAACAAACCACAGTTACAAAGTGCTGACAACAGGCAACATAATGTTAGAATACAAATATAATGATATGATAGCTGATACAGGTACAGTTGCATTACTATGCAGGTATGTTATTTCTCCTCCTTACCTGCCAATTCTTCCCATTTTTTCTCTCTGTCTTTTTTTTAAGCAAACAACATATGGCTTCTTCACTGAAGAGTGTGTGTGTGTGTGTGAGAGAGGGGGGGGATGTAACGTTCAGGTCTAAAAAATGAGGCAGTTCTATCTTGAGCAGAATAATTCTTTAATTCTACAATTAACATTATTTAAACCATAATATATAATGGAAGGGAAATTAGATTTTTTTTCTCTAATATTGACTGGCCACAATGAAGTAATCTGGGGAATCAATTTTCCATTCAGCCAGTTGGAGTGCTAAAACTCTTCTTTGTCTTGGATTCTGTTTTGACTTGTTTGTACATGTGGTTATAAAAATAATCTTCAGTGTGTTTAGCACCTGTCATATTTGTGAAAGTGGAGTGCAGATTGTGAATTGCATGCAGTTAAATTATGCAAGCTATGTGTAGCATTAATTTGCTCCTAAACTATACGGAATTATGTGGAATAGGACTGCTAACGTTCAAATTGGTTTTCTTTTAGTTACTTCCAGAAGATTCCTCCAGAGGCTCCCCAGCTGGAGCTGAAAGCAAACTATGGTCTAGTTGAGCCAATTGCTTTTGAGTTTCCGGCTGTGCATGCTCAGTGGTCCCCAGAATCCCTTGCTGCATTTGATCTCACCAAAAGGCCAAAGGAGGACAGTGTAAGAACACAAACAGGTTGCTTTTTTTCACCAGTGTTATCTGTAATGTTCAGTTTTTATATTGGTTCTTTCTTACTCAGGATAAGAGAAATACTGGGGATAGAGGGGTAGGTGACAAAGTCCTGTAAAGGATGGCGGGGGGGGGGGGTGTTTACCCTTTCTCAAAGACTATGTATTGAAAAGCTTAGGCTTTATTGCCATTTTTAAAAAAAAGTATTTTACTTTATTGTACCCCCAATGCAACATCATCTTTTCTACTTTTCTTTTATTAATAGGCTAAACCAAAGGCAGAGGAAGAAGTGAAACCTGTGAAAGAACCAGATATAAAGCCTCAAAAAGACACAGGGTGCCAGATCTCATAAGATCCTCAATTGCAAAGAACTACCCCTTGTAAACTGCGTTCTGTAAACTTTATGGTCATTATTGCCTGTCCTGTTTGCTAGTTCTTCTGGCTGCCTTTACTGTAACAAAATAGATTCTTTTTCAACTTGGTGTGTGTGTGTGTGTGCACGCGCACACAAACACACATACGTACACTTGAATATACACACATCTTTTTATTGGCTGGGTTGAATGGCTTTCTTTCAGAAGAAGAAATTGAAGAAGAAATTAAAGCTAGATTGAAAGAAGATTGGGACCATAGTGGAAATTAGCATTTAGATGAGCAGGCATTAGATTCTGGAACAAATAATAGTGAATGCAAGGGATGAGATTGAGGCTCTGCTCAGGGTTTGTAAGGTCTGCACAACAGTGAAGCAAACAAGACAATAATGTATTATTTGTTTTAAAGACAAATTATTCAAGCCTCGAATTATTCAGAGTAATATAACAAACGAGGAAAATACAGTTAAGCATAGGAATGTTCTAGACAGTATAAATTAAGTTTCTGCAGGAATATAGATTGCTGCCATCTTTGCACTTCAAATTTTACAAATGAAATAATAGTAAAGGTGATTTCAAATGATGGTTAATTCTACGAAGTCGCTCTTTGTGGAGTCACTTTTAAGTACTGCTATGTCAAATCAATAAGGATGTTTCCCTAAATAAAGGAGGTTTTCCATAATAAATATCATTTATTAAACATTTAGAATTATGACACAAAGAAATGTGGAAAAAAAACCTGAATAAAAAATATTAAAGCATGCTAAAGATGGAGAAACTGCTGCACAAAAATGAGTTTTATTGATGTAATTGGAAAGCTAAATAACAGAAGATTCAAAAAGGTGATACCAAGAACAAGTCTTATTTGTCAGTAAAAGCTGAAATGTAAAAACATGCTTTTTATCTCTGCTTACTGGTTTCCACCTCTATTTAAATGTGAGAGGTTTGTACTGTAAAACTTCAGTAACATTATTTCATGGTATACAAAACTACAAACAGGGTTGTTTTGAATATTTTCTTTGTGCAGTTACAGTACTATATATCTTCCTTATATACATATGTAATTAGAAAGTTGCAGTATGCAATTTGTTGCCAACAGTTGTATATTTGCTGCCAGCGGAAAATGTTTTTTGATACTAAAAAAAATAAATAACAGATAAATTATAGATAACTAATGTTTAAAGAATTTTCACATGAAAATTTGATAAAATTTCATTTCAAAGTAGAGAATAGCAGTTGATATGTGCTTGGTATAATTAACATCAAATCCGTTAATTTATATATAGTATTCGTTTATGGTAACTTCTGTAAACTTCTCTGACTTGTTTTTGAAGACAGTTAATGGGAATATTTAATGTGGCTTAGGATATCACCTAGCACCTATGGGAATCCTTATTAAGACCAAAATGTTTAGGCATTTATTTTGTCGTGTTTATGTTTATTCATTAAATTGATGTGCATGCCCTCTAGCAATCCTATATGTTGATTGTCAGCAAAAATTAAGCCAATATTTTCCTGCCTGCTTGAAGTAAACAAGATAAATCAGTCACAAGAAAATATTTGAATTATGTACATAAATTTGTTCTGTACATATTTTACTAGGTATTTAAAGATCTTGAAGATATCCAAGCACTTCTCAATAGTGATCAAATATACCTGAGTTACACAATGTATAGTGAGGAACTGTAGTCTTTATAAACCTCCTCGTTAATAATACATTGTATTACAGTTATTGTATGTTTTGAGAGTTTTTATTTATTCAGTTCTACATATTTGCATAGCCATGTTTTGTTTCTTTAACAGTTAGACAAAAGATTACAGTATTGAATTATCAGTTTTTATTTATTTATTTTATTTATTTTATTCAATTTCTATACCGCCCTTCTCCCGAAGGACTCAGGGCGGTGTACAGCCAAGTAAAAAATCACAATATCAATATTAAAAGAAATTAAAACAAGCATATTATAAAATGGCCAAATTTAAAACGAATTAAAATATTAAAATATAAATAACCCAATAAAATTTTAACCCAATAAAATTTTAAGCCAGTCCCGCTTGAATAAATAAGTGCGTTTTCAGCTCACGGCGAAAGGTCCGAAGATCAGGTACTTGACGTAAACCAGGGGGAAGCTCATTCCAGAGCGTGGGAGCTCCCACAGAGAAGGCCCTACTCCTGGGGGCCGCCAGCCGACATTGTTTGGCGGACGGCACCCTGAGAAGGCCCTCTGTGAGAGCGTACGGGTCGGTGGGAGGCAAACGGTAACAGCAGGCGGTCCCGTAAGTACCCGGGTCCTAAGCCATGGAGCGCTTTAAAGGTGGTGACCAAAATCTTAAAGCGCACCCGGAAGACCACAGGAAGCCAGTGCAGACTGCGCAGGAGTGGTGTTACATGGGAGCAACGAGTTGCTCCCACTATTACCCGCGCAGCTGCATTCTGGACTAACTGCAGCCTCCGGGTGCACTTCAAGGGCAGCCCCATGTAGAGAGCATTGCAATAATCCAGGCGGGAAGTTACGAGGGCATGAGTGACCGTGCATAAGGCATCCCGGTCAAGGAAGGGGCGCAACTGGCGCACCAAGCGAACTTGGTGGAAGGCCCTCTTGGAGACGGCCGCCAAATGATCGTCAAATGACAGCCGCCCATCCAAGAGGACTCCCAAGTTGCGCACCCTCTCCGTTGGGGCCAATAACTCGCTTCACAGCCAGCTGCAGCTGCAGCTGACTGAACCGGGGTGCCGGCATCCACAGCCACTCCGTCTTGGAGGGATTGAGCTTGAGTCTGTTTCTCCCCATCCAGACCCGTACGGCTTCCAAACACCGGGACAGCACTTCGACAGCTTCGTTGGGGTGGTCCGGGTGGAAAAGTACAGCTGCGTATCGTCAGCGCACAGATGATAACTCACCCCAAAACCACTGATGACCTCGCCCAGCGGCTTCATATAGATGTTGAACAGGAGGCGATAGAATCGACCCCGAGGCACCCCACAAGTGAGGCGCCCGCGGTCGACCTCTGCCCCTGTCAACACCGTCTGCGACCGGTCGGAGAGATAGGAGGAGAACCACCGATAAACGGTGCCTCCCACTCCCAATCCCTCCAACCGCGCAGCAGGATACCATGATCGATGGTATCGAAAGCCGCTGAGAGATCTAATAGGACCAAGGCAGAGGAACACCCCTGTCCCTGGCCCTCCAGAGGTCATCCACCAACGCGACCAAAGCTGTCTCCGTGCTGTGACCGGACCGAAGCCGGACTGGAACGGGTCTAGATAGACAGCTTCATCCAGGTACTGGGAAGCTGCCACGCAACCACACTCTCTACAACCTTCGCCACAAAGCGAAGGTTGAGACTGACGATAGTTACCCAAAATAGCTGGGTCCAGGAAGGCTTCTTGAGGAGGGTCTCACCACCGCCTCTTTCAAGGCGGCAGGAAAACCCTTCCATCAACGAAGCATTTATAATTCCCTGAGCCAGCCTCGTGTCACTTCCTGAGTAGCCAGCACCAGCCAGGAAGGACACGGTCCAGTAAACATGTGGTCGCATGTAACCTTCCCAGCAACCTGTCCACGCCTCGAGAGCCACAGACTCAAACTCATCCCAAACTACCTCAACAAGACGTGCCTCCTCCATCCCATCTGGACCATTGCAATTTTGGTCTAAACTATCCCGGTTGAACGATTTTATCGTATAGATAACCGTTAAACTCCTCAGCCCGTCCCTGCAGGGGTCATCCCGCCTCCTGGCGAAGGAGGAACGGGTCACCCGAACAGGGCGGCTGGGCGGTTATTCGTCGATGCAATGAGGGAGGAAGCGTGGGGCAACCGTCTCCCTCATTGCCACTAGATAGGTCTTAGTAAAAGACCTCACTAGTGTCCGATCAGCCTCGGAACGGCTAGACCTCCAGGTGCTCTCTAGGCGTCTTCTCCGGCGTTTCATCTCCCTCAGCTCCTCAGAGAACCATGGAGCCAAGTGAGATCTACGCCGGGTCAGGGGCCGCAAAGGCACGACACGGTCCAAAGCCCCAGCCGCGCCCGCTCCCAGGCCGCAACTAGTTCTTCAGTCGTGCCGTGGGCAAGATCCTCAGGAAACGCCCAAGCTCCGCCTGGAACCTCTCCGGGTCCATCAGGCGCCTGGGACGGAACCAACGCATTGGCTCCGTCTCCCTGCGGTGGTGAGCGGCGGTCCGAAAGTCTAGGCGAAGGAGAAAATGATCTGACCATGACACCGGTTCTGTCACTAAATCTCCTAATTCCAGATCATTAATCCACTGTCCAGAGATAAAGATCAAGTCTAGTGTGCCTCCCCGTGTGTAGGGCCATCAGTTACTTGAATCAGGTCCATGGCCGTCATGGAAGCCAGGAACTCAATGAAATAATAGTAAAGGTGATTTCAAATGATGGTTAATTCTCTGAAGTCGCTCTTTGTGGAGTCACTTTTAAGTACTGCTATGTCAAATCAATAAGGATGTTTCCCTAAATAAAGGAGGCTTTCCATAATAAATATCATTTATTAAACATTTAGAATTATGACACAAAGAAATGTGGAAAAAAAACCTGAATAAAAAATATTAAAGCATGCTAAAGATGGAGAAACTGCTGCACAAAAATGAGTTTTATTGATGTAATTGGAAAGCTAAATAACAGAAGATTCAAAAAGGTGATACCAAGAACAAGTCTTATTTGTCAGTAAAAGCTGAAATGTAAAAACATGCTTTTATCTCTGCTTACTGGTTTCCACCTCTATTTTAAATGTGAGAGGTTTGTACTGTAAAACTTCAGTAACATTATTTCATGGTATACAAAACTACAAACAGGGTTGTTTTGAATATTTTCTTTGTGCAGTTACAGTACTATATATCTTCCTTATATACATATGTAATTAGAAAGTTGCAGTATGCAATTTGTTGCCAACAGTTGTATATTTGCTGCCAGCGGAAAACGTTTTTTGATACTAAAAAAAATAAATAACAGATAAATTATAGATAACTAATGTTTAAAGAATTTTCACATGAAAATTTGATAAAATTTCATTTCAAAGTAGAGAATAGCAGTTGATATGTGCTTGGTATAATTAACATCAAATCCGTTAATTTATATATAGTATTCGTTTATGGTAACTTCTGTAAACTTCTCTGACTTGTTTTTTGAAGACAGTTAATGGGAATATTTAATGTGGCTTAGGGATATCACCTAGCACCTATGGGAATCCTTATTAAGACCAAAATGTTTAGGCATTTATTTTGTCGTGTTTATGTTTATTCATTAAATTGATGTGCATGCCCTCTAGCAATCCTATATGTTGATTGTCAGCAAAAATTAAGCCAATATTTTCCTGCCTGCTTGAAGTAAACAAGATAAATCAGTCACAAGAAAATATTTGAATTATGTACATAAATTTGTTCTGTATATATTTTACTAGGTATTTAAAGATCTTGAAGATATCCAAGCACTTCTCAATAGTGATCAAATATACCTGAGTTACACAATGTATAGTGAGGAACTGTAGTCTTTATAAACCTCCTCGTTAATAATACATTGTATTACAGTTATTGTATGTTTTGAGAGTTTTTATTTATTCAGTTCTACATATTTGCATAGCCATGTTTTGTTTCTTTAACAGTTAGACAAAAGATTACAGTATTGAATTATCAGTTTTACTATAAATATCTTTAAAAAGGTTGGTGGCCATTAAAAAAGTGTTACAAAATATAAATGATCTAATCTGCAGCCATCAGATTTTTCATGTATTTATTTTTCAAGGGAAGGAAGGGTAAAAACTTTTCATTGCATCTTTGTTAAGATTTCCCAGGAAATTATTGGTTAACAATATCAGAATCGCTACATTTTAAAAAGTGTGGACCTGAATCCTGATCAATAATTAGGATGGAAACACTGGGAACCTTACATAAAATTGGAAGTTAAAGTAATGTATATTTTTAAAAGGCATGTCTACAATTAGAATGTAATATTTGTGATGGCTCAACTATTTTAAATTATTTTGGCTGTGTGTACATACATACACGAATGGGCACACAAATCCACACACACATGCACAATTCTGTTTTTTTCTGAAAACTCTCCAGCTATATTATGTTTAGAATATGAATACATTAATGTTAATACTTGGCCATTGTAGAATGCAGACAAATGCATCGTCACATGCTATTCAATCCTTGTTGCATTTTGTCCTGATCCTAAGATGGAAATTAGACAGGCTGTTTTTTACATCTTGAGCTGCTTCTTTTTATACCTTTCTGGTTAAGAAATATATGAACTAAGCCTAACACCTGGCTTAAAACAGTTTTATAAAAGCTGTGTAGGCCTGATAACACTTCATAAATAATAAAATGACTGGCATGTTAATTTTCTCCCAGGAAATTATCAAGAAACAAACTGTACTACTTCTAAATATCATTAAGACTTAACTACTGTTTTAGTGGGGAGGTGGCTTTTGAGTTAGTTTTTGACCCCTGGTGACTATTTGGACTCAGTTTCAGATCATGCTTTTCCACACGGCTTTAGATTGTCTATATAATGGAGGTGTGATAGCAAAGCTTCTGATGTTTCTAAATAACGATTTTATATTATAAATCGACATTCTGCTGGCCTCTGTTCTGTAATTTCTGGTGCATTCTTTTCACATAAGCTCTCCTCATTGGAGTTGATTTGTAACATTAAATCATTATTATTTTTCATTTTCAATCTACATATATTTGCAGCAAGGAAGCAATTTATGGTTGGTCATTATTACTATTGAAGGGCAATAGGAGGGAGAAAGAATTAAATGGAGGGCTATTGAAAAATAAAAAAACCCTAATGTATATGGTACTTTGTTATAAATTCTCCAGAGGGCAGTGTTGCACTGTGAGATTTGTTTATTAAACCCAATGTTGGGGCACCTTAAAAGACAAGCTGTTATTATTATCATTACTGACATATTATTTACAACTTAAGCTTTCATGGATCAGAGTCATAGTGTGGAGAGAAGAAGAAACACATGATGTTAGAGACAGACTGAGTACAGGTAGTTAAAGAATGGTCAGAATTCAAGGCTTTTCGATTTCACGACATATGTCTGGAAATAAATACAAAGATATTGGTAGAAAAACTTCAAAAAGTCCATTGTTGTTTGCAGCTGGATCCAAAATTTTTAAGTTAGCAGTGGGGTACCCCTTCAGTCACTGCCCTCTACTGGAAATGTCAAAAACGAAATAGATATGAAAATGCCTACGTATGTCTTATTCTCAATTTGCACTCAGCGAACGGAAATGTGATTGAAGCCCTGTTACTATTTAATGTGTACATAAAAAAAGGATGGTGGGGCCATACTGATTTTTTCACGCCTCCCCAGCATCTTTGTTTTCTCTTCTTATATTATTCCCTCGCTCACCTTAAGATGCAGCAAGCTATGTCATGATGTCTTAAAAGACATGGCAATGCTATAAAACAGCCCTTAGATGGCATAGCATCTACAGCTCCAGGTAATGTTTTTCAACAGAGGTGCAGTATTTGTTTGTGGCTGATTAGATCTGCTGGAAAAGAATTGTACTCCCGGAACTTCTAAACCACAAAAGCATTTGACTTGAAAAGGCAGCGGGGGAGGAGGGATTGTGGACCATAGAAAAGAAGATACTGAAGATAGCTCCCCAAAATGGGAATATATTGATTGTAATCATATGAGTAGCCATTTTCTAAAGTCTCATTTTGCATTCCTTTAGCTTTCTGGTTATAACTATAAATATTTAGATTTGGTAATTAATTTCTCCAGAGAAAAGGAGAAAGTCCAGCCCACATTTCAAACTTGGCCAACCCTTGTTGACAAAGGGATATCCTGCTCTACTATACTGTTTTTTTCAGCTGGCCTCCTTTGAAATGCTCTTCTTTCCAAGATTTCTCTGCATGGACCCCCAGTGATCCATCTTTTATCTCAGCATTATTTTAGTCCGATATTATTTCCATGATGGACAATTCCCAAAAAATTCTAAAGGTGAGTTCTTGTTCTGTTCTGTCAAATCTTAATTGTTTTGAAGTTGATACAAGAGAAATACTTGTGGTTTTCAAAGACTTTACAGTCTTTGTTACAACGACTTGAAAGATAATGCTGAAGAATAAATTTATTGTTTGGGGAAACCTGTTGTACAACAAAATGCATACAATTATTAAAATGTGTGCTGATGTGCAATCTTTCTTTTTAATGGGTTTGAAAATTCACTGCTGATAGCTTTGGTAGGTATTGTTTTGAAAGAAGTTGAATATAGATGAAAGATAGATTTAGAAATGAAGAATGAAGCATGCTTCATTTTCTTTTGTGTCCTTTGGGCTTCAGTCAAAAGGAAAGCTGACTGGAATCACGATGGGTAGCAACAAAGTAAGCACATATTAATCATAACGACACTATTTGGCTTATGAATAGCCTAATAATCCTTTGTCATAAGCTTTTTCAACATTGTAATCATGTGCAAAGAACAGAACCTACTGATTTTTTTGTGAAAAAGTAAGACAGCAATGGAAGTTGTGCGTGTGCGTTTTGATTTACCAGCCCATCTGGAGTAAAAAGTAAAAGTTCAGATAACCAACCCTCACTTTTTCAAGCATTAATATACATAGTATCATAACAAATCAATGCCACAATAGTAAATCTGATTTTTGATTTCCATTAAAATGGGTAATTTCATCTTTTAATGTTCATAACAGTTGATGATATTATTGTACCAAAGTTCCCAATTTATTTCAAAGGACTACTTCTTTGTCAGAGGATTGAAAGAACAAATGAAGTGCTCTGTACTATAGCACATGAAAGGAGTCTCAAGTACACATAAAACATATCTCCAGGAACAACATCCTAAAAGATTGGGGGGGAAACAGCATGTTCATGCCAGTTTCTTATTTGCCACCTAATTGATTGTGTTTCCTTTCGTTGTTGCGCAAACGTTCTCAACACAAAATTTAGATCAGTCTTTCCTCACTTGTTTCTGAGGTTTTGGTTTAATTTTAGAAGCCTTCAAATGAAATCTTTATTTATTTATTTGTTTGTTTGTTTGTTTGTCACAACAGTATATATAAGCATAAGCATGAAATAACTATACAATATATAAGCATAAATATAATCATAAGTATGTAATAACTATTGGATACAATCAAAGGGAACATTAGGACATTCGAAGTTGAAAAGTTTGTTTTTATTCTGTGAGGTCCTTGGTGCTCTCTGAGCTTGGTTGCTTTCTTCTTTCTTTTTGGCAGCCGTTTCATTACCTAACTAGGAGATACGATAACATTATTGATGATGTTACCTAGTTAGGTAATGGAACATCTGCAGGAAAACAACCAAGATCAGAGAGCCCCAAGGACCCCACAGTTCAACCTTGAGCTACAAATATTACATTTTTATTTTATTTTTAGAAGATGAAATAAAAATCAGAGTTGTCATCTTTTCCTAAAATTGTTTTGGCTGAGTTGATTTTCCTTTTGATGAACAGGAGGAAGTGAATGATGGAAGGGAACTGGGAGATAATATTCTAAAGGAAAATAAATCTCCTGGAAAGATTATTTATTTTGCAAATGGTGAAACAATGGAAGATTGCAGTTCAGAAGAAGATTATTTTGAGGAGGACAATCAGAAGCCATTACTTGACACTGTGAGTTTTCGATGATAATGATGATGATCTTCTTCTTCTTCTTCTTCTTCTTCTTCTTCTTCTTCTATTTGTATGACTGCTGGTACATTAGGGTAACCTATAGATCCTCCTCTTTTTTACCACTGAAAATCAAGAGCAATACAATTGCTGATCATGTCAGCAACAATCACCTGGAAAATAAGCTTTTCCTGCAATCTGGGGTTTGTTACTGTCCTTTGAAGAAGTTAGTTTTTTATGCATTCTATAGAAAGGAAAGAAAGAAAATGTTGTGGTCTGTCGGCCGCTGGCCCCTCCAGCAGCCAAATCAGATGAGAGGAAGCATGGGAGTCAGGGTCAGCATCAAGGCAACCTGAGAGCTCTGAGGGGGAAGAGGGAATGGAGCTGTCAGAGAGAGAGAGACAGAGGCAGAGCCTGGGCCATCTATCAGCCCTCAGATGGGGAGTCAACAGCTCCTAGGTCTGGAAGTGGCTGATGAGGAAGAGGAGGAACAGCTGGGTCCAGTGCCTGACACATGGATGCACAGAAGTCAGAGGAGAGGAGAGCAGAGGAAATCTGTGGGTCGATCCTTGGGACAGAAGAGCCACCACTGCTAGTGAAGCCCCACCCTAGCTCTGGGGATAAAAGGCAGGGGGTGGAGATGAATAGATGTGGCAGACAACTATTCATTTTCCTCATGGACAGACTTGTTAGCCTGCGGTGAGAGAGAAACTTTTTGCTAGGGCTGCTGGTGCTCCTAATAAAGGAATCATTGGTTTAGCTTCAGAGGATTTGTCGTGTTTGGGGAGCTGAGTCAGAACAGAAAAGAAAGGAGCAGATCAACCACAGTGACACAAGTGCTAAGATTTTTTAATGAAGTAAGTTCATCTCACTTCAGAAATATTTTAGAATCAGATTGTTGACTTTTCAGCTATCATTTCTAAGTACCTTACTAGATGATAAATGATGTGTGCTTTTTCAAATATGTGGAAAAAAACTGTATACGAAATATACATTGTCTGCAAAAATCTTTATGTCTTCCTGCTGGATTTCTTGGCTGCTGATAAAGGTGATATATTTTACTCATGTAATATTAAATATTAATTCCTAGCCTTGATTGTTTTGTTTTGGCCCAGCTTACCTTCTATTAGAAGCTGTACTATTTGATAGCCATTCTATTTCATGGGTACAAGGCAGTTATTGTTTATTCATGAAAAAGGACAAAAAGGGAAGATAAGATGGAGAAATAATTTTGGTGGGGGACGGGAAGAGAATTGCCCTATCACTATTACATTTTGTTTGGGTTTTGTTTTTTTTTCAGGAAAGTAATGCTTTTCTTTATATAATGTAAGAATGAAATTTCAGCAAAAGTGACCAGTTAATTGTAGTTTTGATACAGCAATAACCTCCTCTTTCTCTTTTTGCAACTGAAACCTATGATCTTGCTCCGAAATGCATTCTCGCGGTATGATTGCTTTGTAGCAACTGCAGATGAGTCTCTGTATTGTTACCAACAGACCTCTGGCTTTATTCATAGGCCAATCTCTCTTGGAGTAATTATCTACAAAGCTGGGCACTTCAAATCGTAGCCACAGCATTTTTTGGTAAGTATATGGGGCAGGGGTTTAAGTGTAAGTGATAGGCTGGTAAGGTAAGAATGTTTAGTATATCATCATCGATTCCTGAGAAAACCTATATGTTCTTACACCTTTATAGAGAAATTAATAATGGATTGTGCCCCAGCCACAGACTTTGTTTTCTTCTTCAAACAACCAGAAAATAAATTGCATGTGATAAGGAAAAATTTGTGGACTAATACTGGCCACTATCTACTAATAGATGCTCTGATTGTACTCATATCACACATATACACTTGCATATCTGCACACAAACAAAAATCTAGGACTTGTTCAAATTCCATTTTTTTCCCCAATATCCTTTCAGCTTGTGAATTTCTTGGTGGGAAATTTGCGACATTCCTTGGACTCAATGACGCTAAATACCAGTATGCAGTGGATGAATACTATAGGACACAAAAGAAGGTAAATATAACAAATATAACAAATGCAATGTAAGGGCCTCAAGCAAGTGGCCCATTTTCAGCCTCCACGGCCTCTAGCAGCACTCTGCCGGCCCCAAATGGGCCACACGGCACTTGTGCGCCCCCCCCACCCCACACCTAGCCTGTTCTCAGCCTCCACAGCCTCCTGCAGCACTCTGACTGTCAAAAATGGCCGAAAAATTCATGGCATTTGTAAAAGAAAAAACCAAGGAAGCAAGTTTCTCTAGACCTCATATTCTCGCTTGGTTTGGGAACCATCTATGTTTAAATGAAGCTAGAGGTACATTTTGTTCTTTAAAAATTGTCTCAAAGCTCTTACTATATTAATGAAGCAGAAATATCCTTCGTTGGAGGAATTTTGCCCTAAATTGCTCATATAGAGATTATTTGCTAGAATTCTTGTTATCCTATCTTCTGTGTAATAAATGTCAGAGCTGTTGTATTGTTGTAATAACTATACGAATTGGATACAATCAAAGGGAACATTAGGACAGGAACGGTAGGCACGCTAGTGCTCTTATGCACGCCCCTTACAGACCTCTTAGGAATGGGGTGAGGTCAATAGTAGATAGTCTTTGGTTAAAGATTTGGGGATTTAGGGAAGAGACCACAGAGTCAGGTAGTACATTCCAGGCATTAATAACTCTGTTATTGAAGTCATATTTTCTACAATCAAGATTGGAGCGGTTCACTTTAAGTTTAAATCTATTGTGTGCTCGTGTGTTGTTGCGATTGAAGCTGAAGTAGTCTTCAACAGGAAGGACATTGTGGCAGATGATTCTATGAGTTAAACTCAGGTCATGCCGAAGGCGGCGGAGTTCTAAATTTTCTAAACCCACAATTTCAAGTCTGGTGGCATAAGATGTTTTGTTTTGATCAGAGGACTGGAGAACTCTTCTTGTAAAATATTTCCGGACACGCTCAATTGTATTAATGTCCAAAATGAGGTGTGGGTTCCAAACAGGTGAGCTGTAACAATAAAACTTTGTGAATATATGCTTCCTATTGTCCTTAAACTACTCATTAGTCATTGATTTAAAAGCCGAGCTTAAATCACAGGATTGTAAGAGATAAAAATCACTGCAGATTTTAAAAGCTTCATGCAGTATTTATGGCCACCCCCACCCCCACCAAATGGTGACTAAAGGCATAGATATGCTTGCAGACATTTTCCTTTATAACTGGGAAGCCTCTTACTCCAACTGAATTTTTATTTGTTTTTTATAAATGTTTGGAAATTCCAGATATGTCCTTGGCCCTGAAAAGATTGGCAAGGAGGAAGCAAGTAAAAAAAGAATGGCTTATCTTTAAAAATGTATTCAAACATTTATTCCTTTAAGAAATCATTACTAATCAGGTATTGTGCAAATTACTGCATAATTATGATTCATGGCCCAGGATGTTGATCCTTATAAACTACTGCACTTATATAACAACTTCTCACAACTTTTAATAACTTTCAAAAGAATTCAGAGCAAAGTTACTGGTCAGCTTGTAAGGTTGAGAAACCTGTTTGCTCTGTAAAGTTGGTATTTTGTTGGAGGCTGAGATATTTAAAATCTGATCGTGCGATAGAGTAGCTAGAAGCATATGACCCAAATGCAATTAGCTTATTAGACCATGAAATTTATGAAGAGTAAAGTAAAACGTGGGTGACATAAAGTTTTTTTTAAAAAAACAGTGACGGTGGGTCCTTTGAATATCATAAAACAGAAACTTTGGCTATGTTAACATAGCCAAATACTCAGAAGTGTTTGTACAATCAGGCAATAACAATGTCCTTATTCCACAGATGATAGATAAGGGGAGAAACCATCCTACTGTACCAAGTGGGATAACATGACATTGATTGTGCTATTTTTTTAAAATCAGAGTATTATATTAATCCTAGTATTGTAATAGAAGATGGTCACACACACACACACACACACACACACACACCATAAGTTCAACCTGTCTTTAGAGTAGCCATGGTCTATGTTGCAAAAATGTAGTAGATGGGATCAGGGGGAAAAAATCATACAATTAAGATTTTTTATGAAAAATATACCTTTGATGGAGAATCCTTATACAGACATACCAAAAAAAATGGGTTGTTTCTATAATGCCCGTACAATATTATCAATCCAACTTTACATGCTTTTGATTCATGCATGGATAACTAGATCAATCCATAGCCTCATTAATGTGGAAAAGACTTGAACTTAGTGGAATGAGATGGACTATGCACTCACAAAAGTATCAGCATCGAGAGATTTCTCTCTGCTGCTTCAAAATGAAATCTCGGTGCTGATACTTTTTTGAGCGCATAATCCACCTCATTCCACTAAATTCAAGTCCTTTCCATATTAATTATGGATTGATCTAGTCTGTGCATGAATCGAAAGCATGTAAAGGTTCATTTTAAATTAGCATTCGCTAATAAAACATGTAACATAAAATCTACAAGAGCATCCTAATTTTTAAAAAAAATCTGAAAAGAAAAGAAATGGGAAACCTGTGGTTATCAGTCATTCTTGCCTTTCTCCATCAAGACTTTCTACAATATATTTTGTTTTTACAATGCATAATTTATTATCTGGGCTATTTCAGAAAAAGGAAAGTGATGAAGATGGTGAGGAGATGCCAAAAATGAAGGAGACAACATCAAATGAAAAGTACCACCTGGAAATGAAGCAGCTAAGATACGGGTCTATCAATTGTAATATCCCCTTCCTTCCTCAGAAGGACTCTGTTGCAAATGTAAATGAACTTGAAGAAGGTGGGTTGCAAAATTTAAAATAAATCAAAATGATGGGATACTAAACGTGTATAGTTTTGGGCTAGATCAAAATGTCTAATCCTCAGGTACATGTATTGAGAGGTTAAATCAGTCCTCTTGGTGGATTGTTTGGTCTTTGTGGATTAAATTGTCTTTTTCAGACCATATTACTGTATATATCAATATTGCTGCTGTTATTATTTCTGGATTGTACTTGATTAAATTATGTTTTTGGTTGTACCACTCAGAGTCATGTCATGGGCTGAGTAGAAATATAAATTGTTTAAATAATAAATAAAGCAATATTTTAGAAAAAAATCAAGAAGAAATACAAGAGACTCTATTGTATAAGCTAATACTAAATAACAGTATCAAACAGTGAAACACCTTAACTTTAACAGTCTGTTTATGAATTGAACTGCATTTGATTTAAGTTGTAATCAATTCAGTCATTACATCTTCATCATTATTAATATAAATCTTTTATGGGCATCTCTAGGCAAAGGTAAGTTATACATTGAAAAAATAAAAAAGTACTGGAAAACTCCAGTAATGATAAGCAAGATTCCATCAAAAGTTTTGCTGATTGCTGTTCTTAAAGCATACTGTTCTCAAACGAAAGGAATTGTGGTCTAGCATCTATTCTCATTCCAATGGGCCAAGTGGATTCTGTGTGACTTCCATGTATTCCAGAATCAATATACAGGTAGTTCTTGATTTATGGCTGCAATTGGGCCTGGAATTATGGTTATAACTCATGACTGTCATAAGTCCAGGCACCCACATGATGGGGCCTTATTTTATGACTGCTTTCATGATGTTAGGTGAATCATGCAGTCATAAATCCAAATCCATTCTCACAAAATGTTTCTGCCAGAAACTTGCAAAAAACTCAGAAATTGCTGTCACATGACCATGGAACACTACAACCACTTGTAAGTCTGAACTAGTTGCCATGCAACAAAAATGCAGTCAGGAGACCTTGGTGTGTGTGCGTGTGTGCGTGCATCATTTTATGATGGCCAGAAATACCTTATGGAGGAATGATTTCTAATGCTTCCTGGCAGCTTCCCATAAGCAAAGTCAGGAAAACTGGCGGGAAGTTGGAAGTCACTCCCACTCCACTGCTGCGCCCAGTTAGCTGGTGTCAAAGTCCAATGGGGGAGTGTTGATTGGCTGCTTTGGAACAGAGGGTGAAATTTGAAATCTCTTAATGGCAGCAAGCAGCAGAGGAAGGATGAGAGACTCTCATATTCATACTGGTGAGGTAGGGTTGGCTGGCCAGCACTGGTGATTGATCGGTGAGCCTTTTTCCTTTCTGGAGGGAGGGGGCTCTCAATGACACACTGGGATGGTGAGGGGATGCAGTTTTCTTTGCAATCCACAGCTCCCTTTCCCAGTTTTGTTCTATTTACAGCTAAAGATCAGGGCAGCTGTTTTCAATCTGGGGACCTCTAGATCTGTTGGATTTTAAGTTTTATTATAGCCAGCTAAAACAGTCATGCTATCTTGGAATTACAGACTTAGTTACCCAGTGTATCAATAAGACAACTAAGAATGTAAATAAGAAAAGTATTCAAATAAACAGTATTACTGGATATTTGTGAAAAAAATACTTTAATAAACACAGCCCATCAATTTTAATGCAATGATTATTTCTTTCACCTCAAGATGGCACTATACAATAAGGTCTAGCTGCTAGTGCACAATAATTATTAAAAAGCAGTCAGGTACAGCTATACATAGAGGGGCAAATCTCTACAACATAGCTTGGGCAATACTTTTGTTAGGATGACCTGAATATCTGGAAGAGTAAGCAAGAAAAAAAAGTGCAAGAAAATAAAATAAAAACAAAAACTAAAGTTAAGAAATATATAAATGACTTCCAACTTTCTTTTCAGCAGATAATTCGAATAAATAAATGAGTACAAATAAATGGGGGCAGTAGGACAGGGACGGTAGGCACACTGGTGCACTTATGCACGCCCCCTTCCAGACCTCTTAGGAATGGGGTGAGGTCCACAGTAGACAGTTTAAGGTTAAAGTTATGAGGGTTTGAGGATGTAACAACAGAATCAGGTAGTGCATTCCAGACATTGACCACTCTGTTGCTGAAGTATTTTCTGCAATTGAGTTTGGAGTGGTTTACTATGAGTTTGTATCTATTGTTTGACCGTGTATTATCGCAGTTGAAGCTGAAGTAGTCATTGACAGGTAGGACGTTGTAGTAGACAATTTTGTGTACTAAGCTTGGGTCAGACCGTAGGTAGAGTAGTTCTAGGTTGTCCAGGCCCAAAATTTCAAGCCTGGTGGCATAAGGTATTCTATTGCGAGAAGAGGAGTGGAGTACTCTTCTCGTGAAATACCTCTGGACTCGCTCAATCGTGTTAATGTCTGAAATACAGTGTGGATTCTGGGCAGATGAGCTGTATTCAAGAATTGGACTAGCAAAGGTTTTGTATATCCTGGTTTGCAGTACAACGTTACCAGAGAAGAAGCTTTGCAAAATTAGCTTAATGCCTTTTTGGCAATGCTATTCCAGTGAGCTTTAGGGCTTAGATCTTTTGAAATGAGTACTCCTAAGTCCTTGACAGAGTGAGGGTCGTCTACGAGGTCATATCCACCCAGCTTGTATTTGGTGTTTTGGTTTTTGTTGCCAATGTGTAAGACAGAGCATTTGTTGGTTGAGATTTGAAGTTGCCAATTATTCGACCATTCTGACACATAGTCAAGGTTGCTTTGTAGGGCAGCAGTATTGTCGATGGTGTTAAATAGTTTTACATCATCAAAGAAGAGGACGCAGTTGCTTATAATATGATCACAAAGGTCATTTATGTATATTAGAAAGAGAGTGGGTTCTAGAACGCTGCCTTGGGGGACACCGCTTTTAACTGGTGCAGGGTTTGATAGGGCACACTTTATATTGACTATTTGTTGCCCCTTTGACAGGAATGCAGCTATCCATTTGTGCAGTGATCTGGAAATGCCGTAAGAGCATAGTTTTAATAGTATTTTGTCATGTACCACTGAATTAGAAGTCTATGTAAATTGTGTCTATTGCTTTACCCTGGTCGAGTTGTGTAGGCCAAATGTTTCTGCAGTGCAGGATTCAATCTTGTCCCTCCTCCCTCTTAAATGTAAAAGAACAGTACCCTTCTATTTGTAGTGGTCATCATTTTTCACTCAGCAGGCAGCTTCAGGAGCAATATACATGGAACAATGAAAGAAGAAGCCGCCTCCTCCCCCCCCATTATAGACAGCCAGATCAAATGAGATGAATAGTGGAGATTCAAGATAGGAAAAAATAGTACACAATTTGTGGAACTTGCTCTCCCATTCTATAGCAATCACCAAAAACTTAGGTAATTTTAAAAGGAGCTTGAATATTAATGGAGGATAAGACTGATTACTGATCACTAGCTAGCAAGCTTTGTGGTTATTACTTCATTATCAGAGATAAAAGGTAAAGGTAAAGGTTCTCCTAGCACATATGTGTTAGCTGTTCCCAACTCTAGGGGGTATTGCTCATCTCTGTTTCAAAGCCGAAGAGCCAGTGCTGTCCAAAGATGTCTTTGTGAACATGTGGCCGGCATGACTAAATGCCAAAGACACACGGAATGCTGTTAACTTCCCACCAAAGGCGGTCCCTATTTTTCTACTTCCATTTTTTATATGCTTTTGAACTGCTAGGTTGGCAGAAGCTAGGAAAAGTAACAGGAGCTCATCCCGTTACGCAGCACTAGGGATTCGAACTGCTGAACTGCCAACCTTTCGATCGACAAGCTCAGCGTCTTAGCCACTGACCCACCATGTCCCTTTATTATCAGAGATAGCAAGTCTCAATATCAGGTCAGTGTGAGTGTGAAAGCTGTTGTGAATGTGTTCTGCTGGTAGGCTTCCCTTCTCCACCTGGTTTCTATATTGGGAACACAACACTGTCAAAAATAGCCCTTGGGCTGATATAGCACTAATTTCCTTACATTTTTCCTGTATGCACACACCCTGGGGAGTCAAAGAGGTGAAAATCAATGAAAATAGACCAAATATATTTTAGAAGTTTCTAAACTGCCTAATACTCAAATCTTGGCAAAAACATATGGACTACAAATCTTGATCAGGGCAAAGCAATAGATGCAATCTACATAGACTTCTGTAAAGCCTTTGATTCAGTAGTACATGATAAACTTCTCCAAAAACTAAAATCCTATGGCATCTCAGGTCCCCTCCACAATTGGATAACAACTTTCCTGTCGAACAGACAACAAGTGGTCAAAATTGGCAATGCTATATCAAATCCAGTTCCTGTCAAAAGTGGCGTTCCCCAAGGCAGTGTTCTTGGACCAACACTCTTCATATTATACATTAATGATCTCTGTGACCAAATTACAAGCAATTGTGTTCTCTTTGCTGACGATGTCAAACTATTTAACACCACCGACAATGCAGCTACCCTTCAAAAAGACCTTGACTTTGTATCTGAATGGTCTAAATAAACTTGGCAAATCTCTACCAACAAATGCTCAGTCTTACATATTGGAAAAAAGAACCTAAACACTAAGTACAAGCTTGATGGATATTACCTTACGGATGACCCCCACCCTGTTAAAGACCTTGGAGTTTTCATATCAAATGATCTAAGTGCCAAAGCCCATTGCAACTACATCGCAAAAAAGGCTTTAAGAATTGTAAACCTAATCTTGTGTAGCTTCTTCTTCAAAAACACTACACTACTAACCAGAGCATATAAAACATTTGCTAGACTAATTCTTGAATACAGCTCGACTGTATGGAACCCATACCACATTTCTGACATCAATACAATTGAACGTGTCAAGAAATATTTTACAAGACTAATTCTCCACTCCTCTGAATACAACAAAATACCTTATGCCACCAGACTTGAAATCCTGGGTTTAGAAAATTTAGAACTATGCCGTCTTCGGCATGACTTGAGTTTAACTCATAGAATCATCTATTGCAATGTCCTTTCTGTCAAAGACTACTTCAGCTTCAATTGCAACAATACACGAGCACACAATAGATTTAAGCTTAACGTTAACTGCTCCAATCTTGATTGCAGAAAATATGACTTCAGTAACAGAGTTGTTAATGCTTGGAATACACTACCTGACTCTGTGGTCTCCTCCCAAAATCCCAAAAGCTTCAACCAAAAACTGTCTACTATTGATCTCACCCCATTCCTAAGAGGTCTGTAAGGGGCGTGCATAAGAGCACAAGAGTGCCTACCGCTCCTGTCTTATTGTTTCCTTTCGTTATATCCAATTAATATAGTTATTACATATCCATACTTATATATATGCTTATATATTGTATAGTTATTTCATGCTTACGCTTATATATACTGTGTGACAAAATAAATAAAATAAAAAATAAATAAAAAATAAATAAAAATATTTCATCCACCAGCTTTTGATAATAAAGTTCTGCTTTATATTAGCTCTGTGATGGCTTAACCCTCCCCCCAGCAAGTTAAAATAAAAAGTAATATTACAGTTCTACTAGCATATCAATAGCTTGACAAATTTTAAAAATATATTAATAGCGTTCTCTGGAAGATGTTTTGTATTGTACAGTTCACTGTGCAGCAAAAGGTACAGCCGGCATATAGTTATAAACTCAATGGTTTATTGATGTCAGTCCATATTATTAGCTTAGAATAATAAACTGCTATTAAAAAATGAATATAGAGGTAAATAAATTTTCAGAGCTGTGTTTGCTTTGGTTAGGAAGAGACTGTTCTGACCTTGTGTGGGCAGACAACACTGCACTCATTTCAATAATTTTTTTCAGACTTTCAGGCAAACCTGAAAAAAATGCTACTGCATTAAGGAATCTACTAAAGTAGAATCACTGCTTATTACTTAAGGTACTTAAGGTACATCTGAAAAAAATGTTTACATAGAAAAGTAATATGATAAGGTAGTTAGATACTGTAGCATAATTTGGTAAATATATGTTTCCTTTTTCTAGCAGAAGGATAAACAAGTCACTTTCCTCACAGATATGGTTGGATTGCAAATGTTATCATCCTTAGTATTGGTGGGATGGGGGCTAATGAGGGCTGGAATTCATTACTGTAACATCTGGAGAACAATATACTGTGTGCTAGATTGTCCAGATTGTTATAATCTAGCATATAATATATTCTCAGAATTAACCACTGTGTTTGCTACAGTCACTGAAGCATTTAACATACAATCTGTGATTGCCATCTGAACCACAAATTACCATAAATTTAGTCTAGCATAGTTTAGTCTAACAAAACCAGTGGATTGTCTTTGGTTCTTGTGTCATGAAAACTCCGAAAACTGGAATCATGAGTTAAATCAATTGGTTAAATTCCTATTAAATCAATTATGAGAAGTGGTTTTCTCATAACGCAGCCATACTGTCTGCATAACACTCAATCCACAACAGCCCTTTTCCTTGACTGCCACTTAACATTTCTTAGAAAGCAGGAACACCCTGCTTCCATAATTTTAAATCAGTGCACATTCATATGGAAGATGATCTTTCGTCTTTTTCTTATGACGGTTGCATTGTCCTGAGGTCATGTGATAGGTGTTTGCGACCTTTCAACAAGCAAAGTCAATGAGGAAGCCAGATTTACTTAGCATCCCTGTTACTAATTTAACGATTTCAATGTCAACGTTAACAACAGTGGCAAGTCATAAAATGGGGCAAAACTCACTTAACAAATGTTTCACTTAGTAACATAAAAGCTCGATTGTGGTCATAAATAGAGGACTACCTGTACAGCCCATTTTTGAATGCTAAAGGAAGGATTATCTCAATTTGGGATGCAATCATCAGACGATCACTATATGGCAGCAGAGAGTAAAAAGTTTTCTGTATTTCCTTGCTATGGTCCGGCAATTTTTCAGATTTCTGTAGCCCTACCTAAACTTGTATACGGTACTTTTCCTTATCGCCCATCAGTGTCTGGTAATTTTTAACCACAGGCTTCCCGGTTCAGCCCTCCCTCCCGCGCAACTACAACTTCAATACTGCACACTATCGCCACCCAGCGGAACCCGACTAAAAGTGAAGCCCTTCCGCAAACATAAAACAGCATTCTAGGAGGTGCCATTATCTCAGGAAGGTGGGGGGGGAGAAAGAGAAAGAAAGAAAGAAAATTAAGAGGTCGGGAAAACAAAAACCGCCCTCTTCGGTCAATGGCGGTAAAACATGAACAAAGATAATGCTATGTTTCTTGGAAGTGACCGGTTAATTTTTTAAAGAGACCTAGAAATAGCGGTGGAATACTGGCGAGTCCGTGTCCCCCTCTCACTTTCAGTTGGGCTAGTCGCTCAGTTTTGGAACGTTGATCCTTTACCCCGGAACGAGTCCCGAACCCGGGGCGCAAAGAACTGTTTCGGAGGGCTTTATTTACTCTAACACGGTGGGCAGACTTTTAAGTGTGGATGTGGCTTGCGTTTGGCACGTATTTTCCATCTCCAGAACATCGCTCCTTAGAACATAGCCCAGATACGGTGCTTATACGGTGCCTTGAAAGCAGCTTCATCCCAGCGGTAGTTTTGTACCACCGCGCTATTGCCCAAGCCACAACCTTACATCTATGTCAGTGTGCAGCCCCTTGCTAAGCTTTTAATCATCGTCTTTTCAATACTTGCTGCGGCCTAGATGCTGGTTAGCAACTAGGGATACACTTCTGGGTTTAGCTTTATGATTTCGAAGAAGGGCAGATTTCGACAGGGATCGAATTGTAACTCTAGCCGTCAAGGTAAGTGATGCAGGGTTCTAAAAAAATGCACTTTTAACACTACTTTTAAATATTAAAATGCTCGCAAGTATTAGAAAGGGTATTGATTTTTAAATACGTTGCATGTGTAGAGTCTTTGAATGTTGAGATTTTCCTTGTGCCTAAATGTGGGGATCTCATTTTCACCTCATGAAAAATAGTTGCTGGGATATTATTAATAACTTGTCATGTCTGTCTCTTGTCTTCTGATCTTACTGGCTGGATTTACACAGTAGGTCAAGCCATGTAGTTTATTGAATGAATGACATTTTGTTGGGTTTGCATAACATGCTGAATCAAAAGCCCTGCTTTGCAAACAACATAACCCACAGTGACAAGCCCACATTGTGAATTAGTGTCCATAGTTTGTTTGTTTATATGTATATATAAACACATGACTTATTTAATAAATCTACTTAAATCATAGTTCGCAATTATCCCTCTGTACCCTTAATCCAGGATTGTACTTAGTGGTTCCAGCGAAACAGACAGTCATTATTAGACAGTAGACAGACATTATTAGAATAATAATGGTATTAATAACTTTTATATCCCTACTATCCTGTATAGAATTTTGCAAGTATCTTGTTTAAAGTGCAATCAGACAGGGAATGAAGACTACTATTAAACTGGAGCTTGTATTTTAGTAGCTCATATCACTTAGTAGTGGTCTGTTAATATCCATATAGATGTGGATAGAGGAAAAGGATTGATTGACTTTTGTGTATTGTGAAAATGCATTTGAACCTGAACACTATTTTCTAAAGTTCCATGCTGCAATTACCAAAAGTAATTTCCCCACTTTTGTGGATTTTGCATACTTTGGATTATATAATGTCCATAAGAACATAAATATTAGGGATGAAAAGGAGTGTAATTCAATTACTGGAATTCTGGAAGGGGCTAGATTCGATAAGGCTGTCTGGAGGAAATTGACATCTTGTTTTTTTCCTATGGTTTCTTGATTTTCTGGCTTTCTCTGTTTTCTGGTTATTTGGAGACGTAATATATTTTAGTCTTGGTTTGATTTTAAGAAAAAAAGTGGAACATACTTTTTTTTTTTAATGAACGATAGTACGGGGACATGATAAAGTTGAACGTGAATTCCCATGTCAGATGTGCTTACCTTGTCAACAACCAGAGCACTTCTGGAAATAATCGTTGACTGTATGAGGGATATATATAAAGCCCTGCTCAAGTCAGCAATTTGATTATGAAATCACTATGTGAAGAAGAGAGCCAGTTTGGTTTAGTACTTAAGGCATGAGAGTATGAGTTCTGGTCACACCTTAGGTACAAAGCCAGCTGGGTGACCTTAGACCAGTCCCTCTCTTTTGGCCTTAGGAAGTAGGCAGTGGTAAACTACTTCTAATAAACTCTGCCAAGAAAACTTCAGAAACTTGACCTGGTGTCAAGACCGACTCTAAGAGCAAACGAGAGAAAAGAGAGAAAGAATACTAGAGAAAAAAAGTTCTACAAAAATATATACACAGATATATTTATATCTGTGTATATATTTATATCTTGAATTACGAGCACAGTTGAACCCTTAATTTCTGTTGCCAGTTAAGTGAATTTTGCCCCATTTTACGACCTTTCTTGCCACAGTTCTTAAGTGAATCACTGCAGTTGTTAAATTGGTAACATGGTCGTTAAATGAATCTGGCTTCCCCACTAACTTTGCTTGTCAGAAGCTCACAAAAGGGGATCCCATGACCCTGGGACTTTGAAGTTGTCGTAAATACAAATCTCTTGCCAAGCATCTGAACTTTGATCACATGACCATGGGGAGGCTGCAATGGTGTGAAGTGAAAAACGGTCATAAGTCACTTTTTTCAGTGCTGTTGTAACTGAATGGTTACTAAATGAACTGTTGTAAGTCGAAGATTACGTGTACTTTTAACACAAAGGCTTTCTGCTGCATTGAAACCAATTGTAGACCCCTGTGCTCCCTTCCACAAAAGAACTGAGCTGATTTTTGCTGGCTCAAATCCCTTAAACCTCAATTTCTTATTTTAATAGTTGCATCTTTGTGGGCCTTGTGATTTAGTGCAGGAACTCTTTTTGCAGGAACTCTGTTTTCTTTCACTTTCCTGCTCCTGGGCTTCAGATTCCACTGAATTCCAGTTCCACTTCAAATTTACTGAGCAGCACTGGGACGGACGGACACACACACACACACACACACACACACACACACACAAACATTAGTGCTTGTTTCCTACTAAACAGTTTTTAAAACATAGCCTTTGCAGTTCTTGGAATGAGGCATTCATGAAGCAGACTGCTGTCTCCCCATAACTTGTTCCTGCTTGCTTTCTAATGTGTTGTATTGGCTTCAGGCATGCCTGTGCATAATGAGTGCTTCTTCATCCAAAAGTGTTCTTAAAATATAGGTTTTCACATTGGCACACATTCATATCTGAATACTGTTTTGCCCCTAGAGCATTTATGGCTCCAAAGTTATCCCCCTCCTCCCCTTTAAGCACTACATAAAAATGTCTGTGATTTACTACTGATAGCCTTCTGGAGTATATGTTCTCAGAGTGACTAGCAAAATGCAAAGAAAGCTGTTTCAGATCAGTTGGCTCTTTTTAAAGAAAGCTATTAAAAGGGGAACCTTAAGCAGAATTTCTTTGTACAGTAATCATTTTTCCTGAAGCTGAATTGCCTGCAGAAGAGCTTATTTCTCTCCTCTCCCTCTGGTTACTTCCAAATCTCCTCAAGAACAGATTTGACTAAGGAAGTTATTATTATTATTATTATTTATTGAATTTTTATACCGCCCTTCTCCCGAAGGACTCAGGGCGGTGTACAGCCGGAGATAAAATACAAAATATGTACAATTAAAACAAATTAAAACATATCAAAATTACAAAAATGGCTAATAATTAAAATTAAATTTAAAATATTTAAGAATATTAATAAAACTTAAGTTAGGTGAAATCCACCTAATGTTGGATGCTGCTCTTAGTCTTATGGTTCAGGTGACAATTTCTCTATTTTTTGTATTATCTCTCAGATATAATTTCCTGTGCTGAGGCTTTTAGCAAATTTCTGGAAGGTTTTTGGATAATTCAGTAAGTTTCATAGAATCCCCTTTTTTCTTTTGTATTTCCATTGCTAGCTATTCTTAAAACTTTGAAGTGTTAATTTAGAGCCGTGATGGCAAACCTGTGGCACACGTGCCACAGGTGGCACATGGAGCCATATCATGGGCATGAGAGCATTGCCTTAGCTCAGGTCCAGTGTGCATGCGTGCACCAGCCAGCTGATTTTTGGGCCTTCTCGGCCTATTGGAAGTCGGGAAACAGGCCGTTTCTGGCCTCCAGAGGGCCTCTAGGGATGGGGAAGGCTGTTTTTGCCCTCCCCAGGCTCATAGAAAGCCTCTGGAGCCTGGGGAGGGCAAAAAACGGCCCTACTGGGCCCACTGTGCCATTGTGTGCCAAAAGCAGGGGGAGTGCCGGGGGGGTGTGCGCACATGCGTGTGGGTGATGGTGGAGTGCATTGAATTATGGGTGTGGGCATGCATGCATGCAACCTCCCCGCGCTTCCTCCCCCCCCCCCGCTTTTTGCACCCAACAGCAAAAAGGTTAGCCATCACTGACCTAGAACAAGGGTTAAAGATTGATGGTTCCCCAGTTGTTGGATTCCTATCATTCTAAGTTAGTATAACCAGTGGTCACAATTAAAGGGTGATGTAATCCAATAACTTGTAGTTCTGATGTCATTAAAGTTACAAGGATAACGTTTTGACTGAGAAACTGAATTAAACAAAGAAGAAGCCATTTTTTTTGGCCAACCATTTGAAACAATTTGAATTGATACCAATAGAGGAGAACATTTCTAGCCAAGGTTGAAATGAGGGGTCCTTGGTGCTCTCTGAACTTGGTTGTTTTCTTGTAGATGTTTCATTACCCAAACATCAACACTGATGAATACCAAAGACCCCAATTTGAATTGAAACTGTTATTGTCCCTTGCTGATGGGATTTTCCCCCCTTCAAGCCAAGGAATGGAGAAAGAAGTAATTTTCAACTATTTACTTTTTCTCTGTAGCTCCCATGTTCCCAAATCAGTTTCAAGAAAGACAAGAATCATACACAGGAAAGAGATTTGGCAAAACGTCTTTAATTCCATTAATTGAAAGATCATTCCTGATAGCTAAGCAATATTGTTGGTTGTAATTTCTTTATTGATTTAAGATAGATTGAAAACCAATAGGAATCAATATGATTGCCTTTTCATCAAGTTTGCTGTACATTGCTTTTGGCTATAAATATGCTTAAGGCAGGTGAAAAATTTCGTTTGGTGGAAAATTAAATTTTAAATAACAGATTTGATTGTTGTTTCTTAGTACTAAACAACGTATTTTGAAATATATTGAAGGTAGTTTGAAATATTATTTTGGAAGAAGAAATATACAACAATGATCTGCATTCACAAGTACTTTGAACATATATATGAAATACAATGAGAAATCACAGGGTTGTTGTTGTTGTTGTTTTTGCCAAGAAACTGAAACAACAAGACCCGGTTAATTGAGCAGGAAAAGTAGCTTTCTTTAAAAATCTAGAAATAATCTTTCATGACTGGGAGATCCTGGAAATCATGAACATATTAAGCAAGTGGCAGCCCAAAATCTATACAACTATCAAGAGAGATTTTTTTACTCCAAAGGAAGTGTACTGATATACAGCACCAGAACTTTTCACAACTATAACCCTAGCCCAAATGCTCACTGTACTTCAGGTTGGCCTATAAATGAAGAAAATCCTAGAGACAATACAAACCCAAGTTTTTAGGGTCTTCATTTGCTTCAATGCATTACTTAAACTTGAGTTAGATGGCCAAAATTGAACATGGGGCATAGAAATGATGGGGAGATTGGTATAGCAGCTAAAGATAAGGTGTTTTTCTTTTTACAGAGTTGCTACTGCTTGTCTTAGCTGACAATTGTCTTTCACCATAACAAAATGTTAGAATCAAAATTGAGAATATCTGGACTTCTTGTAGATTCCTTATTAACTTTGGACTATGGTTGGACCATAAAGTTGGTAATATAAAGATTGGCATCAGATATCAATCTGAAGGCAACTCACTCTCTCAGAGCTTCAGAAATATTGTTAGACACAAGTTTTCGATAACCTGAAAGATAGTTGTACAGTCTTACTTTCTCTAGCATGAGGAAGGATTTTTCAGGGCCAAAAACAACACATTGATCCACCCTATTAGTACAAAGAATCGAACATGACTTAGCGATTGAACAATAACAGCAAAAATTAAGTATCATATGCCAATATTCCCCTAGGGCCGTGATGGGGAACCTATGGCACGCATGCCACAGGTGGATGCGGAGCCATATCGGGTATGCGAGTTCAGCTCCAGCAGACATGTGCGCGCCGGCCAGCTGATTTTCGGACCTTTTGGGCCCACTGGAAGTAGGGAAACAGGCTGTTTCCTGCCTCTGGAGGGCCTCGGGGTGGTGGGGAAGGCCTGTTTTTCACTCTCCGCAGGCTCCAGAGTCTTTCTAGGAGCCTGGGGAGGGCAAAAACGGCTTTCTGGTCCCACTGGAAGTTGGCAAATGAGCTGTTTCTGGCCTCTGGAGGGCCTCCAGGAGGGTGGGGAAGGCCGCTTTCGCTCTTCCCGGGCTCTTAGAAAGACTCTGGAGCCTGGGGAGGGTGAAAAACGGGTTTACCGGGCCCACCATGCCCTTGCATGCGAGAAGTGGGGGGAGTGCGGAGGGGGGGGTTTGCATGCACATGCATGGGGGGTGGGGTGCATGGGTGTGAGCACACGTGCATGTGACCACCTCGCTCCCCATGCTTTTGGCATGCAATGGTTAGCCATTGCTGCCCTAGGGGGATATTGTTGTTGCTCTTCTGATTCCAAGGAAATTAATATATTTAACATGGTTTTTTTATTGTGACCTTTATAAATATCTCTGAAAAGACATAAAATTATTCTTTTTCCACATTTTGTTAATACAACCAGTACTCGCTTAGCAACAACAATCGATGTCTTGGTAACTAAGCCTTGTGGCTGCTAACTGGAAAATTACATGACCAGAGCAGGCTTATGACTACAGTACAGATTTGCAAAAGAGTTGAATACTGAAAAAGATATACAAATAGCTTTAAGGAAAAAAGGTTAGGAACAATGAGATAAGTATGAAGAAGAAGAGTAAGTGATCAAGCATAGGAATTATAGAAACAAATATTTCTAAGAATAAGTACAAGCTCAGTGGCATTTAGTTTTCTAAGAAAATGCCCATATCCACTCAATTGCCAATACTCATCATCAGGAAGAAAACTCTCTCATGGGTGCATACATTGTGTCATCACCAAAAGAATCTGTTTGAAAGATCATCTTCCATACGAATATGACCTGATTTTAAATTATGGAAGAGGGGTTCTCCTGCTTTCTAAGAAATGTTAAGTGGCAGTCAAGGAAAAGGACTTTTCAGTAGTGTTATTCAGTATTTCAATGGAAAAGGCAGGCTTTATTTTTTTTTCTGTACCACTTACTTATAAAATGAGATGCACATGCCAATCTAAATTAAAAGTAAATTTGAGAAATTACAATAATCTTAAAGGCATAAGGAACACTCAGAATATGTTCTGTTTGGAAAAAAATCATTACAGCGCTTTTCTTTCTGCAATGCTCTTGGATTCTTCTATGCTCAATTGAAGCAAATCAAATTCCCTGCAGATCAGATGACACTGTGATTGGACGCTTGCCATTTTTTAAAGTTCCCACCGTCCCCCATTGCAATCTTGGATTTTCCCTCAAATAGAAAAAAAAAATCAATTCGGGCTTCTGCAGATGTGGTAAGGTTTCACTGCTTTATGGGAAGCCTGTGTGATCCGAGGGCATATATAACTTGTCCTGCCTTTTAGCCCCGTGGGATCCTGCTTTGATAGACTAATTAACAGTGTAAAGGCAGAAATGCAGCCATGCCAGCATAGGGACAATATATGACTCCATGGCAATTCTAAAAACACTAACATATTTCTCTATTTTTTAATGAGAGTTAATATATGTTTTAGGAAAATGATAATTTTTCTTTAATTGGCTACTGGTAACAGAGTACAAATTTTGCCCAACATGGCCTGGAAAGATAAATTGTGACAGGCTGTTGTTTACAAACACATTTGCATGTTTGTAAATCTACAGCACTCTCAGAAAAACTGTAGATTTGTAGATTTACAAGCATGCAAAAGTGTTTGCACAGAGTCCTAATATTCTAATTATGCGAATACACTGATCATCCCTGCTGAATGTTAATACTGGAATCAGAGACTTGGATTAGAATGATAGAAACACTGATGCTGGGAAACAGCAGTAGCAGGAGTTGACCACACAGATTAGGTGCTTACATTGGGTTATGGATCAAGTCAAAGGTTTCCAGTTAACTAAGACTTTTCTTGGTACTTTTATCTTTTGCAGTTTTATTACTTTACTGCAGGTTTGCTTGACTAAATTCATTTGACTGCACCTCATTTAGTTTAAAGAAAAAAAAATTAAAGATTTTTGAATTTAAGATGCTAACAAAGGGACAGACATAAAAAAAAATAACAATAAAAGACAAAAGGCCTTTTTAAGTTTCCCCATTTGGTCAGCCTTTAGTTGCTAACTGCAGCTGAATTCAGTTCAGTGGATTTTACTGTCCAATAAATTTCCCTCACTATAGCATACATGTTTTTATATCTGCCAGAAGCCATGCTTCAAAAAGAGAAGGGCCAGGTCAGAAAAATATCTTAGTTGAAGCCAAACTCCTCTCCTCAGAGCACTATATGCTTGGGAAAGCTTAGATGGCTTTTTCAGAGGTTGTACTTAGCCACTTCAGCTCAGCAGCAGCCCCTAGTAACTAGGATTGGCCTTTGGAGTAGCTGAACAAGGCTTCTAAAAAATGTATTCTGCTTTAACACTTCCAAGAATTACCTTCCCTCTCACAATTCACAAGGCTAATTATTTAATTAGAGGGAAAAGGTTATTTTCCTACATGCATGTTTTTTTTTCGTCCTTAGGTGGAGGATTGTTCTTGTTATTTCTTCTTCTTTTTTGTAATTAATAGACTTTTCTGATGGTCCTTACGATGGGATGCTTGCATTTCTTGGGAGATGTTTAAAGTTATTTAATTATTTAATTCATGTCTAAAATGACCTTTTAAACATGAATTTCCTGTACTCAGATTTGATTGTTTACAACAGCTGTCACTGTCAGTACAATTGAAACATTTTTAACACTGGTCGGAAACAGGTGGACCCATTCTGAAAGTTTTAAGCTATGGCAACAGAAATTGTAGAAGATACCATCATATTTTGTTGAGAATGTGGTTTTGCTATAAGCTTAGTTCAGCTTGTATTTCTTTTTTCACCAGAAGAAATACAAGCTTTATACAAGCTTATTGGTGTATAAATAATGATAAATTAAATTGAATTTATTTCTGAGCAGACATGCAAGATTTTAAGTGGTTATTTGGAAATGTTTTATTAATTTTACTTTGTTATTTAAATGACCTGCAGTTATAGGCAATAAAAACTATGCTGAAAATAAATAACTGTCCTAAGTTTTATATTATATGGCTGAAGCAATTTCAGTTAGGGTCTTAAATATTTCTCTCTGCATTAAATTTTGTCTGCAGTTAGTCATATCTCTGGATAGCGTAATGCTGGCTATATATTCATCTGAGTAAATGGAAGTTTATTCAGACTTTTCTCTTTTAAGTGAAATCCCTTAAGCATTACACGAGCTAAAACAAATTCCACCATTTGGTTTTCATTAGCCCTGTAACTGAAACGAAAACATATTTAATCCTGGAGCATTTTGAAGTTAATACGCAACTTTGCTGGGGAGGTATTTAACAGTGGTATCAGTTGCAACCCAGTTACATGCCAGTGCCTCAAAACTGTCACTAAGCAAGATGTTAAATTACCTTTAATGTGCACAAGATTACAGTGCATGGTAGAAGCATGAAGAGATTTCAGTGAGGTGAGAGAGAGATTTGATCACTGAAGCAAACATTTAAAAAAGCGCTATCAATGAAATGCAAGCTGATTTGCTAAACCAGCTATCTCCAACCTGGTGGCTTCTGGAAATTTTGGAGTTCAGCTTCTAGAAGTTCTAGAAAACAATTTTTTGCCTTGTATTTTGATTGTTGATCAATTCACCAGTCTGATCTTTTTATCTTTTGTGGAAGGCTTTTGAAAACAGAAAATTTAAGTTCAAAAGCATGGTTTTGCGTCATTGCTTCACTAATTAGATTTATGTCCCATCTTCTACTTAGATTATTAGACAACTTTCTTCTAGCCATATCAGTTTGTCTTTATGAACAGGCCATTTTCCAATTGACAGCCATCTTGTCCAGTGCAACAAACATGTTTTCAGAATTCCAGCTTTCTTACCAGCCCCAATTGGTCAAGTGATAATGAAGGAAAGGTCAAAACACCCCCTTCTTCCAAAAGATTTACAAAAGGGCCGGGATAGCTCAGGCTGCAGAGAAGCCTGTTATTAGAACACGGAGCCTGCAATTACTGCAGGTTCGAGCCCGGCCCAAGGTTGACTCAGCCTTCCACCCTTTATAAGGTAGGTAAAATGAGGACCCAGATTGTTGGGGGGGCAATAAGTTGACTTTGTAAAAAATATACAAATAGAATGAGACTATTGCCCTATACATTGTAAGCCGCCCTGAGTCTTCGGAGAAGGGCGGGATATAAATGTAAAAAAAACAAAAAAACTCTGGTTTCTCTTGGGAATTATTATTTACAGTAATTTTTCAATCAATCTGGTGCATAAAAGGTAATGAAAACAGCTTAGTTAGTAAAACTCTCAGATGAAAGTTCCTCTAATGAAACACCCGATGCAGTCATGGGACAAGGCGACTGCGTGAAAAGGGAACCTGAGGGTCATGAGTGCTGAAATAGATGTATGCTGAAATATACATATATATGGTTTGCAGACATGTGAAATAGCCACAGCTTGGGAAAAGAGGAACTTGGAGGCAATATACTAATTATGGTACAATGTGCTAATTGTTACTGGAAATTAGGGGCACCCCGTGCAGAACTAACTTTCTGAGACAACAATCCAAGCTAATTCAGAACATTGTAATGAGGCAAATAACAAGTTTAAGTCAAATCTGTACATTAAAGCAATTTTTTAAAATATGCTTATTTATTTTAAAATGAGGATGACATCTTTGCAGAAATACCTTGTGTGAGAAATTCTAGGAAGAGAGGCATGTTAATTGATGGTTGTCAAAAATCAGAAGAACTCTGGTGGCACGTTTTCCAACTAGAAATTTTATTGAAAAGCATAAGTTGTCATGATCTGCACTTGGCTTCACCAGATGTATCTGTGGTTAGTTGGAAAAGGTGCTACTGTATTCATGATTTCTTGTAAAAGAAAGTTAGGGAGTTTGGATCCAGGAGAATTTTCTAAAGTGATACATGAAGGTATCTATTTTTCACAAATAATGGAGAAATAAATTTTCTAAGGAGTTTAAAACTCTGCTGCCTGCTGGAGGGTGTCGCTTAAATTCCATTATTTGTAATGAATTAAACATATTGACAAATCTGCGACAGTGAAGTTTAGAAATATTCATTTGCATAAAAACCTCTTGAAACATATGAGATGGATCTGAAATGAGATGAAATATTCTCAATATGAGAATAGAAAAAAGTGCAAGATCAAAACTGGGAACTGACAACTTATTGCTTCCCATATGTTTGGATTATAGGTTTCCAAATCCCTCACTGTTGGCATGCTGATTATAGTTTATGACTGTTTTAGGGTACTATGTGGCTTTTTCCTGATCTAGAGAAAGGAGGTTTTGATATGAGAGCATGGAATTTTAGATTGGGACAAAGGATTAAAAACAAAAAACAGGATGAGTAAAGAAAGAGTGTAAATAAGGTAAAATGGACGAGCCATATGAAATAAGCTGTTGTATTCTGGGCTTTGCTAGGAAGTCATTGTGAACCTCCTTGCCACTGAACAGACAACTACTATACTTAAATTATGAGAGGGACTTGTTTTTACTAAATGTATGCTTGTACAAAATATATAAAGTATAATATACTCATGGAAAAATATTGGGAGGGTGGCCAAGTCTATTGTAGATATAGTTTCTGAATAATTAATTACCTGATACACTTGCTAAATTGAGTTATCTATCTTTTTTGCTTTACTGCTGAGAAGCAAAAATCTCCCCTTATTTAGCTTTATGACGCATTATAAACTATGCTATTGGAGGTTAAACACTTCATGTAAGTTCTAAAAGCTAAACCTAAAGTGTTTAATATTTATGTTGTGTTATAATTTCAATTACATTTCAATTATGTATTTGTATTAGTGGCATATAAGTTATTTTGTGTTTTAAAAAATGGAATTATAGCAGTTTTTGATAGACCTGTTTATCTTTCCAGTACATTTGGATTTTAAACATACAGATATTGATGTTCCAGTTTTGACACTAACTGGTAGGCTGAATAATCTGTTCTGTATGTTCTTTCATTATTTTCATGCATGCTTGAACCATTTTTTAAAATTTCCACTTGCTTACTCTTGTTTCCTTTGTAACGATAATGTGCTTCATAATGTTTAGGAATGTGAAAACTCTTAGAATCTAAATTTCAATAAATCAAGCTATAAATCAGAACTGACAGCTTCCAAAAATGTATCATTAATTTGAATCTTTTATTTTTTTTTTCCTTAAAGGAATCAAATTAAAGATTTCCAAGCCTGAAATAATCCAGTTTTCCTCTGAATGCAACTAAAATAGGAACATTCCAGCTGTGCTTTCAAAGGCCAGGGAAGGTGTGAGTAAAATTCCTAAGCCTTAGAGGCTGTGTAGAAATCTTCAACCTCACAAGGCCCCCAGGATCTGCTTCTAGGGCATTTTTTCCTTGAAGATTTGAGAGGGGCGGCAGAGGAAAGCTATTAAATTTTCTCTCACCCCACATACTTTTCTTATTCTTCTCGCCTTCTTAGCAATTTTGAAATTGGATACAGTTGCACAGGGCTTTCAGTGAGATGCAAATGGAAACATGGTTGTTAAAAGTAATAGCAGTAGTTCTCATTCCCCTCCACTCTCTTTTTCATGGGATGGCAGCAGACATAATTGGAGATAGGCAGTAGATGATAACCAGCAGACTTAACACCTTCTTAATAAAGTTTACTTTTTCATCTCATCAGCAAAACTGACAAAGGATCTCTTTGTCCCATTTCTGCCTTCTGATTGGTTGGAGTTGGAGTTAGCTCAATGGGTGAGGCTGGCTACCGTAGTAATCTTTGACTGAATGCAATTAGTATTCTGCCACATTGGCAAACCTGTGCAGTGAAAGTTTGAATTTTATAAGGAAAACAGTATATTTATATTCAGCTGCTTGAGTTGGTTAATATGAGGAGTGAAAACTGAGTTTGATCTTTCTAAATGTATCTGATTAGATGGCGGTTTAATCTTTCTTTATGGAATACAAAAATAGCTGAGTCCACACCACAGGCTAAGACTTAAATAAAGGTTTATAAAATTACAATAATTTGGCATATGTCGCATGTTTAGCAAAGTAAGCCATGTGCTTGTATGCTCCCAAATGCCTGGTTTTCCACTATTCTGCCTTCCTTCTTTTTTGATCTCTTATCAGCTGCATTTAAATCAAAAGTCAGAATGATGTGTAAGGAATTGATTGTAAACAGATTCTGGTATCTCAAGGCTCCCAGCAATTCTAGAATACCTTTGTAATATGGATTGATTCCTCCCAACACTACCTATTACCATTGGATATAAATTGGCTTTTTAAGGTGACCTGTTCCCTTTTAGAAAAAGGAAGAATAATAACAAAATAACAAAATTGGAAGAGACCTTCGAGGTCTTCTAGTCCAACCCCCTGCTCAAGCAGCAGATCCTATACCATTCCAGACAAATGGTTGTCCAATCTCTTCTTAAATATTTCCAGTAATGGAGCACCCACAACTTCTGGATGCAAGCTGATTAATTGTTCTCACTGTCAGGAAGTTTCTTCTCAGTTCCAGGTTGGATCTTTCCTTGATAGATTTCCATTTGTTACTTCTTGTCCTGCCTTCAGATACTTTGAAGAATAATCAGAAGGGCCACATTGTGCAAAATTTCAGACCATAATGGCAGATAAAATCGTTCAGATTTCAGAATGGGCTTCTTCCTGGAAACATGAAATGTAAACTGTAAGAACTTCTCCAAAGATTGCTACTAAATGATGTTTAATTTAATGTTTTAATTATGTTTAATTAAATTTTAATTTAATGTCACTAAATTGTAGTCATTTTTATATGCTGCAAATATGTACAGTCTGCTAATATTTATATATTATTTGAAGTTCTTCTGTTAAAACATGTAAATATAAAAAATAGTTTACATGTAGCAATTTTGTTTGATGGTAACTGTAAAAATATACAAGGAAACAAATATGATGTGGGTGAGACCAATATCCTAGAAAAAGAATATATTACGTACTTTTAAAGATTTGACTGGCATGCTGGGTATCATACTTCAACAATGTGGTCAGAGCCAGGAAAATAAAACCCATTTAGCTAATTTAGATTGAAAACTAAGTCATACTTTTATTTAATAGTGCATTTCTCCCATGTGTCATTTTAAAAAAATGTATAAATATATTTTATTGTTACTAATAATTTGTCCACAGCATTTTAATACTGTTTGCGGTTCTCCCACTTAAAATGTCTTTCTGTTAAAAGCTTAGGCAATTACTAAGTGTGTATTCAGCAGTTTTAGCCTGGCAGTTATTAAGTGAGTTGGCTGGAACTTGTTTTTCAAAGGATTGATGTCATTGCTTAGCTTTCTAAAATGCTTTTAAAAGTTCTTTGATATTCAATCCAATAATTTTTTTAGCACAATATGTGTACACACATTGTATAATATTGTGTTTTGCAATATTGAAAGTAGGGATGCAGTTACTTAATTTCTCCTTAACTCTGCTTCTGGCATTTTTGAGTCTCACAATTAGCCTTCCTTTTCCTTCTCCCCATCTATTTGTATCATAGGGAGAAGATGCCCATTTTGAATGAACTCAGTATATTATTGCATCTAAACTGCATGATTAGTTTTAATCTATTGTTTAAAATTACTGGGGGTTATAGACAAATTGAGGTTGATGTGCTTAAATCTCCTTAGATACTTTCAAACAGGAGGATGCCCAGGGAGTTTTGTATGCAGTTTTGATGAGTCCATATCTGCTTAAATCTGTAACCTTTCTACTCTACCACCATTTTGTATCCTAACATTAAGCTCTACATATGAGCAAATCCTAACCCTTGACTTGTATAACATCCCAGTCCTAGAATTTACTAAATAGTGAGGGTTACTGGATTCATATGTATTCAACGTGCATAACTTTTGTAAATGTTCTGGGAGAGAAGGGGGTATCTCTGGGTATCCATTTTTAAACTGACATGCTTTCAAAATGAAGATTAAATGCAAAGTCCAAGTTATCTATAATCTGAAATGCTAAATTTTTAGCGATTCAGTGTTCGATAAAATTTATGCATTATCATTCCCTTGCTGAGGATCTGCAGAATTTGCAAGGGCATTTCACCATACAGGTGGTATCACCTCCCCAAGAACAGGAAGAAAAGTTGGCCAAGCATTTTTCAGTCTCCTGTCCATCGTTTTTGTAGAGCTTGGTGGATTCATTCATGATAGGGTTATCAACTTGCTGAAAATAACCAGATCATTGATCCAGCCCTTTGGCCATATAAGGGTCATCCAGAGTGCAAGAACCCATGTCGGGTAGTCTGAATTCATGGGCTTCATAAGAGTGGTTGGAAGGAGAATTTTTACTATCCTGAATAGAATTTAAAGTACAGGATGAGAGGTGCAGACAATTGGGCAGCAACTCTATATATTCCTGAAGAGAGAAATAAAGTCAAGGAAATACAGGCAGTCCTTGACTTACCACAGTTCATTTAGTGACTGTTCAAACTTGCACAAGCAAAACTTGTGACTTATGATCATTTTTTCACACTTACAACCATTGCAGCATCTCCATAGTCGCATGACCAAAATGCAGATGTTTGGCAGCTAATTCTCATTTATAACAGTTGCAGTGTCCTAGAGTCATGGGATCATCTTTTGTGAACGTCTGACAAGCAAAGTCAATGGGGAAGCCAGATTCACTTAACAACGGTGTTGCTATTTTAACAACTGCAGTGATTCACTTAACAAATGTTGCAAGAAAAGTTGTAAAATGGGGCAAAACGCAACAAATTTCTCACTTAGCAATATAAAGTTTGGTTTCAATTTTGGTCATAAGTCACTGACTACCTGTAGGATAACTCTCCCTTTTGAAAGCCACAGCAATAGAGAGAAGGAAAAAAATACTATATATTTCTTTACTGAAAAGTAAAAGTTCAGAATGAAATACATTACATGCTGTTTTAGTAATATTAGAATGTTTTCATAACCTACATAATAATTGACTTATTAATTTAATATTTTTAAGGAAAACAGCTAAGCCAATTTAAATCTAATCCATTCAAGCATGATGACTTTAAGAGTAGAACAAGTTGAACATAATGTATTCTGTGTTCCTAAAATAATAGAATAACTTGAGATAAGCAGATATTGCTAAAATCAGTTTTTCCAAATCACCGTTCCATTTAAGAACCTCAAAGGTAAAAGTTTTTCCAGGTTTCACACTGTTTGGAAAATGCTTACTTTGAATAATAAAAAAAAAAAGATTTCTGTGAGCTCAGTTGAGATCAATTACTGTTTTTCTCATGACTGATAAATTAGCATTGCCTCCACAAAATAAGCCCCCAGTTCAAAATAATGCAGCATTATGGGGATAAAGGAGAGTGAGTGTATTTCGATATTTAGAAAGTTCAATAATGATAAAAATGCTACTGTCAGAAATTTGCGGCCTTGTCTGGCAGTTTGCCTCTTCAACCAGTCTATAGAGGAGAAAAAGTTGACAGGCAGACAACGCCTTTATGCGATTCTGACTGGTAATAATCATAATTTGACATGGTCGTCTTATGGGTTTTACAACAAATTCTCATTCCCATGCAATTGTGTTACAGAATCCTATCATAAACTTGCTTTAATTTAGGTACAGCTTGATTATGATTGCAAGTATATTCAAATCACTAGCGTTCTGAGCAGTATTAGAAATATTACTGTCCCTGTTTTTTTTTTCCCCAGCAAAGGATTTAGAACCTCTAGAATTGTAGCAAAAGACAGAGCTCTTTTTGACCCTCATGATTACTTTACCTTGGCATGTGAGCAAAGCGTCCCCTAAATCCAGTTTGTTCCTTGAAGGCGTGAGAATTTCTCTACTGCATGAGGTCTGTGCAAATCATCTGCACTACAAAGGAATGCATCTCAGCCCATTTTAGTAATCTGGGAATCGCAAATATTTAGAAACAGCATGCAACAATGGCAAAAGGAGAAGCAATTTAAAGTTTGCTGGGTTCTTACCCTAAATTGTATTTGGCCTGAAGTTCAGAAAGGGAAAAAGATCAATTCTTTAAATTGAGGGGTAGTGGAATAACAACTTTGCACATTTCAGAAAAAGGGGGAAATAAATTCTTCTTTTATTTTAAAATTTAAATGGATTAAAATCTAGTTACCTAATCCTGTTTGGCTAAGGCAAGAAAGTCTTTGTTCCTTTTAGGCATTGTACTATTTAACTTTATATATATATGTCTAAGAAATAATACAGCTGGATTTTTAAACAATAAATTTTGAGATTTGTATTGTCCAGTCTTTCCAATTGCACAAATAAAAACTGAATTCAGTGTTGAGATGGTACATATTTTGATAAGTCAGTCTTTGGTATATGCTATAAACGTGTCTTTCCAAAAAGATAATTATGTGTACTTGCCAATAATAGCAATCCAGGTAAAAAAATAGGTTCAGAGTTTCTTGTAAATAACTAAATTCTTTGCCGTCTTGTATGCCAGTGAGTAAGTGGTATCTTACAACCTTGTTTTGGTGTAGAGTCAAAAAGAAATCCAGTTTACTTCTAATTTCAATAATTTGTAACCTGATAATGTTTGTGCGTATTTGGTGTCCACTTAGTCTTTTTTTTTTTTTTGTCTTTGCAAATGTTAGGCAATAAAGAGAAAAAACAAAGCTGATACAGTATTCATTGTGCAATATTCCCTGTATTGTGAGTTGCAGTAACCTGTTTCTGGAAAAGTCTAGGTTCAAAAGGATGGGACTAACAACACTGATGATTTTATTATAGTTGCTTGCACAGTCAGACAGATGTTTAGATTGGATTTGACATTCAATTTTATCTATTGAGTCATTCCCAGGTTGGGAATATTTTCCTGACTATTTCAAAACAGATATATTTCATGTAGGAGTATTTGGTGCAGGCTGATAAAGAAATGGAATTGATTGCTACACTTACTTCATTATTTGTATTTCATTCAGGAATCTTGGCCAGACTAGATTTAATTCTGGCAGTTCCATAAACTTCAGCATGAACCTTCCAGTCATTTATTGCAGAAAGAGGGGAGGTCAGATTTATAAGCAAAAAATAAAATATAACATAGTTCCTTCCCACTACTTTTTTTACAACTGAAGTTGAGAAGGAATCCGGAGTAGAACTACAAAATGGTATTTTTCTTCTCGGCTGAGTAACTTCTTTGTCTTTATATGTGGGCCATTTCCTGTCTTTGGATCTATTATCAAATTTAGTTTGTTCTTTAATAAACTATATTTAAGTCTGTTTGCTGATTAAATGGCACCGACCCGTAAAGCCAATTCCCATTACCCACAGATCATCTTATTTGTTCTGGAGGTTGAGGGATTCTGTCAAGAAAATGGGTTTGTAGAAAAGGGGCTTAGAGAAGACAATAGTATAGGAAAACACCTTACATGAGAAGGTCAAGTAAAGTCTTCTCTTTCTCATTTTTAGTTCCCAAATGACAGTTATTCTTTGTCAGCGACAGAGCTGGCATGGGGAATATGGATGAATATCTACTTTTGAGGTCGCTGACATTGAAGCAGAGGAGAAAAAAATAGTAATATATCATGTATTTGAAATAGACTCCTGTATAAATCAGATCAATCAATCAATAAAATTTGGAGCAGTTCTTTTCCCATTTACATTTGGGTATACTCTAGTGACCTCTTAAAAAGTACCGTAAATCAGTGAACCTGTCACTAATAATTTCACTATTTAGCTGATAGCGCAGTCTTTAATCCAGAAATTACGTGTTAAAACCTCTTTCCCCAAGGAAATACGGTACATTTTCTAAACATATTTATCTATAGTAAGGATGCTATACAGTATATTTAAACAGGGTTTAATAGATTTTCAGATATGCAGTTATAACATCATCAATTATCCAGGATAAGATTAGAGCTAATGGAAGTTATACTCCACAATATAGGGTTTTAAGAACACTGGGTTCATTATCTTTTTACTTTGTCCTAAGTCCCTAATATTTGTAAATCACCCATAAAAATATTAAAATATACCTTGCCATAAAATAATGCCTGCTAACATAGGAATATTTCCAGAAATTCCTAAAAACGTGATAGTGCAGTAACATTTCAGACGTGGTATTTGTAAATTCATAGTTATGAATTCACTATTGAGAATAAAAAATTATCATTATAAATTCTGATTTAAATCAAGTGATAGAACTAGTTAAGCACTTAGTTCATAAATCATATTCAGAATAGAAATTCTCAGAATAGAAAAGATTGATTAGGAACAGGGGTGGGTTCTAAATTTTTTTACTACTGGTTATGTGGGTGTGGCTGGGGGAGATAATTGAGTGTGTGTGGTCAATTTGACCACTCATGCACTCAGTCACATGACACCCCCCCCACCAAGCCACGCCCACCGAAATGGTGGTGAAAATTTTAGGAACTTTTTGACACTCTGGCCCCATATCCAGAACAGGACGCGGTAGGGTGCCAGTGGTCATCTCAGCTTTCCCTCTGTTGCCCTTCCTGGACAAAAAGCACCCTTCTCACCTCTGTTGGGCCTTCCCCATGATTGCAGCTGGAGCGGGCAGGCCAGGGGCGATGGCAACAGCAGAGTCCAGCACATGGGGAGGGCAAGGTTACCACACTCCCAGCCGTGCCCTGCACAGCCTCCGCCGGCTCAGCTGCACCCGAGATGAGCCAAAGAACTACAGGGAGCCTCCTGCATGTTGCACCCCCCCTCCCAGCCTTTGCTTGCACCTCTGTGCCATTTTTGGGTGCCCAGCTTACTGGGCTGCCCTTGTCCCTGTCGCGGTTCCAATGGCGGTGGCTTCGGGAGACGCAGCATAGAGGCGCAGGCGAAGGCTGGGGGGATGCAACACACGGGAGGCTCCCCACAGTTCCTCAGCTTGTCACGGCTGCAGCTGAGTCCTTGACCTGAACCAGCGGATGGAGGCACCCCTCCCTAGCCAGATCTTTCCAGACTTGGAGGTTTAACAGCCATGAGCCATGCTTTTCCCTAAGCGCTGTGGACGGCAGAGAGAAACAGGAGCTTTTCTCTGCACAGAGCTTTTCAGATGAAACTTGTAAGAAAGCACAGCTCATGGCTGTTAAATTTCACTGTGCTGTGCCAAACGCTTTCCCATAAAGAGTAACGAAGGAGAGAAATGAGGACCCAGATTGTTGGGGGGGCAATAAGTTGACTTTGTAAAATATACAAATAGAATGAGACTATACACTGTAAGCCGCCCTGAGTCTTCGGAGAAGGGCGGGATATAAATGTAAAAAAAACCCAACCAAACAAAAAAAAAACAGCCGGTCTGTGCTCTCTACTGGCTGTTTCTGCCTGTTCACTTGTGCAGCACAGCGAATTGTAGCAGCCATGAGCTGCGATTTCCTCCAAGTCAAATCCGGAAAGATCTGTCCACCGACTCAGGGCAGAGGACTCAGCTGCAGCCCAGATGAGCCGAGGAATTGCAGGGAACCTCCGCACCGTTTTCGGTCACCTCGGCTGCCCCAGTCCTTGTCACAGCTCCAACGGCGGCAGCATCGGGAGACGCTGGTGGCACGGAGGCGCAGGTGAAGGCTGGGAGGGGGGTGCAACACTACCCTTCGCCTCCCCACAGTTGTTTACCCATCCCAGAGCGTTTGGGCTACGTGGAGGATTTCGCCGCCTTCCTCACCAGCATCGCTCCTGAGCGAACTCTTCCATCCTCAGCTGTTGTGAAGAAGCAGCAGCTCTGGGTGCACCCCACCTGCTTCATTCTTTTTGAGAGCAGCTTTGCAAAGCTGCTCTCAAAGAGAACAAAGCGGGCGTGGTGCACCAGGAGCTGCAGCTTCTTCGCAATAGCCGAGGACGTCTTCTACTTGGAGCTCCAGCTGCAGGGATGGGGTGTGGCTGCAATGCCAGCAGCTTCAGGGGGTGCTCCTTCCCTTAGTGGTTTTTTTTTTTTACCTCGTCTAGGCAGCTATGCCGACTTTCTCCTTAAAGGCTGCTCCGCACCTTTTGATCTTTCTCGGGTGCGGAGAAAAGCGACCCTGTGAAGCGACTGAGCCTGCTGATGAACTTGGAAGCCGAGAGGCTTCTTTTCCAGCCAGCTGCTGGCGCAGGGCACCAAAAAGACCTCCAGTTGCTGCTGCCATCTTTGCACATGCACAGTTTTCTTCTCACCGGCTGAAGGACTTTTCGGCGCCCTGTGGCCAGACAGCTGAGAGGCTTCTTGGAGGCATCGGGTAGGTGAGCAAGCAGCAACCGGAGAACCGGTTTGGGGGCGTGGCCAGGCTGCCCTTACTATTGTTCGGAGAACTAGTCCCTAAAGTTACTACCTATTCGGTAGAACCGGGCAGAACCGGTAGGAACCCACCATCGATTAGGAATATAAGGGGGATAGTTTGCATATTACATGATAAACTGGATGGGTCTACACATCATGCTAAACTATGGTTTGGGCTAATTACTTTTTGTTTAATAAGAACAATTGGTTCACATAGAATTTAGCAAAAATGTATCCATTGTTTGTATTAATCTGGTATGCAATGTAGATGTTAAAAATAGGGATGCTCATTTGGATTTCTATAGATAATAGACAACCTATGCTTCAGATCCATATGACCTAGATACTTGTTCTTCGTAAGTTTTTAATTCCCATATGTTGTTATTACAGTCCAAGCCAATACTATATGGCTAATGATCATGAGTGATGGAAGTTATCATCCAAAAAAGTCTGGAGATCTAAGTATGGGAAACATTTAAAGGACTTTTTAAAAAAGTCCCCACACTCCTCGACCAGGTATCTGAATTGCAGCTAATGTAATTCCCAAATTGTTGCTTAGTTTGAATGAAACTTGTGAGAGATGTACTCAGTACTTCAGCAGTAGCTGTAAACAGGCTAAGGTTATCTCAGAATTCAAGTAGCCTAATCTGTAATATCTAGTTAAAAATTAATTGAGAAAGTGAATGTGCAAATGTCAATAAGCTTAAATACATACTTTTTGAGAAGTCACTAAAATATGACTGATACTTAATAAATATTTTTAAAATGTTAGTTTGAGGAGAAATAGTCTCGTTTATATGCACTGAAGACCTGGCTATTCTCCCAGGTATTTGAAAGAGGGTGGAGATGAGTTGTGCTAGTGTCAGGCAGGAAAGACCAGGTCCACAGCTGAAGGTTCAGTTAAGCTGATTTATTGTTAAAAGCCTATGCGCTGGAATCTTCTCAACTAATGGTCAGCATCTGGTTAGAGTTAGATAAGGATCAACAGCCCTCAAGGTGCATTAGACTTGGTTTGCTTGTGACTACATAGGGATTCTAAGGCAGGGGTTTCCCACCTTGGCAACTTTAAGACTTGTGGACTTCAACTCCCAGAGTTCCTCAACCAGCAAAGCTGGCTGAGGAGCTCTGGGAGTTGAAGTCCACAAGTCTTAAAGTTGCCAAGGTTGGAGGCCCCTGTTCTAAGGTGATTCCTCTTGTCACTCCACACCCAGATTCTGCCATTCCTTCTCCTACAGCTACTATGGGTGGTTAATATTTAATCATTTATCCTTTGGTACCAGATGGCTATGGTTTATGGGGGTTGGTTGGATGCTTTTTAATCTTGTAAGGTGCCCAGAGCCTCTTGATGCAAGTAGCTATATAAATTATATAAATAAATATGTTATTTTGAAAAATTAATGAAAGCTTATTGCAAAAACATTTTCATGCTTGCTGGGTAATAATTAAAATTGGCAACTTTCATTTCACATATACAGGGGAAAATCAAAGTATCTCAGAGAAATTTAACACATGCTTCTTAAAGTGTTGGAAGTTGAGTTCTGGCTCTTGATTTATCTCTAGCAATTGAAATTCCCAGGCTTGCTTCTCTTTGCCAAGAGACAGCTAGCAAAGATTGTCTCTGCATTGGAAGAGCTATATTTGGTCAGTTCAAAATTAAAGTGAATAAAAGTCACACTTTGTCTTGTGTTGTCTGATTATGTGCCCGCATGCATACATCTGTATGCACTTGAGTTTGCAGTTTCAGAAAAAGAATGGTAGTTGCGATTTCTGCTTTGAAGGATATAGAATAGTCTCTTCTGGAGAGTACTGGTTGTAAATAAGTAAGTAGTGGCTTCTTTAAGTGGCTGACCAGCAGTGGAATCATTTTATGATCTCAACATGATAGAATTTTTAATATACCAATTTCAGACAATTTACTGTGTTCCACATGTGGCCGTTATGAACAAAGCATTAATCATCTCCTTCCTTGGCTACTTATAAAACTGGCTAAGGCTGGTATTTTCCATATGCTTACAGTATTCAGGTAGGGTTCTTATTAATTGTAATATGTAGTGGAAAGCCAAACAGATGTGAAACTGGAATATATATGAAAGCATGACTTCAATAATCTGAATACAGTTTCACTCTAATATTTTTTATTAGAGAGTATGATCATGCAACATGCTTGAAGTTTCAGATCGGCATGTTTCAACATTTTTCATAGAAATTTAGCTTTGTATGGACTGATGTATCCAATTTGGTAAGTTTGGATCAAGGCACACTTTTCTATTATTGTTGTATTAAAGTCAGGCATTGTAGTTTTTACATTTCTTGCAGAGGCCTTGGCTTTTGATAGCACATTTGTGGTTTAATCAGTCTTCATGATGTACAGGAAAGAAAACTACATTTTCTATCCGCTTAGATGTGTAATCCCATATCAAATCACATGATTGTTATGTAATGCATTATCCATATAATGTACTATAAATTCTTAGGTATTTGTATTATTATTATTCTAGTCATAGGTCTAGCAGGAAGCATTTTATTGATGAGAATATAGATCTTTCTGTCAATAACATTTTCCATTTCAAGGTAACAAACTCAAACTGAAATTTCAATAGACTTTCCAGAGCATTTCTTGAATCCTTCACATTTCTGGAAATGGACCATCTTAATTAGTTCACAACGTATTAAAGGTGATCTGCTGCTATCACTAGCTGAGGTCTCACAAAGCTATTAAATACTACCATCCAGTTGGACTTTCTACTTTATATATGAAATGGAAGTTAACGATGAGAATTGGGAAATTCCTTTGAAGGAATGTTCATGTTAAAGAAGAAATAATGTAACTTTTGCATACTATGGGTTTTAACATTGTGCGTGGATAGTTGTTAGATGTACCACAGATATATTTCTTTTCATGAGCTGGAATATATTGGATACACCTGTGTTGAATTGAATACTCTCATTGGGTATGTCAGTCATCATTTCAGCACTGCACATAATTGGCTAGGATGGGTGGTGTTTGCAAATTGCCTCTCAATGCTTCCCACAGCTCAAGGAAATCTAGTACTAGATAAGCCACTAATTGGATCATTTCTCATCAAGCTCTAGGTCAGAAATAGAAAAACACAGAGATTGCTTGGGTTTTTTTTAGGGTTCTTGGACCTTCCATATCTATCTCAAGCCTGCAGTCCTGAACCGTTTTCTGTCTTTCTGTCTTGATTATCTTGATTGGAAGAAGACTGTAGTTTTGAGAGTTTATTTCCTTCATTTTTTCATTTTTTTTCTTTCTCTCCGTTTCATTTTTGGTACATGTGTGCAGTTTCAGGCTGTATGTCAGAACAGAAGGACTGTTTTATTACTGGTATCAATAAAGTGATGAAAGGCTTTTTGCCTAAAGAGTCAGCGTGAAAAGCTTTGAGCATAAGCCTCACTATAGAGAGATGTCTCAGTCATGGGCTGCAGCCTTATATGGAGATCCGATTGACCTGCAAGTCTCAGAATTGCAGTATACAAGATGCTAAACTGAAATAGACTCTTCCATGTTCAGAGGCAGTATACCACTTGACAAAAGTTACTGAGGTGATGAGGGAGGGAGGAAAGAGTTGAATTGGAATTACAATTAGAGCAGATAATATTTACTGCCTTCATTTTCTACTTCTATCCAGATTGTTGGAATTAATGAAAGGTCTTGGTCTGACTCAGCTGTATAAATCAGACTTATTTCAGCGTTGTATAAATTTGAAGCTGACCATATGTCTCCCAATGTGTCCCAAAGGTGCTTTTATTTTAAAAGCAAATGGACTTTGATTTTTCTGTAAGGCATTTTGCTTTTCATCCAAGAAGCATTTCCAAGATCTCATAATAGTTTTGGATTACAGATCCCATAATCCCCATCAGCTTCCTCAGCTAGTTGGTACTGGAGAAAGTTGTCTCAAAACATCAGGAAGGTACCAGATTCCCCACACTCTGCCTTTAACTGGTTCAAAGTACTAATTAAAATGTCTGTGAAATTTTAATAAAGCCGAAAGAATTCCCTGGTCAGAATTTTGAAAGTTGACGTGCACATATTTTACAGTTGTCAAGTTTGAAAAACACTGGTTTATTATTCCCTTCAAAAAATACAGCTATAAGGAATAGCAAAACCTGACACTTTCCCCTTATAAATCGAGCAAAGCCATGTTACAATCAAAACCGGCCTTCCCAAAGTCTCATGGAGATCAAATCTTCACCCCCAGCTGTTACCATTGAGTCTTTGCCCCTTGGAGTTAAATAGGAAAGCAAGTCTCCTATAGGAAGGAGGAAGCAGTGGAAATTCCTGCCCCCAGAAAGCTCGATTCAAGGCAATTTGCATCTGTGTGTCATTCCAGCTCTGTCTCCGCAGTATTGCAGGGCAGCCTCAACTTGCCTTTTTCCTGTTGTTTCTGCTGATTGGAGCTGTTAACCAATTGCATTTGCTCAACTGAAGCTGTGAATGGAGCTTCACTTCAAGGCAAAGTTTTAAAATTCATCAAGGAGGTGTTTGCTGAGCATGAAAGATTTGTTTCCAGGCTTTCCAGAAAGGAAGATCGTAATCTTTCATTTCTGTTCATTTGAGAGCCAGGATTTCAGAATTAGGTGAGTTATTGTAAGTTTACGGTTGGATATTGTGGGGTTTTGTTTTGTTTTTTCATTTTGTTTTGGCATGGATGAGTTATATATAGAATTGTTGCCTGAAACTGCAATTGTAGATGAAGACTTTATATGCCTACATGGGCTGTAAAACTTGATTAAGTTTGGCATGATAGGAAAAGCTAAATCCCAATTTAAGGATTGTCTTTTTGTTCTGACCAATAGGAAACAAGCTATTTATACAATTATTGCAAAATGGGACTTATTTCTTAATTTGGAACATATTTAAGAAAGCAGATTCTGCTTGTAAATATACTGAGGTGACAGAGGCTTGATAATTAAATGTAAAATGTAAATGTAAAATGTAAAACTTCTCTTCAGATACCACAAGTTAGGCCAACTTTCTCTGAATCTGAAGAAATATGCTGCCTAGTCATTTTGGAAGTATGCCGTTAGTTTTTCATTTCAAAATTTGCTATTGGAGGCAGATATCCTAAGGTATTCCAAATAAAATACATCTCAAAACTGTGCATTATAATTATTTGTAATAAGTGTATGCATGAATTATAAGTCAAGTACCTGTTAAGTTATTGTGTGTCGGAAGTCACTTTCATGTGTATCAGCTATGCGGTGATTGTTAGAACTTTTCGTTATTGAATGGCTGTCTTCAAGCTAGTCTATGCAATTCTTGCATTATAATTTTTCACACATGTGGAAGAGCCTGTATGAATTTATTTATGTATGGTGTGTTTTCTTTATAGAAACTTTGAGTGCTGTGTTAGTTTAAACATTGACATTCTCTGGTTACATAATTTTTTACAAGCCTCAGTATCTTTTTCAACACAAGTACTTTCTTTTGCAGTTTGGGCAAACTGTATATTTCATGCTAAGCTTCTGGTAAAAGTGTACTTTTTTTCCTTTAGAAAGTTTAGCTTGAAAGTAATTGAAATAATTGCAAAGCAGGTTAGTTTAAGTGTATGAATATGATTTATAGTAAATGCCAAATATGTTTGCATTTGCAGTTTCTTTAATTAAACTAGCCTATATTTCAAGCTTGCAGTATTTTTAGTTATTTTCTTCCCTTAATTGTTAATTTAATTCTTAAATTAGACAAAAAAAGTTTTGTGTTAATCTTGTAGGTATGATACTGTTAGGAAAGAGAGAAATTAAGTGTCTGTGTAACAGTTTTGTACTGCTTTTCATTAAGGTCAGAATAACCATTGTTGTACAAAAAGGAAACAAGGTTACCTATTGTAACAGCAAAAACTGGAATTCAAGTGTAAAAGCCTGTATGTTGTGATGACTCTATGCAGAAAATCTTGGAAGGTGGGGGGTGTTGTAAGATGTATGGCATTTTCTTTTGGCCATTCCTTCTTGCCAGCTTTGTTGAGATACAGTGGCATCTTGATGGATGGATGAAGTATGAAAACCATTCTCTGCACTTTATTTTTTTTACAATCTTGGTGCGCTGATCTCTGAAATCTTAATGTTAGAGAAAAAATGTGATTCCTGATCCATTCACTGCATGATATGAAGCTCTTTGTTCAAGGTCAAGAGAAGTATGTAAAATTATTGAAGACCGATGGATTGCTGACAAGAGGAGAAAATGTTCATTTAAAATATTTGGGATTGGTCTATGCCGAATAATACTAGCAAATCAATTTTTGCTGTTAGATTTATAAAGTTCCATTAAATGAGTGAGTCAATAACTGTGACTCAAAATCTGTGTCCAGTAAACCAAGTGCAAAAGAGCAATAATTGATTCAGACATACGAGGGGTGTAAAATTAATATAACTGACACTCAAAACTGATGCTGTAAAGCCATTTTCAAAGGAGAAAATTGCCCTTAAATTGAGCTCAATTCCAGCTACTTACATGGATTCAGCAATGCAATTTTGGGGAAGAATACAGAAGGATTTTGCCACTCCAGCCTTTGTGGGCATTAACTTGCCCCAGCACTGGTATTGGTCTCTGATCCAGATATTAACCAGGTCCACCTGTGCCTCCAAGCTCAGCACAGTGCTGCCATCCACAATACCTTTGATTAAACCAACTGTTGGGACCTGGAAGTGCACCTTTTCTGTAATAGTACTTGACTTAAGGTTCCCCAAGAGATTTGAACAATCCCTATTCTTTTGTGTTTGAATGGCCCAGAAGACGTGGCTCTTTGCCCAGGCCTTTGGCATGAGTGATTGAAGCTTCCTTTCGATTGCATTGGTTGTTTTTCTTTGTTCCTATCCAGGTTTATCATTTGTGGGAGGGGGGAACACCTTTACTCTTTTTGTTTCCTTATAAATATTTTAAAACAATTTGCAAACTGCCCAGGGTCAAATTTAATACATTTACCAGTATTATGTTTATATGCCCTGGATATATATACACATCCATATTAATAAAAATGTGAATACCACATTGTTGTGATTAAAAACAAACAAACCAAAAGCAGTCAAATATCTGTGGAAATCAAGTAGCATTGAATAGCCCCACACTACTTTTGGTGCTCAGCAACTTTAAGCTGTGGACTTCAACTCCCACTATATTGACTGAGGAATTGTGGGAGTTGAAGTCCACACAACCTAAAGTTGATGAGGTTGAGAAACAGTGGCCTAAGTCACACTTCTATAGGGTGGGTACTGCAATTTGGATTTTGCAGCAGAAAAAAACACTGGTGTGCCCAAAATTGTACAATAGAGCACCTTATAAATAAAGTCACAAGGCAGCTGGTATATGGAGAAGCAATTCTAAACTCTTTCAAGTTTTAAGTCATATTGAATTTTAAAGGAAAGTGCATCAGATGGGGTCAGAAATAATTGGGTAGCATGTGCTTCCCAATCCTTCAAGGAACAGTCATAACTGATGAATTCGCCCAAATGTCTTAAACTACATAAGTTAAATTAGAGCAACTAAGTCTGCATTTTTTTCTTCCGAATAAACTCTAAGGTCTGGCCCAAATGGATACTATGCATGGAGAAATAAAGAGGCTTTATCAATCTGAATTTAAAATTTATGTCATCCTAAAGATGGCAATCAATGCACAATACTAAAGCTGATGCCATACTAAATGGTACCCTATAAAATGTTAAATGTTTCCTTGTTGTTTTAATTTCATATTATTGGCCTTCATCCAGCCCATTACTGACTGCAAACACTAATTCAGCACCTGCATAGATATATCATTTGACTCTGATGATGAAATTGACTTAAGCATTGTCAAAATATTGACTAATGTGTCCTACTTGATTTCAGTGGGGCTAAAACATAATTGAGTTTAGATCCAACTCATTGATAACGTTGAATTTTCACTTAAAGATGAATTAAAATGTAGTCAAACAGCTGTGAATTTCTTAAACTTCATTCCTTCCTTGCTGGCATAAAGGTACATATCTGTCCCTTTGGAAAGAGATGTCCAGGTGTTCTATTCAAGAGAAAGCAATTTTGCATTAAAGCAATTCAGTGGTTTCAGATTGGATTCTAAAGCTTGCTGGAGGCACATTCAGTTCCAAATGAAGAAGCTGATTAAATGTGTATGTTCTTAACAGCTAAATCAAGTCCACACCTTTTTCAGTGCAACTATAGATCTCCATGAGTAGAGACTTTTGTAGGTTTCAGTTCTGCACAACTTCAGGAACAGTGACAAGGAAGAGGGTTAAACATAGTTTGATTTTCAACAAGGTGAACTTTAATACACCACTAATTAGAGCAAACTTTCTAAATTGCTAATATACAAATTTTCTTGATGCATCTTGAGGTAGACTCAAACTTAGAGGAGCAGTCTTAGTTGACCCAGTGCTTCCTTTGTGCAAAAAGGGCATAGTTTAATAAGACAGAGGTTTCAAGAAATAGCTAGAGGCTTATAAACAAAATAAGCTAGTGCCAGGAAAGTCAGAAAAACTCCCACATATTATGAATAGCAAAGAGGTTAGGGAATTCCAAAAATGCCTAGTTAAGTGCCAGAAGCTAAGATCAATGACAATATGCATTTTTAGAACTCTGTTAACTGCCCAAGGAATAGTGGTCAAATAATGAGAGGTAAATAAATATTACTGATAAAAAGATCAGGCACCACCTGTTATGTCTGTTTTAATTTCTTTCTTTCAATCCACAATTTTATGGCAGAGGAAAACTAACTTTTGCAACTCGCCTTTCTCTTTGTTGGATTGGATTTGAATTGTTGTGACTGAAAAGCAGGATTTCTTTCCTAGCAGAATCCTGTTGAGTGACACTAATGAAATGAAACAGGTTGTTGCATTTTGCTCAGTTTAATTTTCTGGCAGTCTTTTTTGTGAAGTGAAAAAAGCATGAGAAGCATTATCTTCTCTTTTTAATGGCCTATCTTTATTTAACAACTATAGGTTCAAATAATTTTAACTAATACAGCTTATTTGAATTTATAACCGTTTTCTCTCTCTATGTTTCTCTCTCTCTCCTCTCCTCTTTCTCTCTCTCTCTCTCTCTCTCTCTCTCTCTCTCTCTCTCTCTCACACACACACACACACACACACACACACACACACACACCACTCACACTATCTAGGTACTTTTAAATGTAAAAGTTGTGCTGCTTGTTTTTTTAAAATACAATTTTATTTTTTCAAATCGTGTTGTTTTAATCTTGTTTCCTTTTCACTTTTATTTTTTCTTAATAAATAAAAACCTTAGACCAGACAAAAAGTCACTGGGAGATGTTTACCCATATCTAAAAGTCATCTTTACTTGAGTGAATGCAAAATGTAACACTGTTTAAATGTAGACATGATTACAGGTTTTCTTAAACTTACAGGGTATTATGCTTAAAACAGGAGTTTTCAGTATTGCAAAAATAAAATACCAGTATTTTATGGAAATTGGAGAGAAAGGGAGAGAGAAGAAAAGAGAGAGGGAGATTACCACTATATTGTTAGGTTTTGAGTAAAATCCGAGTGTACTATTGATATACTTTTAGAAGTCATTAGCTGGACCAGTTTATTAACCTTCCTTTAAACAAATATCCCTAGCAATATTGATTCAGGAAAAGTTGGGGAAAAGGCCAGGATATCATTTATCCAATTACTCAGTAGGAACCAGATAATCTATGTCTTCAACACTCTACCCAAGAATGAACATAAAGTAGTCCAAAATTTTATACTGAAATGAGGTTGCTGGATGTGATTTGTGTTATCAACTTTGTAGTGGTTCATAATTCATTTATATACTTATTAAGTTAATGTTATTGTATTACAAGCAACCTCCCCAGATTGCTATCAACATATCAAAACAGCAATAAATACAATTCAGAAACAGACATTAGCTGTCTTTTCTTTGATTAAGCTCTTTTGGAAACTTGGTACCAAAATGAATGAATGCTTGTAGTGACTGTCTTGTGTAAATATGTTCTTCCTATATCAGATGATTTAATGTGGATGCCTTGTTTAGAAAACAATCAGCCAATGGAAACACTTAGCAGAGAACTGGTGGGCTTTTCTTCCTTGTCCACAGCCCTGCTGAAAGTACACAGCCCTCCCTCTGGGCAGCTTTAATTTGGATTTGTGCTTTAAGAAAGGGTTGGATTTGATGGCCTAAATGGCTCCTCTCAACTCTATAATTCTGTGGTTTTATCAATATGAGTATCAATATTCCCTTAAGTTTAATTGATAAAAAAGTCTGTGAGTGTATTACATTTCTTAAGAGGGAACCTTATTTATGAAATGTAGCCCCACTTAATATCTCTTTTATTAGCTGTTCTGAAGCTTGCTCTGTCCATTAGAAACGTGGTAAAGTCTTTTAAAGAAATATTTTGTTCATAAAATCACCACTTTCACAATATGCTTAGTTGTATTTTTGGGCCTGCTTGTTCAGTAAAATATTCTGTGTTGATATTGTGGTGGGGTGAGAAGGCAACTGGAGAATGAATGGAACTGGATTCTGAAGTAAAATGTTCCTACTTTTGATGTTGTGACTAATTGCTGTTTGGTATTAAACTAGATATAAGGTAAATCATTAGTATTGTTTAACACCCATTTTCCCCAGTGGTGAAATCCATTTTTTTTTTTGCTACCGTTTCTGTGGGTGTGGCTTGGTGGGTGTGGCAGGGGAAGGATACTGCAAAATCTCCATTCCCTCCCCACTCTGGGGTCAACAAATTTTGCCAGTTCTTTGAACTGCTCAAAATTTCCGCTACCGGTTCTCCAGAACCTGCTGGATTTCACCCCGGATTTTCCCCCCTTAACTTTAGGCCCTGAGGACTCCAAACTACACCAGCTTTGTAAAGCTGCATTGATGTTTCTAGGGCAGTTTCCCATTGTACAAAACATCTTGTGCTCAGTATTCATGATTAGTCAATTCAGTATCTTTATGCCTCAATACCAGTAGTTATCAAACTGTTCACCAGCAAAAAGCTAGTGCTGAAAAGTCCATGTTAAGGTAGCAGAGTTTCTCCTCCAGACCCTGCTCCATTTTGATTCCAGCTTTGCTCTGCCAAACAGCAATCCTCTCTCCAGCTCCACAGTGTAGATGAACAAAATGACCAGATCCATCCCAGCTCTAAATTCTGGAGCTAAGACCCAGCTATTCCTAGCAACAAAATCCACCGCACCTCATTATCCCCCTTTCTTTTATTCCTCAATACTTCAGCAAGCGGGTTGTTATGTTAACGCTCTGCCTTTTTTAAATTCAGGTGTTTTTTTTTCCTTCCCAAAACTTTACAGGCCACCAGAATTTTAAAATATGGCTGCAAGCAGCGGAAGCAATGAGTTCGTAGTTCTGAGCAATGGCAGCATTCCATTTGGAGCAGCAAATCCAGATCTTCTTGCAACCAAGGATGGCACTATCCTAGTCTACAATCTCCCATCATCAAAAGAAACTGTAAGAAGAAAAGTGACTGCAAATGGGTGCTTTCACATGAATGGCACACTCAAAGCACCCTTCCTAGCAGCGGACGATCAAAGGACACCACAGGTGTTGCTGCAGTGTTGCCATCCTTGCCCATATCATCGGGCACTAAGTAACCAAATCAATCAGCAAGAATGTCTTTCAGTGCCTGGTAATGCAGCACCACCTCCATTACCTTCTGGTTCTCCAGACCTACACACTGAATATTCGGCAACTGCTTGCCAGAAGCATACGCCTTTGTATCAGACTGCTTGTTGCCTTCAGTCCTTGCCCTCCTTCTGCCTGCATCATCAGTGGCCTGAACATTTTCAGCACCAGCCTGTGCAACAGCATATAGCCAACATGCAGTAAGTAGAGATTTCATTTCCTCTAGTGTCTAACGCAATCCTATATACAGGTCATTTTCAACTTGTAACAGTTCATTTAGTGACCATTCAAAGTGACAGCAGCACTGAAAAATGTGACTTATGACCATTTTTCAAACTTACGACCATTGCAGCATCCCCATTGTCACGTGATTTACCATTGGATGCTTGACAAATGACCCACGTTTAGGACTGGTGCACCAGAAACCTGAAGAGCAGCTGGTGACGGTAGGTGCCCACAGAAAGGGCTCTGCGTCTCACCTCTGGCATGCGTGCCATACGTTCACCATCACGGGCTTAGGAGAAATAAATGAGTGAGGAGCACAATAGAGAGTTATGTATCAAAATACTGGTAGTTGTGGAAAAAATACCTTTGTGTATCTGTGTGTGTATTCCAAAATGAGATTGATACATAAGGCTATCGTGCTCTCCCCTCTTGTCTTGCACACATGCACACACGCACCCCCAAACACAGACGCTATTTTAGGAATACTTTTTTGTCAGATTTTTCAGGGGCAGGGTACACTGAGGATATACTGCATGATAAACAGTATGTAAATTTTTTAAATAAAATACACTGTGAAAATTCCATTGAACTATACTTTTAAACAGTTCCTTATTAGAAGGACATTTACTACACCATTCAGAATATTTTATATGGGATCATTTTCTACAGTTTGTACATAATATTTTACAATGTCCATTTCATCATGTGTTAAGCTGTTAAAAACAGTGTGTAAAACAGCCCTTGTGGGAAGTCTTACAGCATATGGATTTTGACAGAGTAATATTAAATGCAGGTGTTTTCCATTCTAGTGTGACCTGTTAATTATATTTAATGTATAAATGAATCCATCTTTTATAACTGTGTGTGTCCATATTGTTAAATTTACATGAAAAACTGAACAAGAAAAAAAAACAAGAAAGGTGAAGGATCTCTTCCCAACTAAAAACTGAGCTTTGGCATGTAAGGAGATCAACATAACAGGATACTGCAAAGCCTGTAAAATATAAAATGACTTCACATTAAAAGAATGAAATGTTGATACTTGGTGTTATAAATTGGTTCTTAAAAAGCAAAGCAACATTTTGCCTTTTGTTTCAAAAGTTTGCAGTGTTTAGGTTTGAATTATGGAAATTATGTTGAATTTGAAATAAAAATATATACATTTCAAATCAGTTTCACATTTTGCAGGAATATAGTCAGATACATTTAGTTAATACCTTGGAATTGTGAGTAAAATAAATCTTGGGAACTATTTTTTTTGCCTTTTTCAAAAGCTGAACTTTATTGCTTTTCATTTTAAAGCATCCTTCAAAGGATGCTAAAGCAGAAACACAGAATCTATAGTGCATGTGGGATCTAACTCCCATCAGCCCAACCAGTATGAGCAGTGGGCAGTGGGCAAAAAAGTTTGGGATAATATCTAAGAGACAGCAAATTTCTTTTTAAAAAGTAAATGTAACCCGTACAGCTAACCTAGAAAAGTCACAGGTTGTGTTGCGATTTCTCAGTATGAAACTATACAGAAATTTATATTGATTTTTTTCCTTGATGTGTTTTGGAAAATTACTAATTAATATTTGTGGTTTAAGATTTTGGCTATGTAATCATATTGCTAATGAAAACAAGATTGAAGTATCAGGCTAACAGCTAAATCTGTAAGAATGCCCCATCCACAGTAATTTTCAGAACAGGAAGTCACATTTACAGCATTTATGTCCCTCTCTCCTCATTTCCCCTAATGAAGAAAAACTTACTTTTCCTTGGAAATCCAAATTATTAGCATTTTTACAATATCAGAAATCTCGGGTGGGTTTTTGCAGGCTATGGGAATGGTTTCTTCTCCATGGCAATGTTTTGTCAACATGCTTTCTGGAGCCTGAACCCAGGTTTAGAATCCTTCATTCTTGGAGCTTTCAGGTACTAGTGCTGTAATGGTGAACCTATCACACGCGTGCCCAAAGTGGCACTCAGAGCCATGTCGCCTCGCATGCATGGCATCACCTGTTCCTCTTCTGGGTTTCTGGTGTGCATGCGCGACGATCAGCTGGTCTTCATGCGTGTGGCAGTGCCGGAAACTGGAAAAGCTGGTCTTCTGTTTTCCTGCGTGATCATGTATGTCGGCCAGCTGATCATCGTGCATGCATGCGCACCAGAAACCCGAAAGAATAGCTGGCCGGCACACCTACGTGCACCGGAAACCAGAAGTTCATTTTTGGGTGTGCACCTGCGCCCTGGACAGCTCCTCTTCTGGGTTTCAACTCAGACAAGTGTGCACATGCCCTTTTCGGCACTCAGTGTCCTAGTGCTTACAATGCATTTAATTTGGGACTCCTTCATTCAAAGGCCTTATGTAACATCACTAAGTTGTAACCATTTGGAGGTGCTTCTCCCAGCAAATTTCGCCACATCTTGACTTTTGGAAAGATTAGCTGTACAACTATTGTATCCAGTGGCATTTAGCTGCATAGTTAGAACCAATCTTTTTTTTTACCATTGCACAAAGATTTTTATTGCAAATCACTACACAAATGTAGACAACTGCAGATTTCATAGGGGTTGGGAGGAAAATGTCATAATTTATTGGGGAGGGGAAAAAAGAAAAGTGATAAAGGGAGGAGGGCCCAAGCCAGAGGGAGGGAGGAGGGCAGTGAAGGAGCAGCAAAGATTGTCATTTATTGGCCAGCTTGCAAGCTACAGTGATTATTGTTGGTCATCTATCCACACATTCTACTGTCAAATTGCCTCACAGAAGGTACTATGAGAGAAATGCATAGATATAGAAACCCATGTTTATAAAGCTTGATAACTACCATGCCCAAAACTGTTTTATGAGAACTGAGTGTGCTCAGTGGTTACCAAATGCTATGAGTAGCTCAGATTTGACAGCAGAAAGTGCTTTGGAATGGAAACGAGTGCACATTTTTAAATAAGTCTTTTCCAAAGTATAGAAAGCAGCCATGGAAGATGGCAGCAGTATTCTGAAAGAAAACATAGCTGGCATTCGCCTCTCTCCCCCCGCCCCCCCCCACCATTTTTCCCTTCTAGTTGGCATTTGAAGACATGCTGCCACCAACCCAGAGATAATACTGAATCTTGAAAAACAGTAGTCCAGGCCTCCATGTAGTTGTCCTTTTAAAGAGATCCAAGTTAATGGCCTTCACCACACCTGACAATGAATTCCACAAGTGTGCTGTGCAAAGAGGTTTTTCCTTTTGTCTTTTTGAAATCAGTTCCAAGGATTGTCTTCAGTCCTATTATTTTGGGAGATGGAGGAAAACATATCCCTATTCATTTTCTCCACGCTGTGCATTATTTCATACATCTCAATCATATCTCTTCTTGCATGTCTTTCTCCAAAGCTAAAGATTAAACATTCTAATCTTTTTATTTAGACCCTAAAAATTCTGGTACACCCAGAGATCCTATTGGCCCCAACCATGTTAATCTTTCACAAAGCATTGAAAGTGTGACTATTTTCCCAGACATTTGGGTCAAGGGTAGATGAGTTGTGCTATTATTGATTGTGAGTGAGTTAACTATTGATCATTTGTGCCAATGGGTTGTTTGGTGGGTTTGTTTGTTTTAAGCTTGTAAATCCTCAGCCACTGGAGTGAAATGGGCAGGTATATAAATCACATAAATAAATAAATGTAGTATTAAAAATATGGCCTCTACTCCACATTCTGGTGCATTGATCTATCTTGACTTTTATAATTAGGCATTTTCAGATGGTGGCAATGAATTGTTTGAAAGTTATTTCCCATGTTCTGTGACTCACACTTTGTAAGTCACAGCAAAATACTGGTACCCTGAATAAGCAAATGAGCTTCATAATTTAAGACCAAATTTGGTGTTTTTGGTGACAAAAATTAATGTGTTCTTTTTTCAAAACTCTCTCTCAAGAAAATATTAAGACAATAAATAAAAGAATGTCCTCTCTGGCAAGTCCCTACTTTTGGGAATGTGTATACAAGTGTTCCATGCTTTTTCTCAAATTTATGAAAGATTGAACTGGAATACTTGTTCGCAGATATATATCAAACAATTAAACTTGCAAGATTCCTTATAAATCTGGACCATTTAATCTTAATAAAGTTGTTACTATATTAGTTTATATGTTTTCCTAATCAGCCAAAATGACCACATGCAACATTTACTAGCACTGTTACTTGCTTTTGTTTGCTTTATTCTGTTTATAGGATTATGACATGAAAGCAAGTAATTTATTTGTTTTTCAATTAAACATCCAGTCAACTGAGATTGTTTGAAATCAAGAATTGAAGGAATAATGTTGATCTGAAAATAAACTGTAGATCCATGTCCCTCAACTTAGTACCCACTAGAGATACTGAGACTACAGTTGCAGTTCCAGTATATCTGGAAGAGATTAGGCTGTAGAAGATTGCTGAATCTATCTGATTAATATCTGCGATTTAAGCAATACTTTTTCTTTCAAAGGCTATCTCCCCTCAAGGCTAGTGTGGTAGGTAAGTGAATTTCCTCAAGGCTACAAATGATAGGTCAGGCCATTTTGGGTTGTTCTTTTTTTTTTTTTTTTACTTTCATCTCTCTTGCTTTCCTTCTAAAATCAACTTCACAATCAGTAAGATGTAGGGAAGGAAAGGCTTGTTCTTACTATACATAGAGCCCCTGGCAAAGCTTTTTCTCTCCCTTTTCTTTTTTAATTTGAAAATGTTTTAAATTTTTTAAAAATATAAAATTCCAAAAAAGCAGAGAAGAGAAGTTAGGGGAAAAAAGGGAACGGAATAACAACAGCAACAAAAATTAGGGAATGCAATTTTTGAAATGTGGACAACTTCTAGCCTAAAGTTTTTGCTGTGGCATTGCAGACATTTTGCTAATTTATTGGTTAGTAAACAACTCCTGGTTCGATTCAGAATTGACTTGTGTTTATGAATTTTTCCACTGGGATGTGAGGGAGGCTTGTCATGGCTTCATTAAAATAACTATGTAATCAGTAGTGTTTAACTGTTGGACAAAAAATACTGTTGGACTTAAATCAAAAGCACTCTTTGTGTGCACCTCTTTGCATTATGAGTTATAGCACATTTTCTTAAGCAAATTCCATTTGGAATATATGCTATATACTTAGATATTATAGACCAGGTAGAATTATGTTCCAAGTCAGATAACCACAGTTTTTGACAACATTGTAGTATAAGACATTGTGGTGTTCCCTACAGAAACATCTGTCTGGCATATTGGACCTCTTTCCTATACTCTGTGAAACAGTTTTACTTAATGCTGCCTTTGCTTTAATGTACATAGAAATTCAGAGCCCTGGGGAAGATTAAATTAGTACCATTCTCCCTGAGCGTGAGAAGATTCTTGAAAACTACCTCTAGCCTGAAATTGTTTCATCTTTCCTACTATAGCAAGCAACGGAAAGGATAAAGTTGCTTGCTATAGATAAAGAAGGTTGGAACATTCTACCAACCTTCTCTAGCACTGTAGATTTTTAAGAAGAAGCTGGACAGTCATCCATTGAAGATGGTTTAATTGGTTTTCCTGCTTATTGGGGAGGACTGTGATAGATCTGCATGCTTGCTTCCAGCTTCACAGTCCTGTGATTCTGTGTTTCTATCAATGAAAGGTATGCGCTCAGTATCTTACCTGATGCTCCTATACAAAGGAGTGAATGGCTTATAAATAGGGCAACTGTAAATCAGTGTTTGAACTCTTGATAGGATAGCAGAAAAATGTAAATAAAACGTGTATTTTTAGCTGATGGCTTATTGGATTAAACTCCTTCAATATTTTTTATTTCTTTTGCATAAAGAAAAGGTAAAAATCAAATCTTTCTAATAATTCTGTATTTCATTTATTTCAGCTTAGTCCTTTCAATTTTTTTATTCTGCTTAAATTATTTTCCCCAAGAAAAGGAAAACTGCCATTTTCTTTGGATGTAAACTCAATCTATTCATTTAATTTATTTCTGATAAAGACGTTGGATAGAAGTAAAGAGAATTTTCCTCTTCTCTGGAAGAAAAGAAGATGTCTAAACAAGCTAAAGATATTTTAATAACTAGGTGTGTCAGCAGTGAGTCAAACCTATTACTGGGTTTATAAAAAACTTGCTTTTCAGTACTGCCTTCTGATGAAGTGCAGTTTTTATGCTTGACAATAATCTTTATTGTCGGTATAGGTCATGTTTAGAGAGAAACAACAACAAAAACAGGAAAAGAAGAGAGGAAAGCATATAATTTTATGAGCAATATTACACAAACCTTACTTTCCAAATGACTAATATGGAATTTTTAATTATATTTGAACAAGGAAGAATAGTATTTACTGTGATTTATTGACTTAGACCAAAAGAATAACACACTTATAATTACCACTGTAAGCTGGTTTTTAAGTAAAATTCTAATGGACAGTGGATGTCAGTTACATTTTGCATACTTATTATTTGTGGTGCATTGAATTTCTTCTTAAATGGACCATATGTAGCCCAGAGCTTGAGACTCATTTTAAATGTCATGTCTTAAATCTTTATATGCCAAAGGAGAACAAAGTCACAGAGCAGACCTGTTTGAATAACTGGGATTCCTTTTAGTTCTTGCCTTGACAAGTTAGAGTTGGAAGCCACAATGTGTTCTTGATAAGAAGCCAGGGGTCCTGATTTAGTCATCAACAAAGCAAACTTTTGAAATTCCATAGTTTATTTAATAACCCTATCTAGAGGGTTATTAGGTGGACAACCTTGGACTGATTGATCAGCAATGCACCACTGTTCCCCTTGCTTGTGCTAAACTAGAAATTTAGACCTGAGGTCAGATGTGGGTAGCTAAGATAGTGCTTGATTCATCTTAGGTATGTGACTGTTTGTAATCTTAGATATTATGCTGCAGATTGATAATGTTTAGCATATTTTCACCAACAGTTCTCTTCATTTTAAAAAATCATCGTTTTAGATTATGCCATAAAACATTCAGTTCACCTTTAGCTATCAAAGTTATCATTTTGTTCATCTATATGTAGAATAAATGGCACTAAATTTTTAATGTGCCTATGGAGGTTTGGAGGAGTTTGATAATATCTACTATGTGGTTTTGCTGAATCGTTCCAAAATCCTCTTGAATATGTTCTAAATCCTTGGAGAGATGTGGAGAAGAAACACAAAAGATGTTGCATATGAAATATTTATAAGTACAATAGAGAAGTTGGACTGTTCTCAAATTGTGATTCATGATGATACTAAGATTTTTATTGCCTCTTAATATTTGAGAACATTTTGTTTAGCCTATCCACCAAACGATATCATCCCATAAATAACCTGGAAAGAGGGCAAAGGAAACAATGTATGTAAAAACTTGTTCAATAACAACAAAAAGCTTAGAACAATTAGATTTGGATGAAAACAGTTGGACAAAAAAGGCAATGAGATGCTTTTTCTCAACTCTGTTCCCCCCCTTCCCCTAGCTCCAGCTATTTCTGTCATCCCTCACTGGACACAATAATTTAATCTTGCAAATATAAATTTATGACTGATAAATAAGGCTTCTCCACTCCCACTATAGTACCTATGCTGGCTGAGGTTCCACACCAAAAAACAGCCACGTGTGAGAGCGTTTCAACATCAGAATGATTAAAATGGGTCACCATTTTGGTCCAAAGTTCATGAAATGATGTTGCTTTCTTACTTGTTGATGGGTAGCAGGGTTTAATAAAGAACCAGGTTGTGAAAATATAACTTAGCTACTGCTAACCAATAGCAGTAATGTATTTCGCAAAAATTACAATGCTTAGCATAATATGAGCCTGATTAGACCCTCATGCATAATATTGAAAAGCTGCTTGGACTTCCCTTACATATTGTGTCTCTTTAACTTAAACTGATGAGTGATTCCAAGGGGGAAATGTCTGAGAATGACTATGGGATGCACAGGATTCTTCTATTCCATGCATAACTTGCATTTGAGTCTCCTTGAGATTTCATCATTGTTCTCTTTCTGCTCTTGAGTCTCCTTCAGTGCAATTCCATGCAGGTAAAAACTTCACAAACATTTCATGTTGTGTATATTCTTCTTCACTTTGTAGCTCTTCACTTCTACATGTTTCTCCTGGGCTACCACAGCTTTCCTTGCCCATGACTCCTCGTTTAGAATAGAATAGAATAGAATAGAATAGAATAGAATAGAATAGAATAGAATAGAATAGAATAGAATAGAATAGAATTTTATTGGCCAAGTGTGATTGGACACACAAGGAATTTGTCTTGGTGCATATGCTCTCAGTGTACATAAAAGAAAAGATACGTTCATCAAGGTACAACATTTACAACACAATTGATGGTCAATATATCAATATAAATCATAAGGATTGCCAGCAACAAGTTATAGTCATACAGTCATAAGTGGAAAGAGATTGGTGGTGGGAACTATGAAACGATTAATAGTAGTGCAGATTCAGTAAATAGTCTGACAGTGTTGAGGGAATTATTTGTTTAGCAGAGTGATGGCCTTCGGGAAAAAACTGTTCTTGTGTCTAGTTGTTCTGGTGTGCAGTGCTCTATAGCGTCGTTTTGAGGGTAGGAGTTGAAACAGTTTATGTCCAGGATGCGAGGGATCTGCAAATATTTTCATATTTATATGTATAGGATAGCCACTTGATTTTTCAGAGTAACCACCTTGAATATTTACCAAGTTCAGTATGCAATCTATGCTTCAAGGATGTGGATGGTGAGTTGATAAATCCTGTACTTATGAAAGAGATCTTCTGCATTGGGAACATTTAACTATCACCGTCTAAAACCAATTTCAAGCACTCCCTTATGGCAGTTTGGGGCAAAAACATAACATTTATTGCCAGTATAAGAGCCTTATGTCTTATAATTTTGCTTAGGCTTGGTTGATTGATTCCAAATGGCCGCTTTTGTATTAGTAAACATTTCAAGGTATGATGCAATAATTGTCAGTTGTCTTAGTGTTGTCAGCTCGTAGATATATCTTGTTTTTGATTTGTATTGGTTTTTATATTATTTGTGAACCACTCAAAGTCACATGGAGTTGGGCAATGACCAGTTTGGTGCATACCACATGCATAAGCAGAGGGGGAAAAATCAAACTAGCAGTTTTTCATCTGATTTGTGGCGTGCCTTTAAAATCGCCTGGAAGAATAAGATTGCAGTAGATTGTGAAATCAGGATTAGCTCTATCTTCTGCAAGATTTCTAATAAACTCCATTTGGTACAAAAGCTAAACACTCAATGAATGCTTTCAATCTCAGCAAGGTTTCATCCATTTATTATTACTCCCTTATGCCAGAGGTTTATGGTCCTAATATTTCAAGGCTGCGAGAGGAGAACAATTTTATACCTTGCAGTTGTGTATAGAGAAATTTAAGAATAGCACAGGGGTGAAACGCTTCGGACCGGATCGGCTGATCTAGTAGCGATGGCGGCAGGTGGTTCAGAGAACCAGTAGCAAAAGTCCCTGCCCCTCCGCCTATGCCCACCCTGTTGCCCACTTGCCATTTCTTTTAAAAAATGCTTTTAAAAGTAAAAAAAATCATGCACCACAGCTGATCACCATCCCCGGGTGCTGTTCTACTTGCCCCATGCCTCCTTTTGGCGTGCATGTGCAGCCAGCAAACTCATAGTAAACTGGATCAGATTTCACCACTGGAATAGCACCTCTAAGGGTAAGTCCAGTAATAGGAATGAAAACAAATTGTTTAATCATCAGTCTATAGGCAGTTGCATAAGGAATGCAGGCTTTAAGCAAATACCATATGGAGAAGTACTAATAAAACATTGGATAAGAATGGAAGCAATACCAGCAAGATACAGATTCCAATAGAGTTGGAGTACATTTTTGATAATCTAAACAGCTCTGAATTTGCAGTTAACTTAATTTAACATACCGTGTTTCATTTAGGCAGTGGCTGATGTAGGACAACAGAAGCATGTGAGAAAAATGGTTTTTGAAAGGGTATGAGAAGAGGTGCTAAGTGGGGAATGCACAAGATGTTTTATTCTGTTGTTCTGTTGGTGTGATACCTGGCTTAGCATAATCATTGAAAGCTATATGTATCAAATTAAATAGTAATGAATAAGACTGTATACGCACTTTCATTGCAGAATGAATTATATGGACCAAAACTTTGGATCTGACATTTGCACAATCAAAATATGGTGAAAAGTTTGTGCTAATGGAAGGACCTTCTTGAATACGTTTTGGATTTTTTTTTATGAGGACAGTTATGATGCAATAATTAGATGGGGCCTTTGTTTTTTTATATACTTCTATGGAAGGAGATTGAAAATAATATCCAGACTATGTTGTGGCCCCATCATAGCCAGGGTCTGAGGCAGAGGAGGAGTGGGAGCCTGGGCCGACGGAGGGGGATGATGCAGTTCCTATGGCCCATGAGGAACAATCTGGGGACAAGGATGAAGCAGTCCTAGATCTCCGTGCCTCGGAAAAGTAGGCAGGGATGAAGAGAGGGTGCAGGCTGACCGAGGAAGTGGGGAGGAGATGGAAAGGGCAGCGGAGCAGAGGAGCAGCGGAGCTCCAAAGATGAGCAAATGCCTCCCCCGCTTGACCCTCAAGTGCCGAGAATGGAGAGGAGGCAGAGTCAGCACAGGGCAAACTGACTATTCGGGAGGAGGGTGCCCCGCCATGAGGAGGGGTTTTTACAGGAACAAGTGTTTGTTTTGGATTACATTCCCCTGGCTTTGAGGACTGCTTTTGCTTTGCTTTGAAGACTGCTTTGCCTTGCTTTGAGGACTATTCTTGTCTTGCCCTAGCCTTGAAGATTTTGTCTTTGAAACTGCCTTTGTCTTATGCCTGGATTTTTGCCTTGTGGACTTCCCAGGTAATCTATGGGCTATTTTGGGGGGGACTGAGGGTGGAGCCTTAGTGGTTGGTGGAGGGCCATTTGTTTAACCGTTCCCAAGACTAATAGAGAACTCTCTGGAGGCCTGACTAACAGTGACCACCTGGATCATAACAGTTTATATCTTCATTGATAATTTTTAATAATTAATTATTAATATATCACTGTATCACTGGCACTTGCTATAACCTCCTCTTTTATCCTAGAGCAGGTTTTAATTGCTATTTTCGGTGGGCAAAGGTGACTTGCTCACTAGTGGCTGGAGTGATGAAAAAAGTGGGCAGAGTCATGCCTTGTGCCTAGGTTGACTTCGTTGGTTCTTTTTTATTTTTTTTTAAGGGAGGAAGGAAGCTTGCTTTTCTTAGAGCAAACAGTAGTCTGTGTTTTTTAAGTGAGGCAATACCTTGTCAAACTTGGATGATCTCCAAGGAACTAAATATTAGACCACCCTAGTACTTGGGTTAGTACTTAGTATTTGGAAGACCATCAAAAAATCTGAGAACCATAAATTAAACTGCAAAATCCATAAAGCATCCCAGAAGGCAATAGCCAACGACTTCCATATTATTGCCCAAACATTCCGATAAAGTTACCCCGCTTTAGGGATGGCACTATATTTTATATGATTTCCATTGTAATATTAATTTCTATAATTACAGAGCAGAAGTTTGGCAGCACAGTTGAATGGGGATCAGTAGGCCACAAAATGTATGGGGATAAGGGTTCTAGTCAGTTTCCCTCTTATTCTCACATGGCTTTCTTTGGAGTCTTTTTGGAGCTTTCTCATAGTGCCTCACTGCATATAACTTTCCATCCCCAAACAGCTTTCAAGGTGATTTGTGTAAGAACATCTCCTGTGTGGCAGAAATGCTGGCATTTGAAGGCCAGTATTAAAATACAAAACCTGATCTCCCATTAAGAAAGTACACCAATATCCAGGTTAATAAGGCCTAAATCTTTCCTTATACAAATAATTATGCTGGTAGCCTTCTCCCTCTAGAATATAGATTAGCTTGGCAATTTGCGCTTCATCTTTCTCCATTGTATGTATGGGATCTGATAAGACAAACATGAATTCATTAAGAAGAAAGAAAATTCTGTTAATAAATTGAAGTAGTGTTTCAAAGGCAAAACTAGCAGCGAACATTGGTTTCATTCTATAGTAATTTGTAAATTGGCTTGAGGGAGAGAGAGAGAATGACCAAGTTCACAATATAAATGGCAGAATTCAGAGAATATGAATGCTGGAGTTTGTTTTTACTCTGAAAACAACTTTAATGCAAACTTTAACATACAACAAAAATAATCTTTCTAAGGAATGGTTTTGGGGGGAAAAGGATGTTTTTATTTGATGTGACCTGTTAAGATATAAAGTTTGGGTGTACGTATGTTTAATTGGGGTGTGTTTATATGTTTGAACTTCCTGGGTGCATGTCACCCTTTGGCTGTGGTCTAAAATAGGCTTATGATTCCAGGCCATCTTTGTTCTATATTCTGCTTTAGTCCTTTTAAGTAAAAGAATGATAGAATCCTTCATATTTGAAATGTAACATATAAGCTATCAGACTGTTTCATGTCTAAATGTATGCTTTAAAAAAAAACCCTGCATCAAAATGAGTCATAACACTGTTCATTGCACCTAGCACCTAGTTCATTGCAGCTGATTATGACAATTTTATTATGCTGTGGTTTAGAATTAAAAAATCTTAATTTCAACAACAACAACAACAACAAAAGTTATGTTTCCCAAACCAGGGTAAATTACCCAAAATAGTAGTAATAGTAGTTTTTCTTTGGGTAACAACACAGGTAGGCATTACCTACTGACAACAGGGACATTTAAATTCACTTGAAGGGTTTTATCTACATTGGGTGAAAAGAATGTCTGATAAACAGTTTTGGGTAATGAAAAGGTTTGGGTAGCACTGCTTTAGAATGCATAACAAAATAGAGCTTCCCCTTTCAATTAACAGAGATGAAGTACTGTTTTGATCTCTAGACCTTTTCAAGGGAAATGCTCTCCTCTCCACATGAAGGAACAGCAATTCTTCATAGTTTGTCCTTATGTCATCCAAAAATGCAGACCAGGAAATGGTATGGGACTAATGCAAAACAAATCCAAGAAATGGATAGAAACAAATCCTAACTGAAATGAGTCCATGAGTCCACTGTACTTTGCTATAAATGTAATAAGTAACTTCAATATAATAAGGAAGTGCAGTGTAATAAGTTGTAATAAATTACTTCAAATATTAGTTCAAGGTAATCGTCACTTCCCAGTACACTCAAGGTGTTAAGTTGAATGTAAAGGAAGTTGAAACTGTGGAGGAGAAAAGATATTTGTGTAGAAAGGTAAAGGTCACACATATGTGCTAGTCGTTCCCGACTCTAGGGGGCAGTGTTCATCTCCGTTTCAAAGCCGAAGAGCCAGCACTGTCCGAAGATGTCTCTGTGGTCATGTGGCTAGCAAGACTAAATGCCAAAGACGCACGTAATGCTGTTACCTTCCCACTAAAGGTGGTCCCTATTTTTCTCCTTGCATTTTTTACGTGCTTTCAAACTATTAAGTTGGCAGAAGCTAGGACAAGTCACAGGAGCTCAACCTGTTACATGGCACTAGGGATTCAAACCACTGAACTGCCAACCTTTTGATCGACAAGCTCAGCATCTTAGCCATTGAGCCACCGCACATCATGTTAAACATGATATGCAAAAATAGGAAAATTGGCCATGTCCATGTTGATTATTTTCAATTATTCTTAGTTGAAGCAAACCAATTTTAAATTATAGTTTTCAAGCATTATTGTTTTAACAAATGATATGAAGTGTTTGCAGTATTTTATATTTTGGATGCAGTATGAAATTAGAAGGAAAATGTTTGATCTCTTAACACTACAAAAGGAGGTAAATCAATACTGCAACAAATAATAGTTTCCCACTTTGTTCCAATTAGTACAATGAACTAATTATAATATTCCTAAACTAGAAATAAATAAATATTTAGATGATCTTTTTCTTTTTTGGTATACAAGGTTTAAATATAGGATCAAGGAAAAAGAAAAAATACAATACGCGGTGTGGCTCAGGCTGTAAGAAGCCTGTTATTAAACACAGCTGCCTGCAATTACTGCAGGTTCTAGTCCCACCAGGCCCAAGGTTGACTCAGCCTTCCATCCTTTATAAGGTAGGTAAAATGAGGACCCAGATTGATCGACAAGCTCAGCATCTTAGCCATTGAGCCACCGCACATCATGTTAAACATGATATGCAAAAATAGGAAAATTGGCCATGTCCATATTGATTATTTTCAATTATTCTTAGTTGAAGCAAACCAATTTTAAATTATAGTTTTCAAGCATTATTGTTTTAACAAATGATATGAAGTGTTTGCAGTATTTTATATTTTGGATGCAGTATGAAATTAGAAGGAAAATGTTTGATCTCTTAACACTACAAAAGGAGGTAAATCAATACTGCAACAAATAATAGTTTCCCACTTTGTTCCAATTAGTACAATGAACTAATTATAATATTCCTAAACTAGAAATAAATAAATATTTAGATGATCTTTTTCTTTTTTGGTATACAAGGTTTAAATATAGGATCAAGGAAAAAGAAAAAATACAATACGGTGTGGCTCAGGCTGTAAGAAGCCTGTTATTAAACACAGCTGCCTGCAATTACTGCAGGTTCTAGTCCCACCAGGCCCAAGGTTGACTCAGCCTTCCATCCTTTATAAGGTAGGTAAAATGAGGACCCAGATTGTTGGGGGGGCAATAAGTTGACTTTGTATATAAATATACAAATAGAATGAGACTATTGCCTTACACAATGTAAGCTGCCCTGAGTCTTCGGAGAAGGGCGGGATATAAATTTTAAAAAAAATTAAAAATTACAATACGCTGTGTGGCTCAGGCTGTAAGAAGCCTGTTATTAAACACAGCTGCCTGCAATTACTGCAGGTTCTAGTCCCACCAGGCTCAACGTTGACTCAGCCTTCCATCCTTTATAAGGTAGGTAAAATGAGGACCCAGATTGTTGGGGGCAATAAGTTGACTTTGTATATAAATATACAAATAGAATGAGACTATTGCCTTACACAATGTAAGCCGCCCTGAGTCTTCGGAGAAGGGCGGATATAAATTTTAAAAAAATTAAAAAATACAATACGCTGTGTGGCTCAGGCTGTAGAAACCTGTTATTAAACACAGCTGCCTGCAATTACTGCAAGTTCTAGTCCCACCAGGCTCAACGTTGACTCAGCCTTCCATCCTTTATAAGGTAGGTAAAATGAGGACCCAGATTGTTGGGGGCAATAAGTTGACTTTGTATATAAATATACAAATAGAATGAGACTATTGCCTTACACAATGTAAGCTGCCCTGAGTCTTCGGAGAAGGGCGGATATAAATTTTAAAAAAATTAAAAAATACAATACGCTGTGTGGCTCAGGCTGTAAGAAGCCTGTTATTAAACACAGCTGCCTGCAATTACTGCAGGTTCTAGTCCCACCAGGCCCAAGGTTGACTCAGCCTTCCATCCTTTATAAGGTAGGTAAAATGAGGACCCAGATTGTTGGGGGCAATAAGTTGACTTTGGATATAAATATACAAATAGAATGAGACTATTGCCTTACACAATGTAAGCTGCCCTGAGTCTTCGGAGAAGGGCGGATATAAATTTTAAAAAAATTAAAAAATACAATACGCTGTGTGGCTCAGGCTGTAAGAAGCCTGTTATTAAACACAGCTGCCTGCAATTACTGCAGGTTCTAGTCCCACCAGGCCCAAGGTTGACTCAGCCTTCCATCCTTTATAAGGTAGGTAAAATGAGGACCCAGATTGTTGGGGGCAATAAGTTGACTTTGTATATAAATATACAAATAGAATGAGACTATTGCCTTACACAATGTAAGCTGCCCTGAGTCTTCGGAGAAGGGCGGATATAAATTTTAAAAAAATTAAAAAATACAATACGCGGTGTGGCTCAGGCTGTAAGAAGCCTGTTATTAAACACAGCTGCCTGCAATTACTGCAGGTTCTAGTCCCACCAGGCCCAAGGTTGACTCAGCCTTCCATCCTTTATAAGGTAGGTAAAATGAGGACCCAGATTGTTGGGGGCAATAAGTTGACTTTGTATATAAATATACAAATAGAATGAGACTATTGCCTTACACAATGTAAGCTGCCCTGAGTCTTCGGAGAAGGGCGGGATATAAATTTTAAAAAAATTAAAAAATACAATACGCTGTGTGGCTCAGGCTGTAAGAAGCCTGTTATTAAACACAGCTGCCTGCAATTACTGCAGGTTCTAGTCCCACCAGGCCCAAGGTTGACTCAGCCTTCCATCCTTTATAAGGTAGGTAAAATGAGGACCCAGATTGTTGGGGGGGCAATAAGTTGACTTTGTATATAAATATACAAATAGAATGAGACTATTGCCTTACACAATGTAAGCTGCCCTGAGTCTTTGGTGAAGGCGGTATAAAATCTAATAAAACTAAACTAAACTAAACTAAATTTCTACATCTATATTTGCAAAATTGTTATATAACATTAAAATAGCACAATTGAAGAAATCTATTATCAATCAACCAATTTGACCTACCATCTATCTACTAAGGGAAAAAAAATCCAGTTGACAGGGAATTCTAACCAGAAAGCTAAACTTCAAAGCCCTCTATTAATAAATCTGTTAACAGCAAATTAACTTTCAGTCCATCCAATTGCATAACTGATTTAGCTACTGTTGCCTGTGTCTTGAAGTGTTCTTTAGGATGATTTACGATTATTACAAATTCATCAAACATTTATCCAGTTTTTCATTTAAAACTTTTAAGTTAGCAAACTTCCCCCCCCCAAAAGTTTCCACCAAGAAGGCTGTAACGTTAAAACTTCTGAGTCCCATCTGTCTTTGAGGGGAGGCATTATGAAGGATATATAACATTACAAGTCCTTAATTTATTGTTGCTTTGCCCTCATGATCAAGTTTTAGAAGAAAAACCTTAAGAGCTTTTCTTCCACAAGTCTGACTGAGCTCAAGACTGAGTCGAAACTGGAGCTTCGATAGAGGGGGTCTCTTCAGTTTAAACTCAGTCTATAGAGGTACAAGAGAAGAGTCAACCTATGCCTGGAGTCTGGAGTCTGGAGTCTGGAGTCTGGAGTCTGGAGCCTGGAAAATGGATACTCAATAACAATGGAGGCACAAAGAAGCTGAGATTAAAAACTTCCACAACAGAGTAGATGGAGAAAAAAAATTATAAAATGGAGCAACAGAGTTCTTTTACAAAAAATAGTAAAATACAAAATCCTTAGAGTAAAAATCCAGCATAGATCTGATTGAATCATTTTCACTTCAAAGAAAAAGAACCTTCACACCCACTGCAGTGAAAGAGGAAGTATTTTGAAGCACCGAAATAAAACAGTAAAAGTTTATGATTGCAGGCAAGCAAAAGGATATAAGGTAAGTTAGCATCCAGCCAGGCTAGTAATCAAAAGTGATGTTAATAGCCAGTCATCTCTTAAAAGGTTGTGTTCTTTCTGAAGCAATGACTTAATTTACTATCTTTGATGTTTCCATTTATTTGATATTGTTAAAGGGCTTGCAGCTTTTCTTTAAAATTATCGGCCATTTATTAATAGTTTCTTTTAATTTCTTTTAATTGTATATACTCTGTATTTTATTTCGGCTGTACACCGCCCTGAGTCCTTCGGGAGAAGGGCGGTATAAAAATCTAATAAAACTAAACTAAACTAAACTAAATTTCTACATCTATATTTGCAAAATTGTTATATAACATTAAAATAGCACAATTGAAGAAATCTATTATCAATCAACCAATTTGACCTACCATCTATCTACTAAGGGAAAAAAAATCCAGTTGACAGGGAATTCTAACCAGAAAGCTAAACTTCAAAGCCCTCTATTAATAAATCTGTTGTTAGATTTAATTCACGGAAGGTCCACAATCGGCTTCTATTCTCTCGAAAACTCACTTGTTTCTGATCCATTCAAAATCATATACCAGGATTGGTTCTTGATCATAAAAATAACTCCCAGTTCATCATTATTGCTTTTCTTTAAAATTATGAATGGAATGGTTCCAAACAACTGCTTCTCACCCTCAAAAAAAGAAGGTCTTCATTGAGAATATCTCCCTAATACTTGTTCAATAAATCTTCCCACAAAATGGGACTTAATATATTGTGACAGCCATCCTCTAATTGCATATCATGTCTCCATTTCACAAACTCCATCAAGCTTTTCTGAAAAAGTCAAGTTCATTAATTCCCCTTTCAGCCTCCTCTAACAAATATAAGTTTTCAAACAAAGCACCTTTTCTTTTAAATCTGTTAACAGCAAATTAACTTTCAGTCCATCCAATTGCATAACTGATTTAGCTACTGTTGCCTGTGTCTTGAAGTGTTCTTTAGGATGATTTACGATTATTACAAATTCATCAAACATTTATCCAGTTTTTCATTTAAAACTTTTAAGTTAGCAAACTTCCCCCCCCCAAAAAGTTTCCACCAAGAAGGCTGTAACGTTAAAACTTCTGAGTCCCATCTGTCTTTGAGGGGAGGCATTATGAAGGATATATAACATTACAAGTCCTTAATTTATTGTTGCTTTGCCCTCATGATCAAGTTTTAGAAGAAAAACCTTAAGAGCTTTTCTTCCACAAGTCTGACTGAGCTCAAGACTGTGTCGAAACTGGAGCTTCGATAGAGGGGGTCTCTTCAGTTTAAACTCAGTCTATAGAGGTACAAGAGAAAAGTCAACCCATGCCTGGAGTCTGGAGCCTGGAAAATGGATACTCAATAACAATGGAGGCACAAAGAAGCTGAGATTAAAAACTTCCACAACAGAGTAGATGGAGAAAAAAAATTATAAAATGGAGCAACAGAGTTCTTTTAAGAAAACTAGTAAAATACAAAATCCTTAAAGTAAAAATCCAGCATAGATCTGATTGAATCATTTTCACTTCAAAGAAAAAGAACCTTCACACCCACTGCAGTGAAAGAGGAAGTATTTTGAAGCACCGAAATAAAACAGTAAAAGTTTATGATTGCAGGCAAGCAAAAGGATATAAGGTAAGTTAGCATCCAGCCAGGCTAGTAATCAAAAGTGATGTTAAAAACAGAAGGTGCACTTAAAAATCCAAGCAGTTGCAGGAAAAGATGGAGACCCAACCACTCATGTCGCTTTTACCGAGAACTGAAATCCTTCAGATTTCTATCTCCAGGCAAGTACAAGTACAGTCTGGGATTTTTGAGGGTCATTAACATTACTCCAATTCAAATCCGGAGAGCTTGCTGCCCAAAAACCAGTGTTGGCAGCAAAATCAGCAGTTTGTTGGCAGGGAGAAGAAAATGCCCCACCATTCAGCATGCCATTTTCTGAGAACTCTCTAGAAGATCTTTTTTGCGGGGGGGGGGGGGGGAAATAGAAGTTTAGAAAAGTGATGTTAAAAGCCAGTCATCTCTTAAAAGATTGTGTTCTTTCTGAAGCAATGACTTAATTTACTATCTTTGATGTTTCCATTTATTTGATATTGTTAAAGGGCTTGCAGCTTTTCTTTAGAGGGTCTATGATCTGATCAGATTTTGGAAAGCAAGACCTTCTTTAAAAAAAAAAGAGTGAGATCCCTCCCTCGTTTATTTGGAGCAAATTGGTCAGAACACATCCTCAGGTCTTCTACAGAAAAAATAATTATGCACTTAACCCCCGAATTAAATGTGCCTATGTGTGTGCAAAATATGTTAATAAATAGGATGAAAGGAAGGCAATTAAGAATAGGATTTCAAGGCATAAATAAGAGTTGGATGGATGTGCTTCACAGAACAACTGATCAAGAATTCTGTGTGATTTTCTTCCCTCAGAAAAAAAGGAAAAATGTGAGTGTTCTGGCTGGAGATGATGGAAGTTATACCAAACATTTGAAAACTGGGAAATGCTGATCTAAATAAGTAGGCAGGAAAAGAAAATTTGAGTGCTGGCAGAACTTCTCCCTCTAAAATAAGTTTGTGTTTAATTTTCAGGCCAGCCAGAGCAGTAACGTTGCCAAAAAGGTAAGAACCCATTTCCAGTTAATGTATTTCTTTTGGGTGCACTTATCAGCATTAAAAATTATTGGTGATGTCATCTGAACGGAAGGGATAAAGAAAGTTTCATTTTATTTAGAACAGGTGGCCCCAGTGAATGAGCTGTATGGTTTCTTTGTGCTGCCAGGCCTCTGGAAATCCAGAGGCAGCTGGGATACCCGTGTGCTGCCAGGCAGCTGGTGTGCACTGGAGCCAATTCCCATGTTAAGGTTCATGTATGAAACCTCAGAAGCATCCCCTTCCTATTTGAGTTGACATCCCCTTCCTACTTGAGTTGAAATGCTTTCTTTCCCCCACCCCCCCACAAAGTCCTCCGACAATTGGGAAACATATTTTGATCAACAGCTCAAATTTTCTTGGATTCAATTCAGTTAAATATCCTTTTTTATAACATAGAGCTTAACAATCTAACTTGGACCTTCAGGCTTCCTCCCGCCCCCTCCTTAAAGTTATCTAAAATCATCCAGATTCAGGTGGTTTATAAATTTGGGGGGGGAGTACCCTGTTTCCCCTCAAATAAGACATCCCCTGATAATAAGCCCAATCGGGCTTTTGAGCACATGGCAATAAGGCCAAGCTCTTATTTCAGGGTTCAAAAAAAAACGTAAGATAGGGTCTTATTTTCGGGGAAACACCGTAGTGTTCCTCCATCCTTCTCTTGATTTCATATCCCAAGAGAAAGAGGAAATAGGCCACCAAGATAATGGACCATAAAGTCCTAGAATGATCCGTGATGGGCTTTTCAGGGGCTCTTCTTTTCTTCCAAAACAAGAAAGGATTTTTATACTCACTTTTCTGGAAAAAACTAACTGGATAAAATCCTTTTTACCTCTCTAATTTCCAGTAGTTACTTAACAAACTTTCTGAGATGTCAAACACATTATCAATTAAGCTACTGATAAGCTTTGGTTTGCTGGTCTTCTTCAATTTGTTGATTGAAGGCTGAAATATACCACCACCAATGCAGATGGGTGACATGCTGTTTTGTTTTAGAATAGATCCATAGTATTTCTTTTCATGGAACCCTTTGTGTGCCTTCATTTATGTATTTATTTATTTATTTTGTCACAACAATATATGTAAGTATCATACAGAAAGGTTATATAGTATATAAACATATACAGTGGGGTAAAAAAGTATTTAGTCAGCCACCAGTTGTGCAAGTTCTCCCACTGAAAAAGATGAGAGGGGCCTGTAATTGTCATCATAGGTATACCTCAACTAGGAGAGACAACATGAGAAAACACATCCAGAAAATCACATTGTCTGATTTGTAACGAATTTATTTGCAAATTATGGTGGAAAATAAGTATTTGGTCACCAACAAACAAGCAAGATTTCTGGCTCTCACAGACCTGTAACTTCTACTTTAAGAGGCTCCTCTGTTCTCCACTCATTACCTGTATTAATGGTACCTGTTTGAACTTGTTATCAGTATCAAAGACACCTGTCCACAACCTCAAACAGTCACACTCCAAACTCCACTATAGTGAAGACCAAAGAGCTGTCAAAGGACACCAGAAACAAAATTGTAGACCTGCACCAGGCTGGGAAGACTGAATCTGCAACAGGCAAGCAGCTTGGTGTGAAGAAATCAACTGTGGGAGGAATAATTAGAAAATGGAAGACATATAAGACCACTCATAATCTCCCTCGATCTGGGGCTCCATGCAAGATCTCACCCCGTGGGGTCAAAATGATCACAAGAACGGTGAGCAAATATCCCAGAACCACACAGGGGGACTTAGTGAATGACCTGCAGAGAGCTGGGACCAACGTAACAAAGGCTACCATCAGTAACACACTACACCGCCAGGGATTCAGATCCTGCAGTGCCAGACATGTCCCCCTGCTTAAGCCAGTACATGTCCGGACCCATCTGAAGTTTGCTAGAGAGCATTTGGATGATGCAGAAGAGGATTGGGAGAATGTCATATGGTCAGATGAAACCAAAGTAGAACTGTTTGGTAGAAACTCAACTCGTCGTGTTTGGAGGAGAGAGAATGCTGAGTTGCACCCAAAGAACACCATACCTATTGTGAAGCATGGGGGTGGCAACATCATGCTGTGGGGCTGTTTCTCTGCAAAGGGACCAGGACGACTGATCTGTGTAAAGGAAAGAATGAATGGGGCCATGTATCGTGAGATTTTGAGTGCAAACCTCCTTCCATCAGCAAGGGCATTGAAGATGAAACCTGGCTGGGTCTTTCAGCATGACAATGATCCTAAACACACTGCCTGGGCAACGAAGGAGTGGCTCCGTTAGAAGCATTTCAAGGTCCTGGAGTGGCCTAGCCAGTCACCAGATCTCAACCCCATAGAAAACCTTTGGAGGGAGTTGAAAGTCCGTGTTGCCCAGCGACAGCCCCAAAACATCACTGCTCTAGAGGAGATCTGCATGGAGGAATGGGCCGACATACCAGCAACAGTGTGTGAAAACCTTGTGAAGACGTACAGAAAACGTTTGACCTCTGTAATTGCCAACAAAGGATATATAACAAAGTATAGAGATGAACTTTTGATATTGACCAAATACTTATTTTCCACCATAATTTGCAAATAAATTAGTTACAAATCAGACAATGTGATTTTCTGGATGTGTTTTCTCAAGTTGTCTCTCCTAGTTGAGGTATACCTATGATGACAATTACAGGCCCCTCTTTTTTTTTCAGTGGGAGAACTTGCACAACTGGTGGCTGACTAAATACTTTTTTACCCCACTGTATATGAGTAAATATTAGGAGGTATAAGCATATATATATATAGGAAGAAGAAAAGAAAAACAATAGGACAGGAACGGTAGGCACGTTTGTGCGCTTATGCACTCCCCTTATGGTCCTCTTAGGAATGGGGTGAGGTCAATAGTAGAAAGTTTTAGGATAAAGCTTTTAGGATTATGGGAAGAAACCACAGTCAGGTAAAGTATTCCAAACACTGATGATTCTGTTACAGAAGTCATATTTTCTGCAATCTAGATTAAAGCGGTTGACATTAAGTTTAAATCTATCTATTATTGCAATTAAAGTTGAAGTAGTCTTTAACAGGAAGGACATTCTATGAGTTAAACTTAGGTCTTGTCGAAGGCGACGGAGTTCCAAGTTTTCTAAGCCTAGGATTTCAAGTCTAGTGGGATAAGGTATTTTGTTGTTTACAGAGGAATGGAGAACTCTTCTTGTAAAATATTTCTGGACAGGTTCAATTGTATTGATGTCAGAGATATGGTGAGGGTTCCAAACAGGTGAGCTATATTCTAGAATTGATCTAGCAAATGTTTTATATGCTCTGGTTATAACTTTTGCAGAAACAATGAATTCTTGCTTTAATATAACAAAGTATTGAGATGAACTTTTGATATTGACCAAATACTTATTTTCCACCATAATTTGCAAATAAATTAGTTACAAATCAGACAATGTGATTTTCTGGATGTGTTTTCTCAAGTTGTCTCTCCTAGTTGAGGTATACCTATGATGACAATTACAGGCCCCTCTTTTTTTTTTCAGTGGGAGAACTTGCACAACTGGTGGCTGACTAAATACTTTTTTACCCCACTGTAGATGAGTAAATATTAGGAGGTATAAGCATATATATATATAGGAAGAAGAAAAGAAAAACAATAGGACAGGAACGGTAGGCACGTTTGTGCGCTTATGCACGCCCCTTATGGTCCTCTTAGGAATGGGGTGAGGTCAATAGTAGAAAGTTTTAGGATAAAGCTTTTAGGATTATGGGAAGAAACCACAGAGTCAGGTAAAGTATTCCAAACACTGATGATTCTGTTACAGAAGTCATATTTTCTGCAATCTAGATTAAAGCGGTTGACATTAAGTTTAAATCTATCTATTATTGCAATTAAAGCTGAAGTAGTCTTTAACAGGAAGGACATTACAATAGATGATTCTATGAGTTAAACTTAGGTCTTGTCGAAGGCGACGGAGTTCCAAGTTTTCTAAGCCTAGGATTTCAAGTCTAGTGGGATAAGGTATTTTGTTGTTTACAGAGGAATGGAGAACTCTTCTTGTAAAATATTTCTGGACAGGTTCAATTGTATTGATGTCAGAGATATGGTGAGGGTTCCAAACAGGTGAGCTATATTCTAGAATTGATCTAGCAAATGTTTTATATGCTCTGGTTATAACTTTTGCAGAAACAATGAATTCTTGCTTTAATATTGCATAGTGTTTAAAGAGATGAATTTGGAAACATTCTGACCAGACCAAATATATAGGCTAGTGGTTAAAAAATAAATCAGTAGTGGGTCTTTAATCTAATAGAGTGCTTGCATTTGAAATGGCATGGCTTTTCTGAATCACATGTGCCAAATGATTCAACTTAATTATATACCAATTACCATTAGTGTCCTTCAAGCCAAACATATAGTGAATAGATTGCAGCAGAAAAGAAAGGAGAAAAAAATTAATCTATTCTTTTTCATTATACCTGAAGGACAAATCTATATCAACTGTTTTAAACATTCTTGTAAGAAGAAATGCTGAAGAAGGAAGAAATGGGTGGCAGATCTGTTTTTTATTGATTGGAAAGTAATATTGGATCACTATATTGCTGATATTAGAAAGAAAGAAGCTATTTAACTCTTGAATTTGTTTGGGGAAGGGAGAGAAAGTGTTGGTTATGCTGGATGTGTTGGAGGTGACAGATTATAATTTTTAAAACCATCTTAGTCATTAAAAGAAAAAGTATAAATGAACCTCCTGTGTCCTGATTTCTTTTTCTCTGCTAGCACCTTTCTCCTATTCATGTTTGTTTTCCATTTTGTTCTAGCTATGCAGCTCTAATAGCAGACTGGCCTGTGGTGGTTTTAGGCATGTGTACTGTGTTAATTGTGGTGTGTGCATTAGTTGGAATTCTAGTCCCAGATCTTCCAGACTTCTCTGATCCTTTATTGGTGAGTAAACTTTACTATCTTCTGCTGTCAAAGCATTGTGTTGGCACATCCTCCAATCCCCACCCCCAAAATAATGATAAATAGAGAGCTGTGGTAAATTATGGGTGAACATATTGTATTGCTTTCAAATGCAGATGTGTCCAAATCCAGACCCCACATCTGAATATTTATAAAGTGCTTGAGGCCAGATGTCTTCAGCTATATGGGTGTAGCTGCTGAATATTTTCTTAAAGAGCAAACACTAGAAGAATCCTCTTCCAGCAATACCTCTAAGAGATTTCAGCTTATTTACAATAGAAATACTGTACATCAGTACAATACAGTACAGCAACCCCAGATAGCTTAAATAGTAACTCAATAAATAGAAGATTACGTTAGATAATCGTTGTTCTATTCAGGCATTATGTGAGTGGTGAACAGTTTTCTCTACAATATGTCTGATTTGCCTTTTCACCCAAACATTAATGGATGCTATCATAAGAGTTTGCCATTCAGCAGAGGCTTTCCTGTAACTGGAACCCATCTCCAGTTAGGTCTTAGAACATAGAGTAGGCTTCATGCATATACTCTATGCATGATGGCTGCCCCTGCAGATCAGAAGGCGGTGATAGTGATATTGGTCAAAAGTCTTCTATACATTGTGTTGGGTGACTCAGTAAACTGGAAACAAATTGCTTGTTATTTGCAAGCATATTATTTGGAAGATGTAGTTAGCCGTATATTTTCCTCTTTCTTTCCAAGAAGACAGTTTGTCATATTTATCTGAAAGCAGTTAACACATAGTATAAATTGCTGTCCTGATATTACTGTCTTAATGTTTTTTTACTTGGGTTCAAATATGTCTCCTCTCTTTATTTGCTGCCATTGGCTCTTGAGAATTGGGATGCATAGTAAAATGGGGATGCTGGCTAAGTCAAGCCTTGGAAGGCTATGTTTCAACTTGTGTCATTTTGTCATCAGAATATGAACCAATTTAAGTGCTATTTGTAGAAAAGAATTTTTTAATAAAATTCTTCCATTTTAATTTCTGTCCGCCTGTTCAGTGAAAGAATGGCATACATTAAAAAAATTCATAAATATTCTGCTGCAGGGTTTTGAACCAAGAGGAACTGCTATTGGGCAGAGACTGGTCACTTGGAATAACATGGTGAAAAATACAGGCTACAAAGCGACTTTAGCAAACTATCCATTTAAATATGCAGATGAGCAGGCTAAGAGGTAAAGGCTTTCAATCAAATTTTCAGCTATTGGTGCTAGGTGCCACTTATTGAAATAACCAGTCTTTCAAATGTTTGAATAACAAATGTTTAATAAAAAGTTTTCCTGCCTGCCCCCAAAATAAACAGCATTTGCATTTTACATCTGGCTCTTTTATTTGTAAGTTAATAATAGGATTTTGCAGAAGAGATGCTTTGGAACATGCAGAAGCAAAAGTGCAGCATCTGTTTCTGATTACTTAAACTATCTGATCCTGAAAACAGGCAAGGTTACATAGCAGGGAATTCTGTGTTAATATTCAAATCTGAAGCTTTGCACAACCCTAATAAACAATTACCGTAGGTTGCAAAAGTCTGCAAACTTTGTGACTTTTTGTCTGTGATTGGGTGATTATGTGTTATAATTTTTAAGTGTGCCTGTCATTAGCATTAATCCTTTGGTACTCTGTTTTTGCCATTTTGTAATGTTTCTGCATTTCTCATATAATTGTCAACTTTTTCTTTGAAATTTTATCATAGTCGAATGAGTATGCATTCCATTTTATAATAAGTTTGAATGCAACCTACATTAGTGTTTTATCTTTTGATTTAGGCTAACTCCTCCAGTTTGACAGCTTTCCAGAACTCTTCAGTCTGCATTTTGTTTGGTTGCTTTTCTCTGATTTAGAAATCTATGTATTGTTGGAATAAAAATGACAATTTGAAATTTATCTCTTTCAAAAATTGTTCTCGATAGTCATCGAGATGGCAGATGGTCTGACGATCACTATGAAAGAGAAAAGAGGGAGGCTGATTGGAATTTCCAGAAGGACAGCTTTTTCTGTGACATCCCAAGTGAGTTGATTAATATTTCAGCTGTAAAATAAAATTGGCTTTATATTCGCAAGCATGACGAATTTTACTGAATAAATCTCTTTATTTGCAATTTTTCATTTCCCAGGAATTGGTCTTTTCTGTCTGAGAAAAAGAATGCTGACTTCTATGGACTAAGCTAAATGCATTTCAGTATTAAGATTGTAATAATACCATTTGTGCAGTGGCAACCATCTGCTGAGGACACTTTACTTTGGATCCCTGCACCAAGCAGGAGATTGGTCTAAATGGCCTCCGTCACCCCTAAGATCTTTTGCCTTTCCTTTTCTATTATAAGTGGGACAAAAATGATAGAGTTCCACTTTCTTTTATAACATTTGGACTACTGGAAGAAACAACGTTGCTCGTGGTTGTTAGAAATAAACAGGAGATTGGTTGCATTTATATGCATTCATTCTCCTGTCAAAGTATAGAGAATGTTTTAGAAAAATAATTTTAGCGGGGGGGGGGGGACGGGACATGATGCTCTCCCTTCATTTTAGTTTCATACAAGTTACATTAGCCTAAAAATTGGTTACTACTCAGAGGTCCTGTGGCCCACTGTCGAGCCCAACTCCAGCTCGACACATGATGCTACGGGGATCTGGATCATGGGAGCAGCCTCTAATCAAAGATCCAGAAAGACGAATTATTGAGGACTCATTCGAGTGGTGTAGGGATCTGCGTTTGGGAAGGATGAGGAGGGGATCATCACACTGGCGACCGGGATAGCGGGAGATGAGGCTTGAGTGTCGCAAAGAGCTGCCTCAGTTCTGGGATCTGGCGACGTGGCAGCGGAGGCCATCGGACGAAGAAGGAGAGAGCAGCTAGACATCCAATCGACTGAGCAGTTCAGCCAGGGGCGGGGTGCTAGTGGCGCGGGATGTTTAAAAGGGGCTGAGAGGCAGAAGCTCTCAGCGCTGACTTTGTACAGAGAGACCTCGACTATTACTGAGACCCGGTTTGTAGCAGACCCAATAAACAAAGTCACGGGTGGAAAAGAAAACCGAGTTGGCTTGTTTCTTTTCACGGCATCTGGCACAACTGTGGCTGAGCTAGCCGAGACCCGCTCTATCTGCCCCGTTGCATTGAATTCCAGAGTTCTGTGGTATCTGTGATCTTCACGATATATTAATCACAATTTCAGGTGATCGTTACTCCCGAGTGGTGTTTGCATCAGCAAGTGGAGATGACTTGTGGAATTTACCAGCCATAAAGTCAATGTGCAATGTGGAAAATATGCGGGTAGGTAAAAGTGTTAACTTCAATGTGGTGGAATGTACATTTGAAATGTTGACCTCTTGTCTTAATCATTACTCAGCTGCTGACATGCTGCAGAGTAAGCTGCTGGCAAGCATATAATGCTACTGCCTGATATTTCTTTGCAGACCCTTTTCAGTCCCAACGATGCCATCCGTTTCTTTTGGGATAGATTCTCCAGAGTTTGTTTGGGGGCAAAGCTGATGTAGGAACAAGAATTAGTTCAGGTTTTCAAAGCAGGATTTCACTCCTCTCCACCTTGTCATCTCTTCCCCAAAACTCAGCCAGAAAATACTTCTTTGCCTTTTAAAATAATTCATCTGCATAATTCAGCGTGATTCTCTTGCTGATTGGCTACATCTAAATGGTTGGTAATAAGAACTCAAATATATGCATAGTAATTGATTTGCATATACAAATATGCATCTATGCTCTGAGAAAGGAAAGTTTTCTTTGTACCCAGAGATGAAAAAAGACAGTCTGGTCTTGATTGATTGGTTCTGAGCAGGAGAAAATGTTTTCCATCATCCAAATAGTTGCAGCTTTTTAAAAATTCCCCGAAGAAACCAGAACGTAAAAAGTAACAGGCTGTTTCAGGGACGTCATGAGTTCTTTTGCCATGTGGTAGATGTTAACTTTGCCCATAGCTGAGACTGAGGTCTGGTTTTAACTAATGCCCTTAACTGATGCAGGATCTGTGTCAAAATGAAAGACTAGCGTTCATGTGTATGTATTTGGGATGATGTCGGAGTCTGACACTCCTTGGGAGCACAGTGACTAGTATGCTTTGACAAGGAGCCCCTGTTTGCTAATTCTCAGCAAGCAATTTAGGGATGTTGGCAGAATTTGTGGGGAAGAAAAAAAAAGATGATTATGGTATTATGTCGACAGTGCAAGAAAAGAAGCCAATTAAGATGTTGGAGAGGTAATTAATATTTCATTTCATGGTTCTAGAGGAAGGAATCAGTGGGTAAGAGATACAATTTTTATTTGTCCCAGATTTTTCATAATCATCCATGAGTTCACAGATTAGTTGCTATTTCAGTCAATTCTTTCACAGTCATTGATTACAGTGTACGTTAATTAAAATGTTATTAAAATGTTCTCACCTCCTTCTTAACTTTCTATTTTTGAAATAAGATATTTCATATTACATTTTATATTATATTAATATCAATTATACTATAGACAATTACTTTGGAAATATTTAAAAATATTGGTTGTTATTGTGGTTTTAATAAAGTTTCCAGAAAGGTCTCAACTGAATTACATGCCAGGTGACAGCTGTTAAGATGATTTATCTCTATGTAAAGTAGCCATATTGCTCACATATGAAGATATATGACTTCCTTTTAGAAAAATGTATGGTTCTAAAAGGCTCACTTCATTTTGTTTATTATCTTTTCTATAGTGTCTAAATCATATTGAAGTGTTATGGTCTCTTTGACTGGATGTTAAGTTTAGAAAACTGCTATGCTAAACTGCAAACTTCTGGTTTTTTTAATTGCTGCCATTTGTATAATAATAAGAAATGTAGGTCTTCGTTAATCTTTGATCTTTGTTAGAAGAAGGTCTTCTTGGCTGGAGTCCATATCTCCTTTCAATGCATACTCTTAGTGCACAGAGGTTTGAGTTTTTTCTGTACTGAAGTCACTGCTGTCTGTTACAGTCAAAGCAAGTTGAATTGCTGTAATGGTTTGACTGGCTTCAACTTTATTTTATTTATTTATTTATTTTTTTTTTTTATTTGATTTTTATACCGCCCTTCTCCCGAAGGACTCAGGGCGGTGTACAGGCATAATAAAACCGACAATACAATATACAAGTTTAAAATACGATTTAAAAAACTTATTTTAAATTAGCCCAATGATTAAAATTTACCATACTAAGAAAACCCCGTTTAAAATTAATAAATTTAAACATTAAAATCCCAATTTAAGCCAGCTTAAATTAAGCCAATTTAAGGCTATTTTAAGGGTTTTTCTCTTTCCTCTGTTAAAGGGAATTTTAATTATGCATTCCCAACCTGACTGTAAGAGAGAAGAAAAAAGCTAAATTGTTAAGCAATTTATTAACTAATAAATAACTAATAAATATTTAAGCACAAATTGTCTTGGGCATGCTGTATCAACTCCAGCCATCTGGTTTTCTTGTTCTGAGGCTTGTAGCCTGCAACTGATTCACGTATGGCTAATTAGGAATTGAATATTACCTACTATTTAAAACACCCTACCCAGTTTGAAATATTTTTTCAGGTTAGGGATAACAGGATTAGCCCAAAGGGCAACAGAATAAAATGGTAGACAGAAGTCTTCTAGAAAGATGGGAGGCCTGCCATTATGAATCTTCTCTTCTGATTCACTTACAAGAAAAGAAGCCAATTAAGATGTTGGAGAGGTAATTAATATTTCATTTCATGGTTCTAGATGAAGGAATCAGTGGGTAAGAGATACAATTTTTATTTGTCCCAGATTTTTCATAATCATCCATGAGTTCACAGATTAGTTGCTATGTTCAGTCAATTCTTTCACAGTCATTGATTACAGTGTACGTTAATTTAAAATGTTATAAAAATGTTCTCACCACCTTCTTAACTTTCTATTTTTGAAATAAGATATTTCATATTACATTTTATATTATATTGATATCAATTATACTATAGACAATTATTTTGGAAATATTTAAAAATATTGGTTGTTATTGTGGTTTTAATAAAGTTTCCAGAAAGGTCTCAACTGAATTACATGCCAGGTGACAGCTGTTAAGATGATTTATCTCTATGTAAAGTAGCCATATTGCTCACATATGAAGATATATGACTTCCTTTTAGAAAAATGTATGGTTCTAAAAGGCTCACTTCATTTTGTTTATTATCTTTTCTATAGTGTCTAAATCATATTGAAGTGTTATGGTCTCTTTGACTGGATGTTAAGTTTAGAAAACTGCTATGCTAAACTGCAAACTTCTGGTTTTTTTAATTGCTGCCATTTGTATAATAATAAGAAATGTAGGTCTTCGTTAATCTTTGATCTTTGTTAGAAGAAGGTCTTCTTGGCTGGAGTCCATATCTCCTTTCAATGCATACTCTTAGTGCACAGAGGTTTGAGTTTTTTCTGTACTGAAGTCACTGCTGTCTGTTACAGTCAAAGCAAGTTGAATTGCTGTAATGGTTTGACTGGCTTCAACTTTAAGGCTATTTTAAGGGTTTTTCTCTTTCCTCTGTTAAAGGGAATTTTAATTATGCATTCCCAACGTGACTGTAAGAGAGAAGAAAAAAAGCTAAATTGTTAAGCAATTTATTAACTAATAAATATTTAAGCACAAATTGTCTTGGGCATGCTGTATCAACTCCAGCCATCTGGTTTTCTTGTTCTGAGGCTTGTAGCCTGCAACTGATTCACGTATGGCTAATTAGGAATTGAATATTACCTACTATTTAAAACACCCTACCCAGTTTGAAATATTTTTTCAGGTTAGGGATAACAGGATTAGCCCAAAGGGCAACAGAATAAAATGGTCGACAGAAGTCTTCTAGAAAGATGGGAGGCCTGCCATTATGAATCTTCTCTTCTGATTCACTTACAAGAAAATATTGAGAGGGTTTTGGGAGACATGGGTGCATAATTCACATATGAGAGGAATATGTGCTCTAGATTTACAGTACCCTCAAAGCTCTCTGCAGTACACAAGTTTTCTTTGCTAAGCAAATCCATGTGGTATGAATAAGAAATCTGAAAAAACATTTCCAAATAATATGAGTGCTGTGTTTTCTTTAGAAGTTCCCAGACAAGTGGAAAACGTCCTGCTGATACTTCAAGCCCAGCTTGTGCAAATGCCTTTTGATCAAGCAATAAAATAGACCCTGGCCATCTTTTCTAAAGGCTGTTTTTAGAAGGCATTTGATAAGTTCCAGGCTAAGTCTGATCTTCCAAGTATGAGCAGCTAATCCATCTTTATCTTCAGTGAAGGTGACTTTAGCAGCAAAGATGGGCAGCCTCTAATGCAGGGGTGTCCAAACTTGGTCCCTTTAAGACTTTTGGACTTCAACTCCCAGAGTTCCTCAGCCAGCTTTGCTGGCTGAGGGACTCTGGGAGTTGAAGTCCAAAAGTCTTAAAGGGACCAAGTTTGGACACCCCTGCTCTAATGTGCTGAAGAATAGCAGATAGAGTATCATCTCAGCCTGAATTTGAATAATTGAAGCACATAATCTTCTTTTCCTCTGTTGTCTGGGTGACCCTACAGGGCTTACATGCTGTGTATTTCTTATAAATGAGCTCTGTCATGAAAAATAAGAACATAGTATTCCAGTACTTTGTTTTTATTAGGTTGCTCATTTTTTTTTTCTGCTAAGCTTGATTGATATTTTTATCTGGAAACAATCAACACTAACTTATCCTTTTCTTCTTGGAATGTGAGGTGATTTCTTGTTCTAAATTTGTTTAACAATAATAAAGCCATACTAAATCTGTTATAATATCCAGGCAGGGTTACTCAAAATCTTGTTTATGTATGTATGAACATGCTATCAAAGAATTGCAGTTGAGAAGCAAGGTTTGCAAGTGTATTTATTGAAATACACTTGGCTTAGAAAGGCTTAAGCAGATGTACAATCAATATAAATAAAACTGCTAGTAGTTTTGGGAAGTATACAGACTATATCAATATTGCCTTTTTGTTACGCATTCCAACAGGAAGGGAAATTTGGTTAATATGAAAGAAATATATTAAAATTCCATTATATAATATATCAATGTCAGCCCAATTAATGGAATGCTGTAGCCTTCTAAATAATTTTTGTAGAAAGATTTTTATGTCTATCGAAGTTGTTTCTCCCATTTTTGTGCACATTTCAGTGCTCATGAGTTGGCCCCAGGAATGCCCTATGATGTCTTTCTTAGTAAAGGACAAGTGGGGAATGGTGCATACTCTACTTCTTGCCATGTTTGAAGATCTACAGTTTAGTAGAAGAGTCCCATTTGATCAAGTTGATCTTCAGCCTGTTGACCTGGGTAGAAACAATACTGACAGTACTGACCTTGAAACAAATGGAGGAGTTACTTAACTAGGCAGAGGATCCTCTCTAGAGCTTTTCCCTGCAAGATTGAGAATAGAAAATGGCATGAATGCCCATTTCAAAGGCTGAGAGGTTTCTGCATATTGGCTATAATTTGGGCAAATTTGTCTGAATTGTCTCTAGAGTTTGACAGCTACAAATTTTACATAAACTGTGAGCCCAGCCTCCAGACATCCTGAAAGCATTATAGCCTGTTCTTGGTTTTGTGCACTAGAAACTATAATCGGTTTTGTCTGCTATGTTCATATCATTCTGATATTTCTTCATAAAATAAAATGAAGAGAGTTGGTTCAACCCCCAAATGAAGTTTGCTTTTGGATAAGCATAATTAGTCAATATACTTCTTCATTATACCTGAAGGACAGATCTGTATAAACTGATCTAAACATCTTGTCTTCTTTTCTATGGGATTTGATTGAAAAATGTCCATCCTAAAATCCAAGGATTTTGGCATGGAGCATTTGCAGCCAGAGACAGAGGACTTGTTCTGCTTACTAGAGGCTGGCTACAAGCACCTCTTGGTCTGTGCTAAAATCCTGCTTGGATTTCAGGACAGACTTTTTTCAGCCATCCACCAGCAACCAGAGGGAATCTTCTTGGCAGCCAGTAGCAGCTTGCAGCCTTCCCTGATGGCTTCCCCACTGACTTTCTGGAGAAGTGGCAAGGAAGATTGCAAAAGGCAATCACACGATTGCAGGGCCCATCAAGGATTTATCCCAGTGTCTGGAGATTGTAGGCGTGAACAGACTTAATCCAAGCAAGAATAGGTGGCTGAGATGTTTAGATCCAGTGACTTCCACCCTTCCACACTGGATGGGGTTTCACTCCCCCGGACAAAACTCTTCCTTGAGGATGGAGGAGCCATGGCCAAGAGGGCCTTTGCACAACTTCATCTTGTGTGCCAATTGCACCCATTCCTGGATTGTGATGCCCTGCTGTTCATCGCTTATAACTTGATTATTTCCTGTTTGGAATATCGCAACATACTCTACATGGGGCTGCCTTAAAGACAATTCAGAAACTACAATTGGTCTAGAGAATAATTAGTCTAGGGAACAAGCAGCAACAACACAGGTAGTTATAAGTACATGATGGTATCTCCATGTAACACCACTACTGGTCATTTAATATTGGCATTCAGTTATAACTCTGTTTTCTTCTTCCCACAGATACGATCCCATGCTCAGTTTGGGGATCTCTGCCAGAGGACTACTGCTGCTTCGTGCTGTCCCAGCTGGACATTAGGCAATTATATTGCCATTTTAAATAACAGATCATCTTGTCAAAAAATAGTGGAGAGAGATGTTTCTCATACTTTGAAGCTGCTCCGCACATGTGCCAAATATTATTATAATGGGACCCTGGGGCCAGATTGCTGGGATTCGGCAGCCAGAAGGAAAGACCAGCTCAAGTGTACAAATGTGCCACGCAAATGTACCAAGTACAATGCTGTTTACCAGATACTTCACTATATACTGGACAAAGATTTTCTAAGCCCAAAGACCTTGGACCACAGCTTACCAGCTTTAAAATATAGTATGCTTTTTCTACCTACTGAAAAGGGAGACAGTATGATGAATATCTATTTAGATAATTTTGAGAACTGGAACTCATCTGATGGAATCACCATCATCACAGGGATTGAGTTTGGAATAAAGCACAGCTTATTCCAGGACTATCTATTAATGGATACTGTGTATCCTGCTATAGCCATAGTGATTGTTCTATTAGTGATGTGCTTCTATACCAAGTCCTTGTTTATCACACTGATGACCATGTTTGCAATCATTAGCTCCTTAATTGTTTCTTACTTTCTCTATCGGGTTGTATTTAATTTTGAGTTTTTCCCCTTTATGAACCTTACTGCACTGATTATTCTTGTGGGTATTGGAGCCGATGATGCGTTTGTCTTATGTGATGTGTGGAGCTACACAAAATTTGACAAGTCGCATGCTGCCACTTCGGAAACCATGAGCATCACTTTGCAACATGCGGCCCTTTCCATGTTTGTTACTAGTTTTACTACTGCTGCTGCCTTCTATGCTAATTATGTCAGCAACATTACAGCAATCAGATGTTTTGGTGTTTATGCTGGCACTGCCATTTTAGTGAATTATATCCTAATGGTGACATGGTTGCCCGCAGTTGTGGTCTTACACGAACGGTATCTCCTCAATATTTTTAGTTGCTTTGTAAAACCACAGGCAAGAGTATATAATAGCAAAAGCTGCTGGACAGTGCTAGGCCAAGTGGTCCGTAAAGTATTTTTTGCAATCTCAGAAGCATCTAGGATATTTTTTGAAAAAGTGTTGCCATGCATTGTGATAAAATTTCGATATATTTGGTTGGTCTGGTTCCTAGCCTTAACAGTTGGGGGAGCATATATTGTGTGTATAAATCCAAAGATGAAGCTGCCGTCTTTGGAACTAGCCGAGTTTCAAGTGTTCCGGTCTTCCCATCCTTTTGAGCGCTATGATGCTGAATTCAAGAAGCTTTTCATGTTTGAACGGGTCCATCATGGAGAGGAGCTTCACATGCCCATCACTATTATCTGGGGGGTCTCTCCTGAGGATAACGGGGATCCTTTAAATCCTAAAAGCAAAGGCAAGCTGAAGCTGGACAGTACTTTCAATATTGCAAGCCCAGATTCACAGCTCTGGATTTTAAAGTTTTGTCAGAAACTGAGGAATCAGACATTTTATTACCAAACAGAAGAGCAAGATTTCACGAGCTGCTTTATTGAGACATTTAAGCAGTGGATGGAAAATCAGGACTGTGATGAGCCAGCTCTTTATCCCTGTTGTAGCCACTGTAGCTTCCCCTACAAGCAGGAGGTCTTTGAGTTATGCATCAAAAGGGCCATCATGGAACTTGAAAGAAGCACAGGCTACCATTTAGATAGCAAAACTCCTGGCCCTCGCTTTGATATAAATGATACCATCAGAGCAGTGGTACTAGAGTTCCAAAGCACCTATCTTTTCACCTTGGCGTATGAGAAGATGCACACATTCTATCAAGAGGTGGACACCTGGATTTCAGAGGAGCTCGTTTCTGCTCCGGAAGGTTTAAGTGGTGGCTGGTTTGTGAGTAATCTAGAATTTTATGATCTCCAAGATAGTCTCTCTGATGGTACTTTAATTGCCATGGGTCTTTCTGTCACTGTTGCATTCAGTGTAATGCTGCTTACCACATGGAATATAATAATAAGTCTCTATGCAATAGTCTCAATAGCAGGAACTATTTTTGTCACAGTTGGATCCCTGGTTCTCCTGGGTTGGGAGCTAAACGTCTTGGAGTCTGTTACCATTTCTGTGGCAGTTGGCTTATCTGTGGACTTTGCTGTCCATTATGGCGTTGCTTACCGCTTGGCTCCAGATCCCGATCGAGAAGGGAAAGTCATATTTTCTCTAAGCCGCATGGGCTCAGCAATTGCTATGGCTGCATTGACTACATTTGTAGCTGGAGCAATGATGATGCCGTCTACGGTTTTAGCCTATACACAGCTTGGCACCTTTATGATGCTCATAATGTGCATTAGTTGGGCATTTGCAACCTTCTTTTTCCAATGTATGTGCCGCTGTCTGGGACCCCAAGGAACATTCGGCCAGATTCCTCTGCCTAAAAGACTACAGTGTGGTGCTTTCTCCCAGGCATTGTCAGGAGGCCAAGGAGATGGAGAACAAACTAAAAAGCAGTCTGCCAGTAAATACCAGTTCGATTCAAGACCTCAGAAAGCAGATGTAGAAGAAGAACATGAACACTATGAATTACAGCCATTAGCAGGCTGCACCAGCAATGATACTGCAGTGGAGAAGAGAACCTGTGAAGAAATGCACATTTGCCCTGAGCTCATCAATGGCAGGCTGTCAAACCCACATGCTCATCACTCCACATACAACACAGAACTGAATGTAAACACTAAGCATGAATCAGGTTCAGCAATGTCATCTTTGGTTGAGCAGGATCCCACTTGCCATTTGTGGAGTCAAAACGAACAATGTCATTGTTTAGAGCCACAGCAGCATACAGACATGAAATGCTCCCATTTGCATCAACATAGAAATGAAACATGCTATTGCTGCTCTCATTCATCTGGGAACATACAAGTCCAGAACTCCCTAGTTCCCATCAGTGCCTTGCTTCATTCTTCTGATGGTTATGTGAATACCGTCCAGCATCTTCTCCACTGTGGTTGTCTACAGGGCAGGTTCCAAAGACCCTTGCTTCAAAATTCTCTTCCCCCAAATGTTTTCCTCCACTCAGTGCCTCATTTTCAGCCCCACAGTCTTCCTGACACTGAAGAGAGCTCAGCAGTTCTTTCAAATGAAATAGGTTCATCCTCCTCTCGCTGCAAAAGTTCTGGATTGCTTACAAAATGTCTCTCTGAAACAGAACAAAGATTGTCTAACCATCAGATAGGGCAGTGTAGTAACTACAGATCCAAAGGAGACAAAGCTATCACTGAAGTGAATGAGAATGAAAATAAAACTTCTGCATCTAAGCCAAACAAGCAAGCTCAAATGGAGGGTGCCCAGAGTTTGCCCCAAACTGCTCCAAGGATAGAAGTAAAGAATCAAAATGAGCAGAAGCATTTAGAAAATGTTACAGTAGAGGCTGATCCTGAGTCTTGCTCTGAAAATTTAGAGTATTGTAGCCGAACAATAACAAGAAAGTGCAATTCTGTTGAATGTCATGTGCCAAACACTGAAGCCCATGTGCCTACTCTATTAGCCCACCATGAACTTTCCAGTGAAAACTTGCTAATAAAAACACTTTAATAAATCTAAGCTTTGCATTTTTTTTGTTCCTGTTTAAAAATATTAAACATTATTCCAAAGTGTGAAGTACATTAGACTTTTCCTTTTGGAAAATCAGCTCATGTTTAATCCAGATTGTGTAGATACCCAAAGCATGTGAGCATTGGATGGCCTTTAAAACGCCCTTTTCTGGAACTTAGAAGATGAAGATGATACTAGATTCATCAGCATGCTCCTCTGATTGTTCATACCCACAAGAGAGGCAAAAGGCAGGAAATACCTGGGAAGTTCTCTAGCCAGGGCACTTTCATGAGGCAAATGAGAAAGGGGAAGCAATGCCATTCCATATCTTGCCAATTCCCATCCCATTATTTGCTGTATGGAATGGCAATTTGCGCAACATTGTAAGGCAAAAGTTCTGTCACTGAGTGGATAAAAACATTTACGTGGCATATAATCTAGATGTTCCACTCAGAAATCAATTGCGGGCTGGGGAAAGAAGGGAAAAATTGCCTTTAAATAAGAAAAAAGACTAATAGCCAGATTGTGAATCCACCAGGTTTTTCCAGATAACAGATTTTCCACAACTGCCCAGGAATGCCTGCAAGAATAGGCCTAAATGAATCTAATCCATCCCCCATGGACTTGGTGTCAAGAACCATTGTCAGCAGACATGTTCTCTGTGACTAGTAACTTTGCCACATGCAGAGGTGGCAAAGAAGCCATTATTGGTTAGCCAACATTGTAGAAGTCCTATGCTCCAGTCTCCCAGGTGCCTGAGGGTATCTTCTCAATATACCTATCCACAGGAAATTTCTAAGGCCAGAGCTGCCACCAGGGACCTTCAGAAACATTTAACCATCTCCAGAATTCCATGTTCATTGGAGAATTTTGGATGATGGGAAACCTGTGATGGAGATGCTGGTCACTGAATATAACTAGGACATGAAAGCAATTCCATAGTTCAAGCATCCTGCAGAGTGTTATTTGCTTATACCGGTATAAGCTAACGTGGTCAGCCTTCATCTAAAAAAACCATACACACACACACACACACACACACAGAGAGAGAGAGAGACAGTGTTCCTATAGGTGAATTTATAAGGATAAAATTCTATGCATGCAGGGTTTTTAGCTCTGCTTGGACCTAACACTGGGGAGCAACAAACATGTTTTGGCTTATCTTTACTATGAGAGTCCTAAGAAAAGCTTCTCTACAAAGTCTAAACTTTACTGGTATCCATTATGGGACCTCCAGCTAGTGCAGTACTCCAGTCCTAACATATATCCCTTTCTAGATTTTGAATGAATCATCCATTTAGCCCCCAACATCATTATTCTACACCTAGACCAGGGGTCTGCAACCTTAAACACTCGAAGAGCCATTTGGACCTGTTTCCCACAGAAAAGAAAACACCGGGAACCACAAAACCCTTCCCTTGCCTGACTATTTGTTGAGCTGCCACAAAACTAGCATATGTAGTTGAATTAAACTTTTGTTTTCTTCTGAAACTTTTCTTTTCTTGGATTTATCCATGGTTGGCCTACCGGGAGTTGAAAAGCTCAATAAATCGTGTGCTGGCGGGTGTCGCACTGTTCTGTCCCCCACCTCAGTCTGGGAGGCATGTGAACTGACTCAATTAGCCAGCAATTTAGTCCACAGCAACTATCAGCTCTGGCAGCAAACCAGCGTTGGTCTGCCAAGGGTTTCTTTTATCTCCTTGATGCCGCTGTTGCAGAGCTCGTTACCGGAGCAACCAGGAAGTCAGGCGCAAACAGCAATTCAGGCCAAATGCTCAGTCAGATAGTTCAGCTCAAGTGTTCTCCAGTCAGTTGATTTGTGCATCACAAAGTACTATAGCAGCCCCTCCTGCCTTTATACCCTGTGGGGTGTGGCTCCGTGACTCAGCACTTTCTAGGCCTGCCCCGCCCCTGCTTCTGTTGTTTCCATCTCTCTTATCTACGAAAACTGGGATCTAACCAGGGCTGATTGTCACAGCTGGGTCTGGAAGCATTTCCTGGGCGGGGGGAGATACAGGAGACAGAGGCCTCATCACCTCCTCTACCTGGCCTGCCTCTGGCTCCTGGAGCTGAGCCAGAGAGGCTGGCCCTGCAGAAGGGAGCCCTGACGGCCCTTCCCCCTCACTCTCTGAGTCACTTTCTGGCAGGGGGCCAGGCCCGGGTGGGGCTGGAGCCACAACATGCACATTGGTGTTTGTGACATATATTTTGAGTGCCAGGGAGCCGCAGCAGAGAGGTGAAAGAGCCACATGTGGCTCCAGAGCCACAGGTTGCTGACACCTGATCTAGACTTAATATTTATGCCCAAGGGGAATCCAGTTTTTCAATAAGTCCAGAAAGTGATCCTCCTTTCCTTCTGCTTCAGTGCCAAAACCCAAGTAGAGAAAGATCAGTGACCCAGCAAAATCTATCTGAGAACAGAGGAGCTCTAAGTTTCAGATGCTTTTCTAATTTCTTTTCTGACAACTCCACTTAAGCTGCAAAGTCTCACCAGTTTGATCTATAGGCCTATCAAGGCCTATACCAAAATAGTCCACAATGTAAACAATAATGACCCATCCCATTGGAAGCTCAGCCACCTTGGTTGAGCTTCATCTCCCTGGGAGACTTTGGTAGAGCTGTCATATAGTTCTCTTTTTTTTATCCATTATTAAAATTTATAAGCTTCATTCTTATCCTCAATTGACCCATCTTTTAGCAAGAAGGATGTCCAAAATTAGTGCCCAGCAATGACAAGGGTTCTCTGGATGTAAAAACTCATTCTATTCATTTTTCTCACTGTAGAATATGCTGGCACCACTTAGGAAGATGGTATATTGGGCTTAGAAGATTCATTCTCCATAGCAGAGCAAGGCATTCAGCCCACCCAAAGCGGCAGAAAAGTGGAAAATAGGTACTAGAGGATACATCAATATCTGACCAGTTTTGGGGAGATTCTCCTATTTTTCCTTTATTTCTACCTTTATTGAAAATATTTTTGAATTCTTTTTCTGGCCTGTGGTTCTGAATGTGGGAAAGGAACTGATCCCTGTCATTAGTCTTAGATACAAAACTCTGATGTAATGTATATTTATAAAATTAAATTACCCTGATCCTTGGCTACCAAACAAAGACAGGAACATGTTCCTTTCTTTCAAACTTCGGAATTAACATTGCGGTTGAAATCTTAAGAATCTCTGCCAAAATATTTCTTTAATGTCTCCTGAAATGTATTGCAAAACTAAAATATATTTAATCCCATAAATCAACACACCAGAAACACAAACTGTTTACTCAAAAGTACAGTTTATTCCTAAAAACAATACTGCCACCCCTTTTTATTCCATTTTTCCATTCCAAAATAAAGTAGGTAGGAATAGCACCTACCAATGTTATTTGGAATAGAAAGAAGGTGAATGTTCTGCCAAATTATTCTGGTCAGTTCTCCTCTAGTATTTGAAGTTGGGCTTCCCTTTGCTCTAGTGCAGTGGTAGTCAACCTGGTCCCTACCGCCCAATAGTGGGCGTTCCAGCTTTCATGGTGGGCGGTAGGGGTTTTGTCCGATACTGAAGCACTTTCCTTTTTTTTTATTTAATTGACTTTAAAAAAAATTCATAGCATTATTTTTTTTTTATTCAAAAAGTTTTACAAAATTTTTTTTCCCCTTTCCCCCCCTCCTCTCCCCTCCCTTCACAACCCCCCTCCCCCCCCCCGACTTCCCGGAACGGGCACAAGGTATAGTTAAAATAAAACAAACATATGCTAAAAATTTTCATCCCAACTTAATTATACCCTACAATCATCAATTCCTAACTTCCCCAAAACAATCAAGAATAATACATCATAATCATTCAAAACAGTCTGATAACTCTTAGTCTGATATCTACGTTGAATATAGTCAATCCATTTTTCCATTCCTTTAAGTATCTTTCTTGCGTATTGTCTTTCAAAAGGCTGATATCTTCGCCATCTCAGCCAAATTGGCAACTTTCAATATCCATTCTTCTATTGTTGGTACTTCTTTTTCTTCCAATATTGTCCTATTAGTAATCTTGCTGCAGTTATTAGATTTAAAATCAATTTAGTCTCAATTACTGTACAATCCGTAATAATTCCCAACAAGAAAAATTGCGGCAGGAACTTTATCTTCTTTTCAAAACATTTTGTAAAATCCACCAAATTTTTATCCAAAAGGCCTTTATGTCCTTACAAGTCCACCAAATGTGAAAATATGTAGCGTCATCACAATTACATCTCCAACATTTTGCTTGCATATCTGGATACATACGATAATTTTTAGGATCTAGATGCCATCTATAAAACATTTTATAAAAATTTTCCTCAGATTCTGTGCCTGCGTGAATTTAACATTTCTAACCCAAATTTTTTCCCAAGTTTCCAATAATATTGGCTCCTGAAAATTTTGTGCCCACTTTATCATACAGTCCTTTACCAAGTCCCTTTCAGAATCTATTTCAAGTAACACATTATACAATCTCTTTATATGCTCCTGAGACTGATTTCTAATTTGCTTTACCAAATTTCCCTCGTTCTGCTCTATACCAATTTTCTGATCTCCCTTCCATCTAGCACGTAGTTGCTCATATTGAAACCAAGTATAATTTTTCCCTTCCTCTCTTAATACTTGCAGAGATTTTAACTGCAAATTACCTCTTTCAGTATACAAAAGATCTTTATATGTAATCATTTCCTGATTCTGTTCTATGTTTATATTTTCTACTGTATGTCTAGGACTTGCCCATATAGGAACCTTATAATTTAGTTTATAAGAGTATTTTTCCAAACACATGAAGGGCATTTCTTAGCACATGATTTTTAAAGGCCTTATCCACTTTTTTGTCATAAATTAAATATGCATGCCATCCATATAGCAAATCATAACCTTCTATATTCAAAATTCTGTCCTCTGTTAAATTAAACCAATCACTTATTGCAGAGAGAGCAGCTGCTTCATAATATAATTTAAAATTAGGCATTTTTAAACCTCCCCTTTCCCGAGAATCAGCTTTCATGGTGGGCGGTAGGGGTTTTGTCCGATACTGAAGCACTTTCCTTTTTTTTTATTTAATTGACTTTAAAAAAAATTCATAGCATTATTTAAAAACATTTTCATTAGGTTTTCATAAAATTCCTTGTGGCAATTTAAATTTCTGAAAATAGACTATTTGTATCACCCGCGCATAAGTTTAGTTCACGTTACATAAGTGAAACTAAATGGCGCTATAGTGCGACCGCAAACAGAAGAGCCTCGTCCCAGAATAGCTCGTGCATCTCCCCCCACACCACCCAGCTGTAACAGCAGAGCTGGTAGCCGGTGCCACCCTCCCAAACCCAATTCACGATGCGCGAGAGGCATGCGCAGACGATGATACACGGCGCATTACTGTGGAACCAGTGGGCAGTTAGAAAATTTTACTACTAACAGAGATACAAAAGTGGGCGGTAGGTATAAAAAGGTTGGCTATCCCTGCTCTAGTGAATGGTTGTCCAGTCTTTTGACTTACCTGGGCCACATTAAGTGAAAAGGAATTGTATTGGGCTGCATATAAAATATATAATATAGTTCATATATATAAATAAACTTCCTTTATTTTTAAATAGTTTTTACAATCTTGTAGAGCTGCATTACAAGCTATCCAGGGCTACATGCAGCCCATGAGCTGTGAATTGGACACACCTTCTCTAGTGCTTTGCACTTTCTTTTATAACGTTTGAAATAAGAAATGTTATAATCAGGACTTGCATAAATAAATAGGACTTTAATATTCTGCCAGCAATTTAATATCCTGAAATGGATCCTGACTAAACACATGAACAAAAAAGAGCAGAGAAAACACTAGACACATTCCCTTTGAGTACTCTATTTTTATTATTAATATGTCTCATTTCAAAATGTCCTGCAAGCAAAAGAAAAGAATGAAGCTATTAAAACAAACTGGATGCAAATTCATCATGACTAATGAAATGTACAGTTGACTGTCTTCGTAATGTCTTCTGTTCTCAGAAACAACCTATTTCAAGGGGCGATGGGTGATTGGAGAGATAATAATAAGAGAAATTTCCATGTAAACTGCCTTGAGATGATTATCATAATGCTGCACGCTTTGTTTTATAGCATGCCAGATTCTAATGTATTAATATTTAATTATATGAATCTAACTATATTAAAGTCTCACAGAGTAAGGAGAAAGAAAAGTACAGAGAAGATGTACAAAGGCATATTGGCTCCCATAAGGCTCTGTTCCTCTTAAGTATTTGGGAACAGAACAGAACAAACCTGGTATGGCTGCTTTATCTTATAATTCTCAGATAAGCCATAGTATGGCAACAGCATCTGTATTGATATTTCTGGGATCAATTTTTTAAAAAGAGGAAGAATGATGCATTGGCTCCAAATGATTGGTTATCTAGTTATATTACAGTCTTATATTACTGTTGGCTGGCTAAGAATCCTGGGAAGTGCAGATTTTAGCAAAGGCTGGATAATATGAATCGTAGAATACTATTATACTCATGACTGGACCTCTGTTTGGCCATTGTGGAAACCAAATGATGGGCTTTTGGTCTGACTGGTTGAGTTCTTCTTATTTTCATATTTTTTTATGCAAGAGATACTTTTCTAATCTGATTGCTTCCTGATAGTTGAATATCAGTTCCCTAATTCCAAGAAAGCAAAGGCCATCAGCCATACCAGATTGGGAAGACACCAGGTCAAATAAGGCTAACCTGGAAAATTTGGAGATCAAGTCTCCATCTCACAGAAGTCTCTTTATCATCCTGACGAGCCACAAATAAACTCATTCTAAAATTAGCTGTTATTCAGTTTAAGACCATTGAAGTTGAAATGAAGGGGGACAAAGCCAAATATTTGCTTACTTTCTTGTCTTTCCTGTGTTCTCCATCGCTAACAGAGGGATTAACTCATGATTGAACATCTGGCATGAACTCCAGCTTGCACTTGATTAAATTAGAATGAGGATGTTCCCTTGAAGAATATTTGGAGTACAGCATATTCTGCCAGATGGAAAAGGGGCAGCCTATCCAAGAAAAATATCTCTGTAATTTCATATATAGTACAATCAGGTAGATGTTTCCTTTAAGATTTTTTTAAAATATCTAAAATGTTTTACTGTAGGAAACATTTACTTACTAATTTGCTTGCTGATACATAAGAAAAATATATTACAGAATTGAATGGGCTGTTTCTGCGTCCCTTGCTTTTGAACCTTAAATATAGTTTTCATAAATAAAAAAACCAGAGGTAGGTTTTAGAATTCTAAAGTTCTAAGAAGGGTGTTTTTGTTTAAAATTGAAAGGAAGAGGACACATTCATATATTGCTTTTTCTAAATCCACCATTATAGAAACAACATACATAATTAAGTTTGCAATATATATTTTTAATAACAAGAACCTTTGAAACTATGCAATGAAGAGCTTCCATCTGTACAGCAGATTGGATGGGCGGGGGGGTGGAGAGATTGAACAGCCAGTCTTGACAAATGCTATTTGAAACAGCCTAATGCTTCCACATATACAAATATACTGTAGGTTAAGGGTCAAGGGTCATAACTGCTGATTCTTTGAGTCATATGGAACAGGCATTTTGCCATCTTGCTCAGAATAGAAATCCAAATTAAAGCATCTCAGATAGATGGCTGCTTAGCCTCCACTTGCATACATCTAACGAAGGTGAGCCTATCACCTCTCTGGGTAATTAATTCCACTGAGCAACTGCTCTTCCTACGAGTGAAAGGGGAAATTCCCTGTGAGCCAGTCTGTACGCTGAGGCCACACGATTCAGCCAAGTTTACTTGAACTTTTTCAACCATTTTTTCAATCATTCATTTGGAATGTCTTCTTGTAACTTTTAGAAATCAATTGGTTAATCAGATAATCATGTGAGATACAGATAGTCCTCAACATACGACAGTTCATTTAGTGACTATTCAGAGTTACAACGGCATTGGAAAAAAGTGACACGACCATTTTTACACTTATGACCATTGCAGCATCCCCGTGGTCACGTGATCAAAATTCAGATGCTTGGCAAATGACTCATATTTATGATGGTTGCAGTGTTCCAGGGTCATGTGATCACCTTTTGTGACCTGACAAGCAAAGTCAATGGGGAAGCCAGATTAATTTAATAACCATGTTACTAATTTAACAACTGCAGTGATTCACAATTAACAACTGGTAAGAAAAGTCATAAAATGGAGCAGATTTCACTTAACAAATGTTTCGCTTAGCAACAGCAATTTTGGGCTTAATTGTGGTCATAAATTGAGGATTACCTGTACTGTAATTTGGGATTAAAGAGTGGTCCAAAGTCACCTAGGGGCTGTGCAGCTGGTCTCTCCAATTTAAACTCCTAGTCTCTCATTTCTAGCCTCCTTAAAAGGAATTTGTTTTCTAAATTTTGTATACTAAAGAGGTAAAGCATATGTAAGTCATGTAGGTTTTTTTTCTCAATATCCTCTTGTATAGTTTTGTGTCTGAATCCTTGAATCCTTTCTGTTCCTTTCCCACATGGACTGTTCATACTATTGCAATCATATTTATTAAAATAGGTAGATTTCTCCTCCACTAAATGGTTTGTGGTTCTTTTTCTTTCCCTCCTCTGAACAAAAGGAAAGAATCTTGCATTAAAAATACAGGTGGGAGGGGCAAATAATTAATTATACATAATTACTTATACTATAAACAACTATACTCCAGAAATAGCTATGTAAGCACACAGAATCTGCTATGAAAGCTTGGAGGGGAAAAATAAACTGAATATTGGAACTTCTGAAAATTAGCAGATTTGAGAAAGTTCAGCCATTCAGCCAGTCATTCAAATGTATCTTCCCAGAAGGTAAAATATCCTAATTAAGATAACTCTCTACTTTCCCTCTGCTGCTCCCTTTGCCAAGGAAAAGTGAAATATGGGTGGGTTGGTACCTTAAGCAAGAATCAGAGACAGCTTGGTGGGTGACCCAAAGAGCTTGTTTCTACAGCCTTCCATTCTTAGGTAATCATAAGCAAAAAGAGCTTTGCCCCAGAGTCAAGCACTAGTCAAAAATGCTAATGAAGTATAATACATATTTACAAGCTAAATTCTCTCTTTACAGTTGATTAAATGCATACAACGCAGCTGTTCTCAACCTGGTGCCCGCCAGATGCATTGACTTGTCCCATATTTCAAAGGCTGTTGAAAGAGTATGAATTCCAGGCAGTCTAGATAAGAGGAGTTATCTTCGTTTCAGCCCATTCTTTGCAAGGGCTGGGATGGGGTGGAGGAGCTGCAGGGTAAAACTCTTACATGTAGTGCAAATAAAAATATAACATGCTAAAAAGGTAGGTAATCTGTTTTCAGATGTGGCACATTGGAATTTTGTGGGCATGTGAGTGAATGACTTCCATTGTGAGCATGATCAGTCACAAAATATCCTCAGGCAAAAAGTGATCAAGCAGTTCAGGAGAATTTTGACCATAACATTAGAATCTTCGTGGGGGGGTCTCAATATACTGTTGCAAATAAACAGGATAGTAGAAACTGATGCCAGATTGATTGATTATAATCTCATGAATTAGATGTGGCAAATAGATGGTAGACAGAGGTGGCATTCAGCCAGTTCTGACTGGTTTGGGCAAACCCATAGCGGAAATCACAGGTGCCACCCGGTTCTATTTAGGCACGTTTTTGAGGCTGGGCACATGCGTGGAAGGCACGCGAGAGATCTAAGCGAATGTGCGGAAGGCCGGGTGCATGCATGGAAGGCGTGCGTGTGCATGGCAAACCAGTGGTACCATGTTTTCCCAAAAATAAGATCCTGTCTTATATTTTTTGAACCCCGAAATAGGCGCTTGGCCTTATTTTCGGGGAGGTCATATTATTTTGGGATGCATGGAGCAAGACGGGGCTCCTCTTGCCGTCTTACCTGATTTCCAGCTCTGTCTCCCTAACCCTAACCAGAGGAAGTGGTGGGGACTGGCTGCGTATGCGGTTAAATATTTTCGGGGAGGGCTTATTTACAGGGGTGGCTTTTTTTTTTTTGTTTACATTTATACCCCGCCCTTCTCCGAAGACTCAGGGCGGCTTACAGTGTATAAGGCAATAGTCTCATTCTATTTGTATATTTTTACAAAGTCAACTTATTGCCCCCCCAACAATCTGGGTCCTCATTTTACCTACCTTATAAAGGATGGAAGGCTGAGTCAACCTTGGGCCGGGCTCGAACCTGCAGTAATTGCAGGCTTTGTGTTCTTAATAACAGGCCTTACCAGCCTGAGCTAAACCGGCTTATTTTCAGGGGGGGTCTTATTTTAGCGCATGCACTTAAAAGCCCTTTTAGGCTTATTATCCGGGGAAGGTCTTATTTTTGGGGAAACACTGTAACAAAATGTGAAACCCATTGCTATGGCGGAGACCTTTGGGAGCAAATTGTTGCCTATAAGGACAACAGACCTGCAACAGATATCTCCTGTCCCTGAAAAGTTTAAAAGCATATTTTAAAAGTTTGAGATAATATGTCACGCTCCCTAAGAAATATGATCTTATTAAGCCTCTCTGAGAAAATCATCTGTAGAAGATCTGTTTAAAATTCTTAATATATAGTAGATACACTGCAGATGACCTGCACTCTTTCAGAGAGAATACAGTAGAGCAGATTGTGGAAGTAATGTCTATCACAGAAAATACACAATGTTGTAAAAAATCAGTTTCAAAAACAAGGCTCAAAACCTTATCTGTGCTTCCTTTTATCCCCCACCCCTTAAAGCTAATCTTTTTTTTTTCCGTTTTAAATTTGCCCCTGAATTTATGTACTTAACTGCCCTGTATTCTTACATTCCCACCTTCTGCATTACAATCAAAACCCTGTTCTTTTTGTTATCTATAGAAGAAAAGGGCAGATTCACTGGCATTTTAAATTCATAGAAGTCTTCTGCAAGGGATGGTGATGCTAAGTGAGATTCAGGGTTAGTACCAATTGAGAAACAGGATATCCTGAACTCTCAGTCACTTTTGAATCACTTGAAGGTGAAAGGCCGTTCAGAGGCTAGTAAGGAAGTCAGTATTCAGGTCATGAGTACAGTGAGCTATATTTGAACTGATCTCCATCCCTTTGGGTATACTGCTAAGTCAGGCTAATAAAAATATCTGTAGAAATCATGTGTGTTCTTATGTCATTTTTCTCTCAGTGCATGTATTTTCTAAGCAAGTTTGTTGCACTAGTCATTACTATTAGCATTTGGCACTAGCATTTGGAAAGTCCCTTATTTGCCAATGTGTCCCCAATTATTAATTCTTTGGTTTTCCAACAATGGTTTGGATTTTGCATTTAATTCAGCCCCCATGCCATCTCTCATGCAATTCGGCGGCACTGTTACTTCCTTGAGTGAGAAATAGTTTATAGAAAAGCTCCATTTCTCTGTATCAAAAGACTTCTACTCTTCAGATAGAGTATTTTAAACTACAATCTTATCATACTCAAGGAATGAGTAGAGACTGGGCAAAACATTTGAAGGGCCCAATCTCTGGAAGTTGCCTGACTGACTCTAATTTGTTTTAAAAAATAGTTGGATCCAATCTGGAACCTGAATTTGAATACTGATTGCCAAAGATGGAATTGCTGTTTCTCATAAGGTACAATAGGAAAATGTACTCCACCCCTTTTCCATCAGAATGGGCTTTCCACAATTTCAGTATATTTTTCTAGACTATCTGAAGTGCTTGTTCTATTCTGATTAAGATTTTGATTAATAGACTAATTGCCATTTCCTTTTGAAGAGGAAGGTATATTATTTCATTGACCTAAAAGAATCAATCAATCAGAATAGAGTTGGAAGGGACCTTGGAGGTCTTCTAGTCCAGCACCCTGCTTAAGCAGAAGACCCTATGCCATTTCAGACCAGTGACTGTCTAGTTTCTTCTTAAAAACCTCCAGGGATAAAGCACCCACAACCTCTGAAGGCAAGGTGTTCCAACTCTTAAATTGCTTTTGGTTGTATATAGGTGGAAGATACTCTTGCTTTTACTAAATTATTTTTACAGTGCAAGTGGGACTACACTGTATCCTCATAGAGTCCATCTGATAATTGTCTGTCTAATTGTCTAGTTACCATCACAGCACCACAAGTCTCTGTGTCCCTTGCAGTTTGTTCTCTTAAATGAGACCAATTAACTTTTCTCATAAAGGGGAGGCAGTGATTCACACATTCCAGGCTAGCATTTTGCAAACTGAGTGATATATTTTTCTTTCTCCATAGGCGTTTGCAATTTCTGTGAAATTCTTTCAAGTCTATGCAATATTAATTACCCGTGAAATATCAGGGTTGTTGTTTTTTTGAGACACGCATAAAGATTCATTTCAATATTCTCTTTCAGGGCAACAGATCATGCTACATGTTAGAAAATGACAAAGAATGCAGCTCTAATCACACAGCAGTGGTGTTTTTCCCCTCCTCTTTTCCTTCAGGGGAATTTCAAGCTTCAATCTAAGGGATCTTGCAGGAGTTTCTATTCCTGACATTGCTCTAAGTCTTTGTCCTCGGGGTTGCCAGTTCCATCAGAGCAGCCAGTGGTGTCTGCACTCCAAATCTCTTAAGGGTTCTTTTTTCATCACTGAACCCCATCGCCCATGAGGCAGCTTTTGGCACCTTCCTTTCCGCTCACTTGCTGGCAGTTGTTCTTGTCCATCATGGCATCTTCCTGGTTTGCATTCCAAAATGCTCACGTACTACACTGGCCCTAAAGTTCTTGGTGAAAGTGGGGAGGGCTTGCAAGGCTGCACTTCTGACAGCCTTCCTGTTGAATGCAGTTCTTTGTCCTCTGCTGCAAACTTTACCCGAGGTTGAACACATCTTTGTGGACGTCAGTTGGCTCACACAATACTTCTGGGGAGCCTAGGCCATCTCAGAGAAATATGTAGCTTTCATTAATCATTGCTTCTAATGAACAAGATTCTTTTTCTCCCAACAAAGAGAGCTGATGTGTGCACCAGCTGGATCCTGCAGTTCTCACACTTCTTCCAGTTTCATAATTATAATATGGGATTAAGAGATCTACCACAGACTTATGTTACCCTTGCTGTTCTCAGCTTCTTTGTGCAATTTGCATTTGCTGTTTATGAACTACTCTTCTTTGAAAATTCAAGGAAGTTTATTCCTTGAAGGATCAGGCTTTGTTATTGGCCTTATAGGTATTTGGTAGAAAACTTCAACTGATCCACAATGTTTGACTGTGGATTATTGGAGGGAGCAGCAAGCTTCTTCATTCCTTCCCTGGCACAGCTGAGGAACAATCCTATTTGAAAGTGCATATTTTCTCCTCCCTCATGAACCAATCATTGAGTTCTTTAGGACAGGGTAATGTTCAGCTCTGCCACCATCACAGATAGGTTCAATACATAAGAAAAGACCTGCTTATATGGGACTGCTTATGAAGAACATCTGAAAGCTGCAATTTATAGATATATCTTGGTACACTCATGTTGCATCTCTGCCTTGTGAGCTGTTCTGGATCCTGGTATCCTTCTGAGTGCAGTTCAAGATGTGATCACCTATAAAACAGTTCACAGTATGGGACTAGGGTTATTTTAGGGAATGTATTTCTCTAATACTTATTTCTACCTGTCCTATTAAGTCTGATAAGGATGGGCATGCTCCAGGTTCAGTTTATCAAATCTGGCAAGACCATTAAAGCAGGCCCATTCTGTTGCAGCATCTACCCTCTGGAACACCATCTTCTTGACTTAGAGACCATAGTTGATATCTGGGCTATAGACTAGACTGGGAAGTTTTTTTTAAAAACCACCATAAAAATAGTCAGTGAGAGACTACTTTCATTTTGTAACCAAGAAATCTCTAGGAAAGCATCAACCAGGAGCCCAGACTGACAAGACTTTACTTGCTATAACAGAAAGCAGCGTTTGATTGATTTGGCTGATCTTAAAATAAATGAAGCAGGGTTTGATTTGGCTAGTAATTAGCTGGGAGGTTGCCAGGGTATTTATGCCTTGGCCAGTTGAGGATAATTAAGGGTGGCAACTTTTTTAAGGAAGGACCAGAACCTCTCAGAGAAACAGCAAATTCCATACCAGTGATTCTGGCAGGCACAGGCCTGCTGAAGAATATCAACTACATTTATTGTGGGGAGAGGACTTGATATGTTCGCCTCTTCTTCGTTTTGACTTTTAGAGCATTTGAGGGAAAGGAGAGGGAGATGAACACACACACACCAGGTTATGTCTTTCCTGTCAGTAACTGATGTTGCTTCTTCCCCAAATCGAGATTGTGCTGTTTGAGGCCTTAGCATTTGTTGATTACGTTTCCCACCAGGAATATGGTAAATGGAGCTCTTACCTCTCCTCTCCCTTTTATAAGGTTTGAAAAGCCCTTTTGAAGTCGTACTACTTTGACTCAGTTCGGCTATCCTGGTCTTAACATGGCAATTCTTTCTCTTGCCAATTAAAAAAATAACTTCCTCACCTGCTCACACTTACTAATAAAAGATGGAAAAAAATCTCACCTTAATTCCCAGAATTTAACAAGAATTTTGAAAAAGGCTATAAAAATCTCAGGTGATTGGAGATTCCTTTTTTGGGTAAGATCTTGAGGACTCGGGCCCTGGTATAGTAATGGGTTAAAAATGGCTGTTATAATTTGTCAAATCAAAGGATTGTTTCCTCTTTTTTTTAAATTTTGAGCCTAGCTTTGGGTGGACAGCTTTTTTTTTTTCTAGGTTTACCTCCCCATTTCTAACTATAAATAATCTCTTTAACCTCGTGACGTCTCGCCTGGATTACTGCAATGCTCTCTACATGGGGCTCCCCTTGAAGGGCATCCGGAGGCTACAGTTAGTCCAGAATGCGGCTGCGCGGGTGATAGATGGAGCCCCTCGTGGCTCCCGCATAACACCCATCCTGCGCAGACTGCACTGGCTACCTGTGGCCTTCCGGGTGCGCTTCAAGGTTTTGGTGACCACCTTTAAAGCGCTCCATGGCATTGGGCCGGGTTATTTACGGGACCGCCTACTGCTACCGAATACCTCTCACCGACCCGTGCGCTCTCATAGAGAGGGTCTCCTCAGGGTGCCGTCAGCGAGGCAATGTCGTCTGGCGACGCCCAGGGGAAGGGCCTTCTCTGTGGGGGCTCCCACCCTCTGGAACGAACTACCCCCCGGACTTCGTCAGCTTCCGGACCTTCGGACCTTCCGCCGCGGGCTTAAAACATACTTATTTAATTGTGCAGGACTGAGCTAGATTTTAAACTTATGGGTTTTAATTGGGTTTTATTTTTATATTTTAATTAACGGGCTTTTAGAATAAGTTTTTTAATTGCTTTTATATTGTATTTATGTGTTTTTAAGTGCCTGTGAACCGCCCTGAGTCCTTCGGGAGATAGGGCGGTATATAAATATGATTAAATAAATAAATAAATAAATAAACCTCAGATGGGATTGTTAGAGTGTATTGTGATTCTTGCTTCCTAAAGTGTAGATACTACTTTCCCTAATGCTTAGATGATATTTTCCATTGATTCTATATAGGGTAATATAATATTTACTTCTTGTGCAACAATTTGTATAGTACATTAATCTTTAAAAGGTGTAATACAAAAAGTGTTTTAATTAACTGGAAACGTCCTTGAGGGAATGCAGTATTTTCTTTGGACTCTTTTTCCAATGCACTTTGTCAGTCGCCTTTAACCAAATCTAAGGTCAATAGGTATTATGCCTTAAGGAGGTGAGCATTTTTGGGTGTTGTAATCTGTCAAAAATAATTTGGCTGTGTTGCCTAATGTCAATGCAAAATTGAACTTCCTATTGAGCTTTGATGCCAAAATTGTGGTATGTGTTGTGCTTCATTATTTACGGGCTTCTTGACATGACTTTAGCATTCCCAGTGTCAGTCTAATCCTAGATTCATACTCCCTAGTAGGTTTGTAAATCTTTCCTGGAAAATTTACAGAAATTCTTTCAAATCTTCTTTTGAGATCAACTTCTTCAGTTTTATTGACTACTTTCTTTGGGATTCCAAGCTCTCCTACACTTGATTCATTGCTTCAGGATCTCATATGCCAAGGATTTCTAGGATACTATTTCGTTAGCAAATCAATGTACTTTTGACTATAGACTCTCTGCCTTCCAGAATAAAGTTAGTCAAGAGAAATAGGTGTGATTAGCAATGTGTGAGCTTTCCCTCTCTCTGGTCTTCCTCATAAACTATCTAACTTGACATTCCTTAGGCAAGTTTGAGCTATAGCTCTTATAGCATCAGCCTTGGATTTGGCCCCAGCAGAAGTGACTAAACCATTGTGAGTAGATTTTTTTTCCAGTGCTTGTTTTTGCACTGTCTCACTACCTTCATAGTTGCAATAATAATTTTTTTAAATCATTTTTTTCTTAATAAAGTGCTCCTGCAAGCCCTACTGGGCCCCTCCAGCATATACCTTGAAAGATAACTCGTCTCCTTAAATTTGAAAGCAATTACATACATTCTTGAACAGTAAGGATTACATAAATTTAAGGAACATTAAATGTTATGGCCTTTTGGCTCATTATGTAATTGGGCTTCAGAGTGCTGTATAAAAGTAAGCAAGATTTTTTTTCCCTTCAGTCTTCTGGAACTCCCCCCCCCCTCATTATTATAATGCTTGCTTATTAAAAAAAAATACCCTTTCATCCCAGAGATATTTTATCTGCCCTGTGCAAAAGAGCCTTTCCCCTGGATGGATTGAGTACTCTGTTGTCCATGGTATCAGGAGGGAGACACAGCAAGATTGCCTTACAAGATCATCTTTGCCCCAATTCAAACCAGGGAACTAAATCGGTCTCCCACATCAGACTGTAATGCGAAGTGGACCATGGCTGGCGCCTTGACCTACTAAAGCTTACTAGGTTGGACAAGGTGAATGCAGTCTTTCTACTAGCAGATCAGGTGACTGAAATTTCAGGGGGAGTTTGCCAAATTCTGTTAGATTGCAGTTGGATTTTGGAGTACTTTTTAATAACTTATTAACATAACATAACATAACATCAGAGTTGGAAGGGACCTTGGAGGCCTTCTAGTCCAACCCCCTGCCCAGGCAGGAAACCCTATACCATCTCAGTCAGATGGTTATCCAACATTTTCTTAAAAATTTCCAGTGTTGGAGCATTCACAACTTCTGAAGGCAAGTCGTTCCACTTATTAATTGTTCTAACTGTCAGGAAATTTCTCCTTAGTTCTAAGTTGCTTCTTTCTTTGACCAGTTTCCACCCATTGCTTCTTGTTCTACCCTCAGGTGCTTTGGTGAACAGCCTGACTCTCTTCTTTGTGGCAGCCCCTGAGATATTGGAACACAGCTATCATGTCTCCCTAGTCCTTCTTTTGTTAAACTAGACATACCCAGTTCCTGCAACCGTTCTTCATATGTTTTATCCTCCAGTCCCTAATCATCTTTGTTGCTCTTCTCTGCACTCTTTCTAGAGTCTCAACATCTTTTTACATCGTGACCAAAACTGGATGCAATATTCCAAGTGTGGCCTTACCAAGGCATTATAAAGTGGTACTAACACTTCACGTGATCTTGATTCTATCCTCTGTTTATGCAGCCCAGAACTGTGTTGGCTTTTTAACAGCTGCTGCACACTGCTGGCTCATATCTAAATGGTTATCCACTAGGACTCCAAGATCCCTCTCACAGGTACTACTATTGAGCAAGGTACCACATATACGGTACTGGTGCATTTTGTTTTTGGCCTAAATGTAGAACATTAAATGTTATGGCCTTTTGGCTCATTATGTAATTGGGCTTCAGAGTGCTGTATAAAAGTAAGCAAGATTTTTTTTCCCTTCAGTCTTCTGGAACTCCCCCCCCCTCATTATTATAATGCTTGCTTATTAAAAAAAAATACCCTTTCATCCCAGAGATATTTTATCTGCCCTGTGCAAAAGAGCCTTTCCCCTGGATGGATTGAGTACTCTGTTGTCCATGGTATCAGGAGGGAGACACAGCAAGATTGCCTTACAAGATCATCTTTGCCCCAATTCAAAGCAGGGAACTAAATCGGTCTCCCACATCAGACTGTAATGCGAAGTGGACCATGGCTGGCGCCTTGACCTACTAAAGCTTACTAGGTTGGACAAGGTGAATGCAGTCTTTCTACTAGCAGATCAGGTGACTGAAATTTCAGGGGGAGTTGCCAAATTCTGTTAGATTGCAGTTGGATTTTGGAGTACTTTTTAATAACTTATTAACATAACATAACATAACATCAGAGTTGGAAGGGACCTTGGAGGCCTTCTAGTCCAACCCCCTGCCCAGGCAGGAAACCCTATACCATCTCAGTCAGATGGTTATCCAACATTTTCTTAAAATTTCCAGTGTTGGAGCATTCACAACTTCTGAAGGCAAGTCGTTCCACTTATTAATTGTTCTAACTGTCAGGAAATTTCTCCTTAGTTCTAAGTTGCTTCTTTCTTTGACCAGTTTCCACCCATTGCTTCTTGTTCTACCCTCAGGTGCTTTGGTGAACAGCCTGACTCTCTTCTTTGTGGCAGCCCCTAAGATATTGGAACACAGCTATCATGTCTCCCTAGTCCTTCTTTTTGTTAAACTAGACATACCCAGTTCCTGCAACCGTTCTTCATATGTTTTATCCTCCAGTCCCTAATCATCTTTGTTGCTCTTCTCTGCACTCTTTCTAGAGTCTCAACATCTTTTTACATCGTGGCGACCAAAACTGGATGCAATATTCCAAGTGTGGCCTTACCAAGGCATTATAAAGTGGCACTTACACTTCACGTGATCTTGATTCTATCCCTCTGTTTATGCAGCCCAGAACTGTGTTGGCTTTTTTAACAGCTGCTGCACACTGCTGGCTCATATCTAAATGGTTATCCACTAGGACTCCAAGATCCCTCTCACAGGTACTACTATTGAGCAAGGTACCACATATACGGTACTGGTGCATTTTGTTTTTGGCCTAAATGTAGAACCTTACTTTTTCACTGTGGAATTTCATTTTGCTAGAACGCGTCCAACGTTCAAGACAGTCAAGATCTTTTTGTAACTTGAGCCTATCTTCAGGAGTGTGGGCTATGCCTGCTAGCCTGGTGTCTTCTTCAGATTAGATGAGTATCCCATCTATCCCCTCGTCCAAGTCATTGATGAAGATGTTGAAGAGTACTGGGCCTAAAACAGAGCCTTGGGGTACTCCACTGCATACTTCCCTCCATGTGGATGTAGTTCCGTTGAGGACTACACGTTGAGTGCGGTTGGTCAGCCAATTACGAATCCATCTGGTGGTGGTGCTGTCTAACCCACATTTTTCTACTTTATCTAGTAGTAGGTTATGGTCTACTTTATCAAATGCTTTACTGAAGTCCAAGTAAATTATATCATCAGCATTCCTCTGGTCTACTAATTTTGTCATTTTGTCAAAGAATGCGATAAGATTAGTCTGGCATGATCTGTTTTTGACAAACCCATGTTGGCTTTTGGTTATTACTTTGTTTGCTTCTAGGTGTTCGGTGATTCGTTGCTTGATTATCTTTTCCAGAATCTTCCCCGGTATTGAGGTCAGACTGATAGGTCTGTAGTTTCCTGGATCTGCTTTTTTTCCTTTTTTGAAGATGGGAACTACATCAGCTCTTTTCCAGTCCTCTGGCAGCTCCCCTGTGCTCCAGGATCATTGAAAGATATAGTTCAGTGGTTCTGAGATCACGTTGCCAGTTCCTTCAGAACCTTGGGGTGTAATCCATCCGTCCTGGTGATTTGAACTCGTCTAGGTAGACAGGTGTTCACTTACCATTTTCTTCCCTATTTTAAGTGTTTGTAGTGTTTGTAGTGTTTTGTAGTAGTTTGTAGTTTTTGTAGTAGTTTGTAGTGTTTTGTAGTGTTTTGTAGTGTTTATCTATTTTTGTAGTGTTACACTACACTATAGTTACACTATTTTTGTAGTGTTATTGCCTGACTAATTTTAATTTAATTACATTTTACCCTCTTTTTTTTGGATTACTTTGCCTTTTTTAATCTGGTGTATCTGTGAGGTTTTTTTTTTAATGAATAAAAATATAAAATATAAATACACAAGTTGCCAAGCTAATCAAACAACATTATATCTCAGCATGGTGCCACTCTCACTCTCTGCCTAGAGATTAATTGTGCATGTTTAACAAAGCTTGCTTCTAGCATTTTAGACATCAGTTGAACGACTTATAAATCAAGTAGAATCTTGTTTTGTTCATTATCTGTCCTTTGGAATCCTCTAAACTGATACAGGACAATGACCTACAAAAGTGGTAGGTGTGACAGTGTCTGCCATCTGGCAGTTTTTGACTCCCCCCAACATCCTTCCTTTTCTTTCTGTATCCTGGAATATACATCCATGAGGGTTATGCCTATTCTTACCACCTGTAATATCTAATTATTTTACAATGGTTTGTTATTATCCTATCACTAGTAAATAGAGCTACTTCATCAAGGACAGTGGCACGTGACATTTTAAAATTGCACTTCCCAGGGTTTAAGAAATAACATAGCTGGTATGCAAACTGAAACTCAGTTCAAATGAAGCTTAAACAAGATCTTATATGATGTTAAATGTATTTCATTTATATTCTGCTTGTAAACACATTTAGAAGAAACTGTATCTGGACTTAATAGATGCTTTTTGAAATTTGGGCAAGGACTAGTGTGTTTTCATTAAAGTGCAGACTGTTTTGGCTCTACCACCACTCAAATGGCTTCAAATATACAGTCATTTGGTTATGGGAAATGGAGGAACTATTTTATGATCCTGAGACTATAGCAGAAGCTATTTCTGTCCCCACTTCACATGTGACAATAAGGTCAAAATTTAAGGAATGTTTCTGAGAAAGGTCATTTCTGGGTCATGTAGTTCTAAGTGTAAAAACTTTGACTTTAGCTTAAGAATAAATTGATGGTGTTATCAGCATTACTTATTCAGGCATAACCCTCCATCAAGAGTCCATGAATGGTGAAGGAGCAGAAGATTGGGGGTGTAATTTATGAGGCTTCTCCCATTATCTACTATGCATTCCTTAAACATTTGTCTGCATTTATGTAGAGATTTGCAATTGCGATGGTAATAATATATTTTAAAAAATAGTGATAATGTCACTTCATGTGCAGAGGGTCCGCGTGTGCACGTGACACGCACATGTGCACACTTCCGAATTGGTAGGGAAGGTAAGTAGATTTCACTCCTGATATAAAGAGTCACCTTGTGGTGAGATAGATGGCAAACAAATGTAATAATAAAAAGTAAATATAAATACATACAGTATACAATCTTTGGAACATTGGAAGCATCATGAAAATGTTACTAAATCTTCAGAATGATAGTGGTAGAGTTGGATTATAAATGCCACCGTATTTCAGGTAGAAATAAAATGCTGTAACTGAGTGCAGAAATCAGGCAGAAAATATAGTGTAACATTACTTCAAAAAAGACAAACAACAAACAAACAAACTAACTAACTAACCAGACCATCTTTTTTGATTCCAGAAGTATTACAAAGATTTCTCATGGTTGAATGCTAACAACATAGTCCAATTTAAAGGATTTTTTTTTTTGGGTGGTGGTGGTAGGGTGTATGATAAGAGAGCCTTAGTGAATTATGAGAAATGGGTTAGTTCTCATATTGTTAAAACACGCAATGTATAGTGCATTTTGCTTTCAATATTCTGAATGTGCGTATGTAGACAAATTTAAGTAACAACATTGTAAAGCAATTCATCAATATCTGAACTACAGCAATTATTTGGGAGGAAACAAAAATTACTTGGGGGCCCTTAAGGAAAGGACAAGAAGAAACAGGTTCACCCAGTACAACAGATTTATGTATGTTATCAGACAACTCTTATTAGAGTAAAAATGGATAGGCAGGTGAATGAATATATGCTCTGGAATTTCATTTCCTGAAGGGCTTTGAAAAGAATAGATGAGCACATGCTGAGCACTTTCACTGAAGAAAATCCAGCTATTAACATCCAGGTGATTGAAAGAGATTGTCCATAATATCTTCCAACTCTACCATTCTCTAATTGCTGTCACTGAAATCATTCCAGAGGCTTTATATTAAACTTCTAGATGCCCTTGGGGTTATTTATCTCTTTTCTCTTTTACAAAAGAATAATGTATATTTATAAAAATATGTCTGCATATTTTTTCTACAGCCTCCATGATTTTAACAGTCTGATAGGCAGTAGCAGCATACGTTTCTTATTTATTTAATTCAATTTATATGTCTGCCCATATCACTGAGGCAATTCTGCATGGCAAACATGTTTAAAAACGTCAGTATAAGAATTTTAGAAATATAAACGTAACAAGAAAATGAAAAAGAATGGCAGTCAAGGAGGAACCTCTCATACTATCTCACTAAGCTTCTGATTCCAATGCTTAGGGGGGGAAAGGCAGGTTTAAGGGCTTTCTGAATTAAAAGCAGGATCAGAACTAATCTATTGTATTTTGGGGACTATAACACACTCTGGACTATAAGACGCAGCCCTAGCATGCGCCTCATCAGGGGTCCATTCCATTGCGCCCACCACTGGTCAACTGAGCTGAGCTTCTGCTGCCATCACTGGGACACGCTGCTTTTGCTGCTGAGCAGCTGATTAGTGATTGGATTTGCCACCTGGAATACCCCAGATCAGCTGTTCTAGGCAGCGGGGATTGCCGCCGACCGTTCACTGCCACCCTGGCCCATTCACCGCAGCCTGTTCACCGCAGCCTGTTCATTGTCACCTTTTTGCCACCACCCGTTTGCTGCAATGGCCAGTTCACTGCCGCCCGTTTGCCAGCGAATGGCACCGAATGGCCAGCAGCAGCGGCGATACTACTGATACAGAATAGCTGATCGGCACCGCACCAAACCCGCCCCCCCCAGCAATATTTGCTCTATAAGACATACAGACATTTCCACCCACTTTTAGGGGTGGGGGCAGAAGTGTATTTTATAATCCCCAAAATACAGTAATTTCAGTTCTAATATCGTCAATGGTCCTAAAAAACCCTCTCAGTGAGTATCATTTCACTATTTCTTAACTGATGCTGTTGTCATGTCTTGTTCCTCTATGATCTTCATTATTAGCTACTTATGGTTTTTTTGCACACTTGATCTGAGTCATAGGTGCATATTTAAGCAGCCTATTGTATGCTTATTCCATTTGGATTCCATTATTTGGAAGGTTGAGAGTTCAATCCTAGGTAGTGGCAGATGTTTTATTTCTAGGGTGCAAAGAAAAAAAAATTTGTTGCGACTCCAGATAAATGTCAGGAAGGGCATATGGCCAATGAACGCTCTGCTTCATCCAGTTGCCGTGACTCTATTCCAAAGCGTAAAAAGGGAGTTTGCTATATGTTTGCTCCATTTTTTTTTTAGTCAATGAAAGTATATTGGCAAAGGAAAGCAGAATGTTGGACAGGAACAACTGGCTACAAAAACATCACCCATGAGGGATTTGGTTTCTGGAACCAAAATCTGTGTTTTCTGGATGGAGGATCATTAGAATAAAGTAGGTTGGGAAGAAACATTGAAAGCTTGGTCAGTAGAGCTTTTAATTAAATCCCAGGAATACTGGAAACAAAAACCCACAAGTGAGAACTGATAAACAAGATTTATACGCTTTCTGAAAGTGGGGCTAGTCCCTCCTTTCAGAAATTCAGGGATTTTAAGGGGTAAATTAGGTGGTTTAAGTCTCTGCAGAACTTAAGTCACACATTTTGCCCTTAAGGTCCCTCAAAAAACGTCCCTCCAAATATGCAAAATAAATGCTGAAAAATTTGTCCATCTATTTGTGGGCATAACAAAGAGGATGTTGCCAGCCTGAACTATCCCTTTATAAGGATAGAACTTTTGCTTTTGTCTTTTTAAAAAAATATTATTACATATTGGCTACTTTTATTTTTTTTTAAAAAGTTCATTTATTTCTTTTCTATGTCACTGCAATCTTATAAGAACTGTTTTTGATGCATTTGGATCATTTTGGGTACACTTCCAGATTTAGAAGCTACATTTTAAGCCATCCAGATCAATTAGAATGAGATTCAGGTTTATTTTATCTTTGTCATTCAACAAGGAAATCAGGGAGATCTGATCTCTGGAAACCAATTTTATTCACTGTAGGAAGTACATGTTTTTCCTTGAGAAAAGAAGGGAGGAAATTTATTATTCATTACATATCTGAAGAAGTGTCACACAAAAGAAGTCCATCAGCTATTCTCTGTCATTCAAGGACTTAATTCCCTTTAGAAATGCTGGAACTGCAACTCTTTTGTTAATGTATGTTGCCATTTTAGAATATTGGCAACATTTAAGATAGGACAGGGATGTCAAAGTCGCGTCATCACAGCAGTGTCATGTGCCGTATCGGGACTCTTTTCCTCTTTGCTAAATCGGGTGGGGGTGAGGCCAGCACGTGATGCAACTGGCCCGCAAGCTGCAAGTTTGACACCCTGAGATAGATGATAGACAGATGAGACAGAGATCTTATCACATCACCAGATATTCATCACTGTTAAAATACTGAACTACTTAGGTCTTTTTGCCACACTATGTCCATCAAGAAAGGACCTATGGACACTGTGTCCATCAAGCAAACATTCATTTTTCTATCAGATAACTTAGCCAATACCAGAGGTCTGCAACCTTAAACACAAAGAGCCATTTGGACCCGTTTCCCACAGAAAAGAAAACACAGGGAGCCACAAAACCCTTCCCATGCCTGACTATTTCTTGAGCTGCCACAAAACTAGCATATGTAATTGAATTAAACTTTGTTTTCTTCTTTTCTTTTTCTTTTCTTGGATTTATCCATGGTCGGCCTACTGCGGGTTGAAAAGCTCAATAAATCGTGTGCTGGCAGGTGTCGCACATTGGTGGTTGTAACACATATTTTGTGTGCCAGGGAGCCGCAGCGGAGGAGTGAAAGAGCTACATGTGGCTCTAGAGCTGCAGGTTGCTGATCCCTGGCCAATACTATCTCTGGACAGTAGATAACAAGGGTAGACATCAGATGTTGGATCCCTGGCTCCTAAACTTTCTAATTAACACAGTTAATACTTTTCTTCAGAAATCACAAGGCCTGCAGTGAAGATGTAGCAATATTTAGTTCTTATTCAGTTTCACACTTAGAATGTGTTTGCCTACTTAAGGACATTCCCATTTTGCTGAGTTTCAGCCACATTAATTTGATCTTGCATGGGAGTGGGAACTGCGATTCAAAAGCCACAGCCAACCCAAACACAGTCTACATGACCTAAACTGAGCACTAATGGTAGTTAATGTTCCCAATTCAACAGATTTACAGGCATATTTTTATCTGAAAAAATTGAAATTCCATGTAAAAATGATCCATTAGGAAGAAATAGAATATTTGGGGTTTGGGTTCTAAAAGTAGGAAAAAATACCATACTTAGAATCCCAAAGAAATAAAATTGTGTCACTTTTTCTTCTTTCAAATATGAAATGCTAATAAATCTGAACAAGTTTAGAAGAGGCTTCCAACCTGATTCTATGATGCAATAGTTTTAGTGGATAATATTTCACTAAATATTTTTTGTTTTGTTTTGTTTTTTTAAAAAGCCCCAAAGGCCATCTTTTTTGGCTCAGTAATCTGCATTAGTTGCAGTTTTGGGGCTTTTTTTAGAATTCTGATACAATCAGAATGAATATTCTAAAGAAGCACACAGTTCATTCTGGTTGTGCATGACATAGCTTTCTGCTCATGATCCAAGTAGAAAGTTACTATGGTTTGAAACTGGACCAAATCACATGGCAAGATTTAATTGTCTCAGACCACCAAAAGAGTCTGCAGACACAACTGATATGGATCATTATGCAACACACATTTAATGTCTTATTTAGCAATTGTTAATAAAGCTATTGCTCAGTAATTGAGCCACATATTCTTTATATACCAGATCTCAGGTTTAAACTCTGGTATTTCTAGATAGGGTTGGGAAAACTCCACCTGGAATATGAAAAGTTGCTGCTTGCCACAGTTAGCAAGACACATCAAGTGGAATGAGTAGTTCAATGCGATATATAATAGCAATTTCTTATAGTACTTACGTTTTTTATATCTCAACCGTCAAACTATAAATTTATATATGTGAAGAACTGGCCCGGCTTCCGGTGGTTTCGTTTTCCCCGAGAGGACGCCTGGAATGGCGTCCCGAACTGAGATTCTGTAAAAGCTGGTGAAACAGCGGGAGAACGGCTGTTAGCCAGCTTCAAAGCTTTTCTCTGGGTGAAAGAGATTAGCAAGAGCGGCTGGATAGCAGAAGATTGCCCCAGGGGCTCTGCTTTCTTATGCAGAGTCTCGGAGGGGTGCCTGCCTAACCCAGCCCTACTCCAGACTCGGCTCGATCCTGCTAATTAGGCAGGACAAGAGGAAGATGCCCACCTCTGCTCAATTGATTCCGTTTTGAATACTAGAAGCAGACGGGACAAATACAAGTGATCGATTACTGGGGAAGCAAGAAGAGAGCTGACTTCTACTCCTTTTTAAAAGGGGAAAACTTTTTCTCACTTGAACTTAGTGAAGGAAGAAATGGCGTCTGAGAGGAAGTGGATTGGAGGCTGCTTGTGAGAGAAAGTGAAGTTCGTCTTTGTGGATTTTAGCTGAATAGAAGCTTTCCAGAGGAGGCAAGGTGAAAGTTTTTATTTTACAACTTTAATTGGAGACTTTTTGAGACTTTGAGATTTTATAATTCTAATTAGAGACTTTACTTAAATTAAAATGGCTTCTAAGCCACCAAAAGTTCCCATGACGAGAAGGGGGTCTGAAACTAATTTAGAAGATATATTAAAGGAACAGAATAGAGTTTCTGAAGAGCGATTTAAAGAAATTATGAATAATATTCATGGTGTGAAGGATCAACTTAGGGAAGAAATTAAAGAGACTAATAAAAAAATTAGAGAAGATTTATTGATGGTTTTTCAAGGTTTGGCAAAAAATTTGGAAGTAATGGAGGATAAAGTGGAAGTAATTAGTCAAGCAAATCAGTATTTGGATAATAAAGTTGGAGAGCTTCAAAATAAAGTGGATAAAAATGAGGATCATGTGGTGGTATTGCAATATAGAGCGTTGGAGAAGGCTTTGAGAATTAGGAGTCTTCAGGATCAGAAGGAAGAAGATCTTAAAAAAGTTATATCAGAAGCCTTAGCTGAAATGTTAGGCATGGACCCTCGAGAAGTTGATTTTCAAATTGATAAGGCATATAGGGTTAATTCTTGGGTAGCGAGGCAGAAAAAGCTCCCAAGAGATATTGTAATTTATTTTTTAACTTCTACAATAAGAAATCAGATTTTGCAAGCTACATACCAAAAGAAATTGCAAATAGCAGAACAGGAGGTGTTGGTTTTGAAAGAGATCCCTGCTAAAATGTTAAAGGATAGAAGGGACTTTAGGTTTTTTACACAAGAGCTTAAGAAGCATCAGATTCAATATAGATGGGAGGTTCCAATTGGTTTAACAGTATTTTTTCAAGGCAGGAGATATCGAATTGATACTGAATTGAAAGCAAAAGATTTTCTTTTTAATGTATTGAAAGTGGATGTAGAAACAGTGGATAAAAGTCTTCAAGAGAAACAGAGTGGGAAGCTGAAACTGCACCTGTGATATCAGTACCTCAAGAACAATCTCAAGAACAAAGAGTGACAAGGGAGCTATTAGGCGTAAGGAGATAGAGGAACGACTTCAAAGACAGGAACGGATTCTACTACTGAAGCTGTGGGAGGAGCCAAGTCAAGAGTGAGGGTCTTCAGCTAATTGCTCAGAAGCTTCAAGAGGCCAGAGATGGCAAATAAATTTTGACATGGAATGTTAATGGTTTAAATTCAGCACAGAAAAGAAGAAAAATATTCCATTATTTGAAACAATTTAAAATGATGTGATATGTTTGCAAGAGACACATATAAAATTATCAGATCAGAAATATTTGATTAATTCAAATTAGGTAAACATTTTGTTTCTTCTGCTCTGAATAAGAAAATGGTATAGTTATATATTTGAAGAAAAATATATCAAGTAAATTAATTGAAACGGACATTCAAGGAAGATATATTGCTATTGAATTGATTTTAGAAGGAAAAGACACTTGTGATTGGCATATATGCACCTAATCAACAACAAGAAAAATTTTATAAACTGTTACATGAAAATTGACTTTTGGGACTATAAAACATTTATTATATTAGGGATTGGAATGGTGTAATGGACATTAGAAAAGATAAAAGAACTCTTTCTAAGAAAATTCCTATGCATGCAAAATTGCCTAAATCTTTTTTTGATTTGATGGAAGATTTTGAGTTGAAAGATATATGGAGAAGGCAGAATTTTGATGATAGAGATTATACTTATTTTTCGGATAGGCATCAATCTTTTTCACGTATTGATTTTATATTAATTACCAACGACTTGCTTTCTAGGGTTAGGAAAACAAAGATATTTCCAAGGTGTTTAACTGATCATAGTCCGTATGGATGGAGTTGCAATATGAAGGTGGAAGAAGATCATGGAGAATAAATGAAAATTTGTTTAGATATGAGGATAATGTAAATCAATGTAAAAACAAATGAAAGAATTTTGATTATAATTTGGGAAAGGGAACTTCGATAGAAATGGTGTGGGACGTGAGCAAGGCCTTTATGAGAGGAAATTTGATATATATTAATAGTAGACAGAGGAGAAAACTACAAAAACAGCGTAGGGATTTAGAAGAGGAAATTCAGAGGAAACAACAATTATTGGTATATAATCCACATGATTTAAAAACTACTGAGGCGATAAAGATATTACAGAGTCAATTTAATATGTTAATGGCAGATCAGGTGGCAACCAATATACAATATGCTAAACATAATACTTTTTGTAATGCCAATAAATCAGGGAGGTGGTTGGCTTATATGTTAAGGAAAAGACAGAAAGCACGTACTATTGAAGGAATTGGATACAAGGATAAAGTGAGATTTCAACAGGATAAAATTAAAAAAGCTTTCTTGGAATATTATACAAATTTATATGCCAGAGATACAATATTGAATATGGATATTGATAAATATTTGAAAGAATATAAGGTTAAAGGTTTAACTAATGAACAAAGGGAAGAGTTGAATCGGCCTATAACTTCTGAGGAAATTATTTTGGTAATAAAGCAATTAAAAATAGGGAAATCCCCAGGCACAGATGGACTTACAGCAATATATTATAAAAAGTTACAGGATGAGATAGTCGGTCCACTTATGGAGTTATTTAATCAGATATTGATGGGAGGAGGAGTACCACCATCATGGAGGACTACTTTTATTTCATTGATACCAAAAGAGGATCAGGATTGTACTAAGCCTGGGCATTATAGACCGATTTCACTCTTGAATAATGATTATAAGATTTTTGCAAAAATAATGGCAAATAGGTTAATGGAAATTGTACAACAAAGGATTCATACTGACCAGTCTGGTTTCATAAAAGGGAGACAAATGAGGAATAATGTTAGGCAGATAGTGAATTTATTGGAATATTTGGAAAAGAAAAATCAGATTCCGGCAGCGTTTATATTTTTGGATGCAGAGAAAGCTTTTGATCGTTTGCATTGGGAATTTTTATTTAAATTAACAGACAAAATGCAATTTGGAAATGGTTTTATATGAATACTTAGGGCAATTTATGGAGAGCAAACAGCTTAGATAATAATTAATGGTAGTTTGACAGATGGTTTTAAAATTGCGAAGGAACAAGGCAGGGTGTCCTTTATCACCTTTATTGTTTATTTTATCTTTGGAACCTTTATTGGATAAGATAAGAGAGTTAAGGAGATAGAGGTATTAGAATTAGAAGATATGAATATAAAGTCAGAGCATTTGCAGATGATTTGGTTGTTATGTTGACTCAGCCTATAAATTCGAGTGTATATTTGTTGGAAGTAATTAATCAATATGGAAGGGTCTCAGGGTTTAAAGTGAATCAAAATAAAACAAAAGTGTTAACCAAAAATATGATTAAGAACCAGAAAGAAAAACTAGAGGAAATAACAGGATTTGAAATTGTAAAAAAGGTTAAATATTTAGGAGTCTTTCTTACTTCATCAAATGGAAATTGTATAAGAATAATTATGATGTGTTATGGAAAAAAATTCAGAAGGAAATGAATACTTGGAAAAAATTACAATTATCTTTGTTAGGGAGAATAGCAGCTATAAAAATGAATGTTTTGCCTAAATTCTTGTTCTTGTTTCAGATGATACCAATAATTAAGAAAGATAAAAATTTGGATGAATGGCAGATTGAATTAATAAATTTATATGGGAAGGAAAAAGCGAGAGTCAAAATGAAAATAATGCAAGATACACGGAAAGAGGAGGATTAAAAATGCCAAATTTAAAACTGTATTATGAAGCAGTTGTTCTTTCTGTAATAAGTGATTGGTTTAATTTGACGGAGGAAAGGATTTTGAATATAGAAGGTTATGATTTATTATATGGTTGGCATGCATATTTATTGTATGATAAGAAAGTAGACAAAGCTTTTAAGAATCATGTGTTGAGAATTTCTCTTCATGTGTCTGGAAAAATATTATTATAAGTTAAATTACAAAATTCCTATATGGGTATGTCCTCGCACGCAGTAGAGAATATAAATATAGAACAGGAACAAGAAATGATTACTTATAAAGATCTTTTATACAATGAGAGGGAAATTTACAACTAAAATCTTTGGATACATTAAAAGAAGAAGGGAGGAATTATACTTGGTTTCAATATGGACAGTTAAAGGCTAGATGGAAAGAAGATCAGAAAATTGGTATCATTCAAAATGAAGAAAATCTGGTTAAACAAATTAGAAATCAAACTCAGGGGCATATAAAGAGATTGTATACTGTGTTGATAGAAATAGATTCTGAAAGAGATTTAATAAAGGATTGTATGATAAAATGGGCACAGAATATTCAAGAACCAATAATGTTGGAAACATGGGAAAAATTTGGGTTAGAAATGTTAAATTTACGCAAGCGCAGAATTTAAGGGAAAATTTTATAAGATGTTTTATAGATGGCATTTAGATCCTAAGAAATTATCATGTATGTATCCAGATATGCAAGCGAAATGTTGGAGATGTAATTGTGATGATGCTACATATTTTCATGTATGGTGGACTTGTAAGAAAATTAAGTCTTTCTGGATAAGAATCTGGTGGATTATGCAGAATGTTCTGAAGAAGAAGATAAAGTTCCTACCGCAATTTTTCCTTTTGGGAATAACAACGGACTGTACAGTGATTGAGACTAAGTTGATTTTGAACTTAATAACAGCAGCACGACTGTTGATTGGACAATATTGGAAGAAAAAAGAATTACCCACAATAGAAGAATGGATATTGAAAGTTTCCAATTTGGCTGAGATGGCTAAAATCTCAGCCTTCTTGAAAGACAGTACTCAAGAAAAATATTTAAATGAATGGAAGAACTGGATTGATTATATTCAAAATAGATATCAGATTAAGAAATTTCGGATTGCTTTTGAATGAAGGATGTTATTTTGATTTTAATGGAAGAAGTCAGGTTATGTGAGAGAGAAAGATTATAATTGTGTTAGATTTTAAAAATTTAATGTATGACTGTTTTGTTTAAGGAACTATACAGAATATTCAAGAACCAATAATGTTGGAAACATTTATTTATTTATTTATTTATTTATTTATTTATTTATTTATTTATTTATTTATTTATTTTTCATATTTATATACCGCCCTATCTCCCTGGGGACTCAGGGCGGTTCACAGGCAATTAAAAATACATATAAATACAAACTAAAATGACAATTAAAAAAACTTATTCTATAGCCGAATTATTAAAAACAGTATAAATAATAAAAACCCATTTAAAACCAGTAAATTTAAAATCTAATCCAGTCCCGCGCAGATTAATAAGTATGTTTTAAGCTCGCGACGAAAGGTTCGGAGGTCCGGAAGTTGACGAAGTCCTGGAGGGAGTTCGTTCCAGAGGGTGGGAGCCCCCACAGAGAAGGCCCTTCCCCTGGGTGTCGCCAGACGACACTGCCTAGCTGACGGCACCCTGAGGAGTCCCTCTCTGTGAGAGCGCACGGGTCGGTGAGAGGTATTCGGTAGCAGTAGGCGGTCCCGTAAATAGCCCGGCCCTATGCCATGGAGCGCTTTAAAGATTGTCACCAACACCTTGAAGCGCACCCGGAAGGCCACAGGTAGCCAGTGCAGTCTGTGCAGGATAGGTGGGAACATGGGAAAAAAATTGGGTAGAAATGTTAAATTTACGCAAGCGCAGAATTTAAGGGAAAATTTTTATATTTATATCACCAATGCTAAAGGTGAGCTACAACCATGTGCTTACACATCTCGTAAACTCACTGAAACAGAACAACCATCACCCTCTCATGAGAGGTACCAGATCGCTGAACTCTTGGTTGTAGTCGGTCACTGGTCTCCTCCCTTGTCTGATGGACCTCATGCGAATCTTGGCCTTTTGTTCTGCCAAGGGGTCCTCAAATCTCATTCTCAGGGCGGCCATAAAATGATGGTAGTTCCTTAGGAGAGGGGAATCCTCTTGGTATAAAGTCACGTACCAGGAAGCCACCCTACCACTCAAGAGTTGAGTCACGCTTCTTACTCTAGAGGCTTCTGACAGATAATCTTCCCCCCATTCTTGCATGTGGCTATCCACCATAGCCTGGAATAAGCCTAATTCTTTGGGGTCCCCATCAAACTTTCTGGGAATTGGTGGAATTTTAGGTTTTTCTTCTGAGGCAACATTTGTGGAGTGGGGACCCCTGACCCGTGACCATATCTGCAGCTCCTGGAGAACGCAGCTCAGGCTCTCGGTCCTCCTGAAGCTCTCTGGTGTATGCTGCATCACCGGTGGCCATTGAAATTTCTGTTTCCACCTCTTCCCTCTCCCCCCAGGGCGTTTGGGTGGGGTTTTCATACCTTTCACGATATCTCTGTCGCTCTTTCGCCTCACGATACAGTCTCACAGCTTCTGCAATCTGTAACTGATCTTTGATTTGCTGCTCCTGTTGCCAAGCAGAGAGTTTTCTTTGTTGTTTACGTCTAGTAACTCCGGATTGTGGTTCCCCTGGGTCTGGAAAACTTTTAAAATCCAGTTTGGCCTTCTCCTGTTTTTCCTCTAGTTGTAATTTCTCCAGCCACTCTGCAGAAATTCCTGAATATTTGGGAGGGCCCGACGTGGCTGCCAAAGCTGCTTCTGACTCCTCCAGCTCATCTTCTGAGATTGGCTTTTTTCCCAGAAAATATTTTTTATCAGCTTGTCTGCGATGGTCCTGGGATGAGATGTCTGCCAGCTGTTCCTCATCAGGTTCGTATTCGTGCTCCGACATTGTTATGGGAAAAAAAAATTTCAGTCCCCTCGGTTGTGATCCGGGATGACTGATTTTGGGTGAGTTCCAGCTTAATGTCAGCCTGCCCCAGATCAGTGTTTGAGAAAATAAAAACCCAACTTCATCATGTTGAAGAATTTGGTAATCTTTATCATACAAGTCTGGATGCGGTGAAAGCAAAGCTGGAACTGGAAGTAAATCAAATCCCCAGAGTCATATTCTCTCCTGAACCCTCCCCCTACTAGAGGTCATACAATAATAGTCCAATGTCTTCTTTCTCCTCAGCCACGTGTAGTTTCACTTCCGATATTCTCCCTCTGTCAATCTTCCGAATGGAATGTGGAATCAGCAGCTGCCGTTACATTCACGCGCCAACACAATTCAAACCTCTGGTTTTGAAAATGGCATTTCCCCTCTCCCCCACATACAATGTCAGCCGACGCTGGGAACAGTGAAAACCTCCCCCCCCTTCTCCATAAAGCATGTAAGACAATCAGTAGAGCAAACTTTTAACAAGGTAATAAAATAGTCAGATAATCTAGTAGGAGAAATACACTAAATTAAAGCGGAGGCTGACAAAGATGTTTTATAGATGGCATTTAGATCCTAAGAAATTATCATGTATGTATCCAGATATGCAAGCGAAATGTTGGAGATGTAATTGTGATGATGCTACATATTTTTAGGGCAATTTTTTTTTATTTTTTTTCCATAATAATTCCCACAATTTAACCAGTGTACAATACAATCACTTATACAACAAACAATCCTATACTCAAATTATGCTCAGTCCGGGCTACTCGACCGCCACTCCCTCCCTTAATCCTTTCTACCCTTCTCATCCTTCTTCTACTTTCCCCACCATCCTTCTCCTCGCTTTCCTACTTCCCCTTCTCTTTCCCACTTCTCACTACCATCCTTTCTAACCCTCTATCTTCTCCTCCTTCTTCTCCTCCTATCCTTTCTTCTCCCTCCCTTCTTTCCTACCTACCTACCTACTTTCTTCCTTCTTTACTCCTCTTTCCTTACCCTTTCCCTTCGGGAGTGGTTACCGAGCAGCCCCAACTTTACACCATTCCAACTTGTTTAATTCTACCCTTATTTCTGTACAATGGCAATCAATCAACTTATAATCTTCCGCTTCCCCCCCCATTTCCCCCCCTCACCCCCCAAGACTTCCCAGAACAGAATACAGGGTATAACTAACAAACATAATCTAAAATATAACATAAAACATATTCCATTTCACACCATCAAACCATCACACTATCAATTCCCTTCTTTCTTAAACTCTAATACATATCAATTCCTAACTTCACTCAAAAACTAATTGATATTTTTTAATCTGATACTTATTTTGAATATAATCAATCCACTTCCTCCATTCCAAAATATATTTTTCTTGTGTACAGTCTTTCAAGTAGGCAGAAATTTTTGCCATTTCTGCTAAATTTGATACTTTACTAATCCATTCTCCAATTGTAGGTAAGTCTTCTTTCTTCCAATATTGTGCAATCAATAGTCTTGCCGCAGTTATTAAATTCAAAATCAGTTTTGTCTCTATAACAGTGCAATCTGGAATTATTCCTAATAAGAAGAACTGTGGAACAAATTTGATCTTCTTTTTCAAAATGTTCTGCATAATCCACCATATTTTAATCCAAAAGGCTTTAACTTTTTTGCAAGTTCACCATATATGATAATAGGTAGCATCCTCACAATCACATCTCCAACATTTTGCTTTCACATTTGGATACATACATGACAGTTTTTTAGGATCTAAATGCCATCTATAAAACATTTTATAAAAAATTTCTCTTAAATTTTGTGCTTGCGTAAATTTAACATTCCTCACCCAAATTTTTTCCCATGTTTCTAACATTATAGGTTGTTGAAAATTTTGTGCCCATTTTACCATACAATCTTTAACCAACTCCATTTCTGAATCAATTTCAACCAATACAATATAATCTCTTTATATGCTGTTGACCTTGATCTTTTATTTGTTTTACCAAATTATCATCACTTTGCCTTATACCAATTTTCTGATCTATTTTCCATCTAGATTGCAATTGTCCATACTGGAACCATGTATAATCTCTCCCTTCATCCCTCAATTTCTCCCTAGATTTTAACTGTTAATTCCCCTTTTTCCATAGTCAAAAGCTCTCTGTAAGTGATAACCTCCATTTTTTGTAATATATTTATATTCTCTATCATATGTCTGGGGATAGTCCATATTGGTATCTTTCCATCTAACTTATATTGATATTTTTTCCAAACCCCCAACAACGCGCTTCTGACCCTATTATTCTTAAATGTCTTATCAATTTTCCTGTCATATATTACATATAACATATCCATATAACAAACTATAGAGCTTATAGAACTATAGTTCTATAGAACATAGAACTATAACCTTCTATATTCAAAATCCTTTCCTCTGTTAAATTAATCCAATCAGAAATTAAAGCTAAAACAACTGCATCATAGTACAATTTCAAGTTAGGCATTTTTAAACCCCCTCTTTCCCTAACGTCTTGCATTATTTTTAACTTTATTCTCGGCTTTTTACCCTTCCATACAAAATTATTAATCCCTTTTTGCCATTCTTGTAAATTTGCATCTTTCTTCAATATTGGAATCATTTGAAACAAAAATAAAAATCTAGGCAAAACATTCATTTTTTTAGCTGCCACTCTTCCCAACAATGATAATTGTAACTTCTTCCATTTCTCCATTTCTTTAATTACTTTTCCCCACAATACCTCATAATTATTTTTATATAATTTTACATTCGATGCTGTAATGTATACTCCTAAGTATTTAACCTTTTAACTACTTCATATCCAGTTATTCTTTCTAATTCTTCCTCTGATGTGTATTCATATTTTTAATTATCATTTTGTCTTCTGTTGATTCACTTTAAACCCAGATACCTTACTATACTGATCAATTGTCTCCATCAAATATACAGCTGAATGTATTGGTTGAGATAAAGAAACAACCAAATCATCTGCAAACGCCTTAATTTATAATCTTGATTTTTAATTTTAATTCCTTTTATTCGATCTAAACCATGTATATTACTTAATAATATTTCCAAAGTTAGAATGAATAATAATGGTGACAAGGACATCCTTGTCTAGTCCCTTTCTCAATCTTGAAAGATTCTGTTAATCCACCATTTACTATTATTTGAGCTGTTTGCTTTTGATATATAGCCTTAATTGCTTGAATAAAATAATCCCCAAATTGCATTTTTTCTATTACTTTAAACAAAAACTGCCAATCCAATCTATCAAAAGCTTTTTCCGCATCCAAAAAGAGGAATGCTGCTGAAACCCGACTGTTTCTTCCAAATATTCAAGTAAATTTACAATTTGTCTCATATTATATCTCATCTGTCTCCCCTTAATAAATCCTGATTGGTCATTATGAATTAATTGATTCATCAGTGGCATCAATCTATTCGCTAGTATCTTAGCAAATATCTTATAATCAGTATTTAAAAGCGATATTGGCCTATAATTCTCTGGTTTAACACCATCTCGATCTTCTTTAGGTATTAATGAAATAAAAGCTGTCCTCCATGAAGGAGGAGCTTCTCCTCCCCTTTGTATTCTGTTAAATAACTCCTTAAGTGGTACAATCATCTCATTTTGTAAATTTTTATAATAAGAAGTTGTCAAACCATCTGTACCTGGTGCTTTATTCGCTTTAAACTGCTTAATTGCAAACACTATTTCCTCTGAAGAAATTAATTGATTCAACTCTTCCCTTTGATCTACTGTAATTTCTAAAATACCGTGGTCCTGTAAATATCTATCTATATCTTTATCACTAATCACATCTCTAGAATATAACTTAGTATAATATTCTAAAAAAGCTTTTTTAATCAAATTTTGCTGATATACTTCCTTACCTCTATATTCTATTTTATCAATTATACGTCGTTTCTGTTTCTTTCTTAATAAATATGCTAACCACCTTCCAGGTTTATTAGAATTATTAAACAAATTATGTCTTACATATTGTAAATTAGTTGCCACCTGATCTGCCATTAACATATTAAATTGACCTCTTAATATATTTATTGACTCTTTTGTTTTACTATCTCCTGGATTGCCTACCAATAACTGCTCCTTCCTTTTAATTTCCTCTTCTAGTTCTTTTCGCCTTTTGTGCAGTCTATTTCTATATTTATTATTCATCTAATCACACTTGGCCAATAAAAATTCTATGCTATGCTATGCTATGCTATGCTATGCTATGCTATGCTATGCTATTCTATTCTATTCTATTCTATTCTATTCTATTCTATTCTATTCTATTCGCGAGCTTCTTAACTATGGAGTAGATGGTATAGTTACTGCTATCTTTTATCAACTCTCAATTTTTATATTTTTTGTCTCTGTCTTCAGAGATTAGATGATCATCTGTCAGAAATGTCCTAGTAAATCCTGCACTGAATAGACGTTTGGTTTGGATAATTTCTGAGGTACATTTAGGTTCAAATTCTGAGATCTTACCTCAAGAATTGAACAAGGCAATCTTTATTTCATTTTACCAACCTAGATCTAATCTAGTCTGAAAATCTGCCTAATCTGGCCAGTTTTAGTTTAAAATGGATTTTCCTATTCTGGCAGACAGTAGCTCTCTAAGAAACAAAACTTTTGCATCTTCTATTGCCTTATTACTTCAACTAGAGTTGGCTGGGACTGATCCACCTGCCACTCCACAGATTCAGAATGATAATGATGTGTCTTGGAATGAGTTCCAAAGGGGCATTCCAGTCTATTCAGACAAATTAGGTCAGCTTCAGCAAAATCACCAGTGATGGCCTCCTTTAATCCAACTCCTCCCACCTTGTAGTGATATGGTGAAAACATAAACAAGAGACTGTAGCTGACATTCTCCAAGGCTACATACCTTGTGATCCACCACGCTTAAACAACTTATCAGAATGCCAAACACTTCTAATTTCTGCTACTTGATCTATTCCCCCAGGCACCTAACAGAACCAGCTGAAGAAGATTTTCAAACTCTCTTTTTGTCTGTTACGGGGAGTCCAGTTTTGCTGGAATAAAAATCCCTAAATTTCTATTTTACAGAAAGAGAGGATGATTGGTTTTTCTTTCTCTGCACTTTTTTGTGAGGATATGAAGTTGCTGGAGTATGTATGAGGTTTTGCACGTGCACCTCATTTGCAAGGGCTGCATCTATAGATTTTTGCATCTCTAGAAATGCTACAATCTTGATAGGAAAGAAGTAACCTATACTAAAAGAAGCCATATTGCTGTAGCTGCCACAGAGTAGCATGTTTCAGTGAATCTAGTTTTTTAAAAAATTCTATTTTAAATGGCAGCTTATTCTCAGTGAGTCCAACTTTCCTTTATCTATAGTGGATTTTTTCTTACTTGTACAGCAATACTATGAAGCCTCAAATTAGGTAACAATTTTAAAAAGTGGGAGAATTTATCTGAGCTGTTAAGGCGCTGCCTTACACTAGCTGAATACAAAAGGGAATGAATGAGTTAACACACTAAATCAGGGGGTCTCCAACCTTTGCAACTTTAAGCCTGGAGGACTTCAACTCCCAGAATTCCCCAGCCAGCTTAAAGTTGCAAAGGTTGGAGACCCCTGCACTAAATGATCTATGAATCAGAGTTTGGCAGTTAAAGTTCTAGATTCTGGAACCTAAATCTTCCTTCCTACCTCTAGGAGTGAGATTAGGACTCCTCCAGAATATTTACAGCACACCATCTCTTCCCACTGGCTGTGTTGGCTGGAGCTACCAAGGACCATAAATTAATAAAATCTGGAGACCTGAAACAGAGGCAACCAAGGCAGGACCAACAAAAGAAACAGCAAGTTTCAGAGTGTTTTCTCCAAGAATTACACATGAATTTAGCAGCCAGAAAAGCTCTATCTAAACAGGAAAAAGTTATCCCTTCCTTTCCATCATGATTCATTTTTTGAGAATAACATCATTTCCTCTTGCTTCTGGTTTTCAACGTGTATTATTAATAGATGTAGTAAAACAAACAACTGCTTACCTGGAAGGAAAAAATGCAGTCTCTGCTATGAATAGATAGCTGACCTTTTCGCTGTGAAATAAGTATGCATGACAAGACTAGAGCCCTCTGTCCATTTCAAGAAGTCAAAAATATTTTTATGCATTACTAAGCCTTAATCAAGGACGTAGTGCCTCAGTGGCTAAGACGCTAAACTTGTCGATCAGAAGCTCCCGGCTCTCTCCTTACTTGTACCGGCTTCTGCCAACCTAGCAGTTTGAAAACACGTAAAAAATGCAAGTAGAAAAATAGGGACCACTTTGGTGGGAAGATAACAGCACTCTGTGCGCCTTCGGTGTTTAGTCATGCTGGCCACATGACCATGGAGACATCTTTGGACAGGGCTGGCTCTTCAGCTTAGAAACAGAGATGAGCACCGCCTCTAGAACCGGAAATGACTAGCACACATGTGTGGGGGAATCTTTACTTTTATCTTTAAGCCTTAATCAATACAAATCTAAATATCCTACTGTTCAAAATAGTTGAAGGGCAAGTTGGAGGTTTGGCAATTTGGGAAACATTCAGGCTTCCCCCCACCCCCACTAAATGGTTGAAGCACCAGCTGGCCATTGCTATGTTGAAGAGATCCCCATTCCTTGAGCTGGCAGAAAATTGTACAGGTAATCCTGAAGTTACAATCATTTTTGAGACTGGAATTTTCATCGCTGAGTGAAACAGCTGTACACTGTGACATCATGTGACCATATTGATGGCAATTGCCACCCTTAACTGAATCCCATCATTCATTAACCAAAGTCCTATCCCAATCTAAGCCATTCTGGGCTTGGTCCCTCTCAGCTCCAAACTTGATTCTTCAAAAGAAAGTACTGATTTTCCTTCAATTCCTGCCAACTGTCTATTCCTCCCACCCCAGTCTCTGCTCTTTTGGCCATCTTCCTGCACTCTGCCTTGTAGGGTGGCAAGTAGCCCAAGAACCACGCAACTCTGGAGATGCTTACCATCCTGCAGATCAATGGTTTCTTGGCATGCTATAGTTCTGGGGCTGCAAAAAGCCCTTGAGTTGCAGCACAGTAAAGCCCTTTGCAGCATGAAGGCCAACCCCAGCTGGACCCATCAGTGCACCTACACCAGCCTAATCCCAGTCCCCCTCACTACACTGCACACAACCACCCAGTTGACCTTTGCCATCTTCTTGCTCTCACAGCTAATGAGGTATGCCCTGTCTGGCTCTGTGCAAGGCAGCTGCTGCCCATGTGAGGCCATCTTCTGCAAATCTAATAAGGAAATCACAATCGCAACCTGGGGAAGAAAGTCTTGTAGAGCCAGCAGTTGCTTCTCCAAGACTCAGTCTGGATACACCTTGTCGGCAGTGGGAGCATGAATACAGCAAAGGTCAACTAGGGCACCAAGACCCATGGAGTGGAGGGGGGCAAAAGGTCACAGATGGGGGAGAGACAGGCAAGCCAGGGGAACTGAAGTGCCCCTTTAGTTGTAAGTGTGGGTGGGCTACCAGATGCCCAAAATTTGAACACATGACCATGGAGATACTGTATGTGCTATAACTTCAGGAGCCAGTTACAGTTCATTCTGTGCGGCCATAACTTTGAACAGGTGCTGAATAACTGGTTGCAAGTACTACTTGTGCAGTATCAACATGCAACTTGCTGTCCCTATTGATCATTCCTTGCCTTTTGCCTGTTTTAAGTAATTAATGTGACTTCTTTTCAAAGTTTACATTCCTTGCGCCTCCTCTTTAAACCAAATTTGAGTAAGAGGAGATAGGAGTGAATATACAGCTTTGAGACTTGTGCAGCTTAGAATGACTTAGGCCTGTCTCACTCCTGGGCTGGATAATGTTTCAAGGACGTAGCAGTGAAAAATGTTGCCAGGGCAACCTTATGTTCTTGGCTGGGTGTTAATAAAGCTCCATTTGAATGTGTTTGGTTCCGTGCAATATTCTACTGAGATCTTGCAGATATTTTACAGTTCTTTCCTATCTGTCATTTTTCTGATTATAATTCTGGACTCAAAACATTTCCAACTGATGATGCCACGTATTTGAGTACACTGAAGAATTTGATGCTCTTTGTGCAGCTCTCCCAGACAGGTGTATAAAAATGAGTTCTAGTTTATGCTGTTGTCACCATACATTTTGGTGCAAACTTTCTATGTTCTTCAACTAATATGGGAGATGAAAAAAGCCAGAAAAAAATGGAAATTGCTTATTGAAGTACTTTGAATGGGTACAATTCTTGGTAAAAGTATTCAGAGTTGTCAAAATCCCATACCGCCATCTAGAGGATAAGGAATATAAAATCATGTTCTAGTTTCCGTATTCAATAAGATTAATCTAACATAATTCATTTAAAACACAAAATACTTTTTTCCCCAAACAGGTTCCATATTGTTTTACTGAACCGATTTGACATTACCCAGGTATAAATGTGTGTCTTCCATTTCAGTGAAGATATTTATCATCATTAAATACTATTAGTAGTCATTTAAAAGGAATTAATAAGAAATGTTCAATTTTCAGTTCAACTTTAGGAGATACTGTATATGTAGCATAAAAATCACTGAAATGCTGAAAAACTTTCCTCTTGTATCTTTACATTAGCATTTAGAAATAATGTCCTTGCTTGTTTTTAATCTTTTAATTATACAAACTAAATATACATCTCATGATATAATATACAGCAAAATACCAGTTAAGGTCATAATATAACAAAGTGAGAATGCAAAATACCCCATAAATCAGTGTTATGAAAACAATAATTAACTAAAACACTTTAGTTTGAGAAAGTTATTGAAGAGAGAAACTGCCGTTTCACTCCTTTGGATTTTTGAGACTGGAATTTTCATCGCTGAGTGAAACAGCTGTACACTGTGACATCATGTGACCATATTGATGGCAATTGCCACCCTTAACTGAATCCCATCATTCATTAACCAAAGTCCTATCCTAATCTAAGCCATTCTGGGCTTGGTCCCTCTCAGCTCCAAACTTGATTCTTCAAAAGAAAGTACTGATTTTCCTTCAATTCCTGCCAACTGTCTATTCCTCCCACCCCAGTCTCTGCTCTTTTGTGCCATCTTCCTGCACTCTGCCTTGTAGGGTGGCAAGTAGCCCAAGAACCATGCAACTCTGGAGATGCTTACCATCCTGCAGATCAATGGTTTCTTGGCATGCTATAGTTCTGGGGCTGCAAAAAGCCCTTGAGTTGCAGCACAGTAAAGCCCTTTGCAGCATGAAGGCCAACCCCAGCTGGACCCATCAGTGCACCTATCCCAGTCGCCCTCACCACCCTGCACACAACCACCCAGTTAACCTTTGCCATCTTCTTGCTCTCACAGCTACTGAAGTATGCCCTGTCTGGCTCTGTGCAAGGCAGCTGCTGGCCATGTGAGGCCATCTTCTGCAAATCTAATAAGGAAATCACAATCGCAACCTGGGGAAGAAAGTCTTGTAGAGCCAGCAGTTGCTTCTCCAAGACTCAGTCTGGATACACCTTGTCGGCAGTGGGAGCATGAATACAGCAAAGGTCAACTAGGGCACCAAGACCCATGGAGTGGAGGGGGGCAAAAGGTCACAGATGGGGGAGAGACAGGCAAGCCAGGGGAACTGAAGTGCCCCTTTAGTTGTAAGTGTGGGTGGGCTACCAGATGCCCAAAATTTGAACACATGACCATGGAGATACTGTATGTGCTATAACTTCAGGAGCCAGTTACAGTTCATTCTGTGCGGCCATAACTTTGAACAGGTGCTGAATAACTGGTTGCAAGTACTACTTGTGCAGTATCAACATGCAACTTGCTGTCCCTATTGATCATTCCTTGCCTTTTGCCTGTTTTAAGTAATTAATGTGACTTCTTTTCAAAGTTTACATTCCTTGCGCCTCCTCTTTAAACCAAATTTGAGTAAGAGGAGATAGGAGTGAATATACAGCTTTGAGACTTGTGCAGCTTAGAATGACTTAGGCCTGTCTCACTCCTGGGCTGGATAATGTTTCAAGGACGTAGCAGTGAAAAATGTTGCCAGGGCAACCTTATGTTCTTGGCTGGGTGTTAATAAAGCTCCATTTGAATGTGTTTGGTTCCGTGCAATATTCTACTGAGATCTTGCAGATATTTTACAGTTCTTTCCTATCTGTCATTTTTCTGATTATAATTCTGGACTCAAAACATTTCCAACTGATGATGCCACGTATTTGAGTACACTGAAGAATTTGATGCTCTTTGTGCAGCTCTCCCAGACAGGTGTATAAAAATGAGTTCTAGTTTATGGTGTTGTCACCATGCATTTTGGTGCAAACTTTCTATGTTCTTCAACTAATATGGGAGATGAAAAAAGCCAGAAAAAAATGGAAATTGCTTATTGAAGTACTTTGAATGGGTACAGTTCTTGGTAAAAGTATTCAGAGTTGTCAAAATCCCATACTGCCATCTAGAGGATAAGGAATATAAAATCATGTTCTAGTTTCCGTATTCAATAAGATTAATCTAACATAATTCATTTAAAACACAAAATACTTTCCCCCCCAAACAGGTTCCATATTGTTTTACTGAACCGATTTGACATTACCCAGGTATAAATGTGTGTCTTCCATTTCAGTGAAGATATTTATCATCATTAAATACTATTAGTAGTCATTTAAAAGGAATTAATAAGAAATGTTCAATTTTCAGTTCAACTTTAGGAGATACTGTATATGTTGCATAAAAATCACTGAAATGCTGAAAAACTTTCCTCTTGTATCTTTACATTAGCATTTAGAAATAATGTCCTTGCTTGTTTTTAATCTTTTAATTATACAAAATAAATATACATCTCATGATATAATATACAGCAAAATACCAGTTAAGGTCATAATATAACAAAGTGAGAATGCAAAATACCCCATAAATCAGTGTTATGAAAACAATAATTAACTAAAACACTTTAGTTTGAGAAAGTTATTGAAGAGAGAAACTGCCATTTCACTCCTTTGGATTTTTTGAGACATCCCTATTTGCACTTATTTTTCTAAAAAAACTGGAACAGCAGGAGAATGCCACTCAGAAATTACCATAATAGATATTTCAGTACCCCAGCTAAACTCCTGTTGGTTTAAGATCATAACCCACCCTTCTATTTTCTGGGTCCCCAATAAGGCATTTGGAAGGAGGCAATCTACTTCTGGGCATTTCTCTTGGTGCCCATCAGATGCCCTGCCTCCCAGATTGTTTCTGTTAAAGAAAACTAGTTTTACAATGGAAAGCTAGCATGCTGGAAAGCAAAGGGCCAGCTCCCTTCATTCTATGCTACGTACAACTTGTTCTTCTCCAATTTAAAAATCCAGCAGAATTTGACCTCTCTATCCTTTCACTACATGAATGTTTTCCTACCCTGGATAAGACAGAAAGCTCTGTTCTACATGTCTTGCAAAAATGTAACATTGCTGGAACAAATGCTCTATTTCAGGGGTGTCAAACTCAAGGCTCACGGGGTGGTTAGATCTGACCTGCGGGGCCACCCTGGAAACAGTGAAGGACTGGCCCACGGTGCTCCCGAGATCTGTTTTCGCTGGCAGAGGGTTGCAGGAAGCCATCCCAGCCAAAAACGGAGTTTGGGAGTCCATTTTCACTGGCAGAGCACTTGGGCCACCATAGGCACCCCTGACATGAGAATTGTCAAGCTGGCCATGCCCACCCCAGCCCCCCAAGGTCAAACACAACCCTGATGTGGCCCTCAATGAAATCAACTTTGGCATCCCTGCTTTATTTTGATTAACTGGGTTTCCATGCAGGTTGTTTAGGAAAGTCACTTTTAATGTGAGAAAGGGAACAGATTGCTTCTTGATGGAATAAATATTATTTCCCCTCCTCTCCAGCTCTCTCAGCAGGACTATTCTGGACTTTCTTCAATAGCCAATTTAACTTTTGCATTTCAGAGAGAAAAAGAGGCACATTACCACATTCCAGGTATTCTTTTCACAGTCCACTAACTGAACTTGTGCTTTCTAATCACCCATAACAAGGCTACCAGAAATATTTAAGACTTTCTTTGAGATGAAAATGCATATCAGTGGATCACATATCAATTATAATCCATGACATCTTTTGGAAATGCATAATGCCTCCTGATACCAGTAACTAGTCATGCACTTTGTGTTAACAGGGGACAAGAATGCTGTTTTGTGTTAAAAACTCAATATTTAAATTAATTCAGCCACATGTAAAATGATCTGGTATCTTTAAAAAAATTAATTTCAACTTTTTTTGAATGTTAGAAGAATCTGTCATTGTTGTGGTCTCCTATATTCAGGTTTTTAACCTCTTTAATATTTTCTTAATTTTTGGGGGGGAGTTTAGGTAAGTTCTTATAAAAAACAAAGTGAATTAAATTCTCATGCACACCTGTTCTCAGGTAGTTATTATGAAACAAATTCAAGAGGCTCACAAAATAGTTTTTTTAAATAATATGTTTAAATATTTGCTAACACTTTAATATTATGTACAAAATGAAAATAAGAATAAATAATATGTAAGAAGTGAAGTACTGAATTTCACTCTACTAAGAACTAAATTGCTTAGCCACTGTGATAGTTGTATTTAAACCTTTCTATTCCATTCAAAATAAATATTGCTGGAAGGCCCTGCCTCAGTGCCTCATACTAGTGAAATACTTTGAACATTTCCCAAATTTGGCTGGAGTTATGGCAGTTGCAATCCAACAAATCTAGACAGCTAAAGGAAGTCTGCATCAGAATTGCATGTTGGGATATCCTGTGCACATGACAGAAACACACACAGAGGACAAGGGAAGAACCTGCAATGATGCAATCCTCCTTGGTAAGTGCTTAATTTACAGGAAATAACTGAGCCAAAAAAACATCTTGATGGAAAGTGACCTGCTCAGTCAGATTTCAAAACATTGCTCTTGAGAAGAAATATGTATGCAAAAACAAAACACAGATCTGCCTGAAAAAATATACACTGAAAAAGTTCAGCCATTCTATATTTCAATTATCACTTTCTGCAAGCTTTCAGGATAACTACGCAAGCTACCCTGCACCTCATCTTGTACACCAAGCACTCCTGTGACCCTGTTTTTTTGAGTGGGATATAAACAAACCTCTCCATGAACAGGAAGTCTAAAAAGGATGGTCCCTCAAGATAGGAAGGCATCTGAATATCTTGAATTGAATTTGGCACAAATCTGCAGAGGCTGATTGCTCAATGCACAAAGAAATACAGATACCGTATACATTACAAAACACTGGAATGGGGGGGGAGCCATGTTTGTATCTTAGCTCCTAATAAAACAAAGTCTCTATTAGAGTGTTTGTCAAGCTTAGCAACTTTAAGATGTGTGGAGTTCCAGGAATTCTGGGAGTTGGAGTCCACACTTATTAAAGTTGTCAAAGTTGAAAAACTGCTCTACTGAATGTTTGCACAGATCTATTATCTGAGCCCACCAAAGCAGAGACTGCAACGTCCCCCGCCTACCCACCTTTTGGCCTGAGCAACATCAGCAACATTTACAGTTGTACCCTATGACCATCAATTGTGTTGTAAATGTTGTACCTTGATGAAGGTATCTTTTCTTTTAAGCATATGCACCAAGACAAATTCCTTGTGTGTCCAATCACACTTGGCCAATAAATTCTATTCTGTTCTATTCTAAACATGTGCAAGAGCCTTCCAAATTGTCTAAGTAGTCCTCGATTTACAATAGTTTGTTTAGTGACCGTTCAAAGTGACAATGGCACTGAAAAAAGTGACATGACCATTTTTCACATTTATGACTGCTGCAGTATCCCCATGGTCATGTGATTTACATTTAGATGCTTGACAACTGACTCACATTTATGACAGTTGTAGTGTCCTGGGGTCATGTGATCCCCTTTTGTGACTTTCTGACAAGCAAAGTCAAAGTGGAAACCACATTCACTTGACAACCGTGTTACTAATTTAACAACTGCAGTGATTCACTTAATAAATGTGGCAAGCAAGCAAGTCATAAAATGGGCTAAACTCATACTTAACAAATTTCTCACTTAACAACATATATTTTGGGCTCAATTCTGGTTGTAAGTTGAGGACTACCTGCATACCAATAATCCATAACTTGGCTTCCCTAACTTAATACTATAATAAGTAATCTGACATTTTACAGTGAAAAAAAATGAAGTCAAGTTTACCACAGATATAACAGAGAACAGAGAAGTATCAATACCAGATTCAAATAGCTCAGGGGTGTCAAACTTTATTTCATTGAGAGCCGCATCAGGGTTGTGTTTGACCTTGGGGTGGGGGTGGGGGCATGGCCAGCTCAACATCATTTGTGTCGGGAGTGCCTGTGGTGGCCCAAGTGCCAGTGAAAACGGAGCTTGGAAGGGCTGTGCAGGCCGGTCCTTCACTGTTTCCAGGGCAGCCCCGCAGGCTAGATCTAAGCACCCCTTGAGTTTAACACCCCTGACCTAGTTCATTGGATAGAAAAAATGGCTCAGTATGATATCAGAACAAATTGACAAATTCTCTGGAAAGTAAGCTTTCTTATGACATTGCATGGTGGCCAGGAACTACACCTGTTAGGAAACGGTTATAACCTTCAATTCAAGGGCTGGGGACTTCTTAATTTTCTTTTTCTTCATTATTTGGTGAGACAGTGTGCTTAAAAACCACTCCAAATCTTGATGGTCTTCTGGCCATCTCAAGTACTGCCCCCTTTTCAAAAAGATCCTAATTGGTTGATATTTCATAAGCTGATATTGAGAAAGAGATCCAGCTACCACCATTATAAGGATATCCTCCAGATCTGAGAAATACCTGCTCTGAGCAAAATTAAAGGCTTCCACACACCAGCCATCCTTGAGAAACTGTTTTGTGACCACGCAAATTGTTTTCCTACAATTCCAGACAGCATCATGAATATTACTGATATGATCCTCCCCAGGCAGGAAATCTCTGTCTTCAAAGCAAAGAGCAAATCTGTTCTTCTTAGAATACTGAGAATCTAGATGCTTTATCAAGGAATTTTGGACCCACTCAAAGTCTTTGCTGCTATAGCAAAGATAAGCATCATAATTGTATCCCTGTTGATCCAGTTCTGGTGGGAGCTCCTTCATGAGGAATTGTGTGAGTGTTTTAAACCAGAAGAAACAAACTCCCCTAAAACGAGTAAAAACAACTACTGCTACTAGAAACACAGTTATAGTAACACAGGTAAAAATGAAGAGTGACAGCTGCAGAGGCTCCATGAGCTTGTGTTCATTGCAATTCTCTGTATCTAAGTCTTGGAGAGGAACATGAGCAAACTCCGGTGGTCCAGAACAAAATATGTCATTGTGTGAGCCATCTAAAGTAACATTGGTTTGGTTTAGCCACATAATAAAGTTGCTTAATAGGCAGGTACAGTAAAATGTGTTGTGGGTGATATCCAGCTGGTCTAATGTTGCAAAGAGCTGAGGATCAGGGTAAAATAGCTGATTTGATGACAAATTAAGAACTTTCAGGTTTGTAGGAAAGGCATTTTGAGGAATGGAAGTCAACAGGTTGTTAGACAAGTTAAGTGTCTTGAGTGACATTATCTCACTAAACATACCCTCTGGGATGAAAGTAAGGTAGTTGTTATTGAGATAGAGAATTTCCAGGCGGGAAAGTGCTTTGAACATATCCAAGCATAAACCTCTCTCCCATATAAGCTTTAGCATGTTGTCTCCAAGGTCCAAGTAAATCAACTGATTGTCTTTTGCTATGTCTTTGTATTTGAAACAATAGGATAAACGGTTGTTTTTTAAAACAAGATACTCCAGGGCTGGAAATTGGAGAAATTCATAGAGATCACCCAGATTCCCCAGTCTGTTTCCTTTTAAGTTAAGGACTGTGGCATTTATAAATCCTATTTTCCAATAAGGTGTAGTCTCTATCCGGTTGTCACCTAACATAACACTGAAGAGATTTGGAAGAGAATCGATTACTTTTAAAGCGTTATCCTCGAGATCCACATGTTGAAGCTTTGGTAAGGATTTGAATGGATCTCTATCAATCACTCCAATGTGATTATGTTTTAGATGTATCTGAATCACATTAGGAAGCCCTTCAAAAGTGTCCTTATAGAGCTCACCAAGCAGATTGTTTGATAGGTATAGATACTGCAGATTCTGAAGACCAAGAAATGCTCCATTCCAAATTTTATTTATTTTATTATTGCTTATATTCAGCAGCTTCAAATCATGGAGATATTGAAATACTTGCGGTTTAAGAGTCGCAATCCAGCCTTTTGATATATCAAGCAAGATGAGCCCACTGTCATTAAGACCTGCAAATGTATTAATATCAGGATCAGGAAGATTATTAAATCCAAATGATGCGCCCATACCATGAGAGGACATCTTCAAACCAAACAGTGAGGACCCTCTGATAGCTGCACAGAATTGTTGTGTTAGAGTTGTACCCCACCAATTACATCCAATGTCCAGTGTTTCTATGTTAACATTTTTTAAAGGATTCCCACAAGTAGCCCAATCCACAGATCTTTTATACAGTTCAGTATAACGAAGAATAAACATTTTGAACCTTGCTCCTCGGAAACTATTAAGATCTCCTTCACAGATAGATTCAATAGGGTTTGATTCCAAGTCTAGAATGTCCAAGGATTTGATGTTATAAAATACACTGTGAGGGCGAACATGGGTGATTCTATTGTATCTGAGGTCCAGATATTCCAATGAAATCAAATCTCTGAGATAATCCTTTTCCAGAATGGATCCATCAAGATGATTTTGAATCAGTTGAAGAATACGGATTCTAGACAAGCCCACAAAAGCATCAGGGTCTAACACCATCATTATGTTACTACTCAAATCCATGTGTTGTAGGTTTGGCAAGTTCCTAAAAGCATCTTTTCCTATGGTTAAGGGAAAGCGCTTTTGTGATCCAAGGAATAAAATCTTTAGTTTCTCCCTCAGAGGGAAAGAGGTTGCATTAACTTCCTGGATGAAATTGAAGTTTAGGGATAGAATATCAACATGTTCAGGCACAGGGGGCACCCAAGTGAGATTGCAGAAATCGTAGTAGGCTATCGTGTTTTCCACTGAACAGCTACGAATTGCGAGTGTTTCTCGGCACACGAGCACTGTTCCAACAACGAATATCATGCAGAGATAAAACATCGTGCTTTCAATCTGTGCCTGGAAGAAAAGGATGGGAAAAAGAAAAGCATTATAATTTGCATTGGATCACAGAATCTGAATTAAACATAACAACACAGGTTATAGGGAGAGATCAAAACTCATCTAATAACTTTTTTAAAAATCTTATTGCGAATTGATAAAAAAGGATGCCGTGTTAGTGGTGATCCTGCTTGTTTTCCCTTCTCTTGTTTACAAAAGTATGGTGCTTTGGAAAATGGGAAATTCTGTATTTTCATTACATCCTAAGAAAACATTACTCAAAATGAAACTTATCAACATGGTATTTTCCTATTTAACACAGAAATAAACTACACTGCAGCTACCAGTCACACTTTTCCTGTCACTTTTACGAAAGAAGGCAGAGAAAAAAGATCTCAAACCATGGATGTGCCACTTTTTCGAGCTCAGAGCTTCATTTGTCTCTTGAATGTTATGCTGGAGCCTTATTTCAAAAACAAAAGGAAGGACAAAACTACATTTGATTTACTTTCATTATAATGTAATTTGAATTAGATGCAGCAGTTATTCTCCTCAAAAGTTTGATAATTTTTCTATTTCTGATGGACACAAAGTTGCACAAAACTGTTGACTTTTCAAAGAGCCTGGAGATCTATATTCGTGACTTCCAGGAGTAACATTTAACTCTGGAAACACAGATTGTGGACCTGTATTTCAAGGTACAGTTGTTATTTATTATGTCCAGGCTTTCTGAGCAAGTAATGCCTAGGAGAAAATGTAACTCCAGGATGTCCTAACTATAAATCACTCTGATGAATTTTCTAAGTTCGCAAAAAAGCCACTCAAGTCACCCAAGATTTATTAAATTGCATTTGGTTTGGACAATTCATAAATACTTGTACCTATCTAAACTTTATTTAATTATTTGGTGGATAAACAAGATAAATGGTCTTCCATGCAGACACCATAGCAGGTCGTAAAGCTAAAAAAACTTAGTAATTTAACAGAACACCACTAGGAAATCTGAGGGCTGAAGAGTAATTTGTGAAGTCATAAAAACATCCTAAAACACAGTGTCAAACTCACGGCCTCACGTTGCCGTCACATGATGTTTTGCGACTTTTTTCTCATTCATGGAGCTGGGGTGGGAGTGGCTTGTGCGTGATGCATTTGGCCCACGGGCCGCCAGTTTGACACCCCTGTAAAAAAAGGCAACAACAACCCACTTCTATGCTATTGCCAAGAACATATTCATGGAGCCACTAGGAGTCAGATTTTACTTGAGGGAAATATGGCATTTTTTTTTAACTTTTGAGGGCATCTGCTTTTTTGTTTTGTTTTGTATTTGAATAACAGAATAACAGAGTTGGAAGGGATGAGGTCTTCTAGTCCAATCCCTTGCTCAAGCAGGAAACCCTATGCTGTTTCAGACAAATGGTTGTCCAATCTCTTCTTAAAAACCTCCAGTACTGGAGTACCCACAACTTCTGGAAGCAAGTCATTCCGCTAATTAATTTGGTTCTTCCCTATCAAAGCATAATCCCAGGACTCCAGGGAGATTTCTAAATTCCCAATGCTTTCGCTGCTACCATCAACCCTTCCCTGATTTGAAAATAGTTTTCTTTTCTCCTGTGTTTCTTTCTCTTTATGAGATGTCATTTGTTGGAAGGTGGGAATAATCAGATTCACTTTTTATGTAACGACATTTGACAGTGAATCAAATGAACTGTTATATAATTTGAAAACAGAATTATTAATATGAACACCTAAAATTATAATTTAGGACACCTTCAGCACTCTGGAATTAACTAGGAGGGGGTTCCTAGTGACAGTTCTGATAACCCAGTCATCACAGAGCCCTTATCATATGGAATAATCATATATGATTATATTTTGCACTCTCTCAGTCTCTGATACAAATGAAAAGCACTTTGAGGCTTTCAGCTAATATTTCCAAATCTCCCTCCTTCAGCTCAGCCACACGTTTGCGTATACTAAGCCTCTTAACCAACTTTGCCTCTTTCTGAGTGCCCTCTTATCCATCTTTATTTCCTTGGGCAAGTTAGACAAAGACTTGCACAATTCATGATAACAACAATCAAGCCTCATCCGTGAGATTTACCTCTGTATGCAGGAAGAGACACAATTTCTTATCAGAGAAGATGAAGGGATAGAGAACTGCTATCTTGGATGCCTGTATGTGAGGTGAGGGACTGTTTCTCATGACCTACATTCCCCTTCTCCATGGCTGTTCTTAACAAAGCTTTGCCACCAGAAATACAATTCAAGATTCCTGATCCCCAATGACCATTCACACATGGAAGGTACGTGTGGTCTGAAAGCCTTCCTAAAATGCCTTAGAGATTACAGAGCTGAAAAAACGAGTCTCTCCTCTTCCAAAAAAACACCCTCTTATAAAAAGAGGAACATTTATGTTCTGCTCAGCATGCGTAACTGATAGCTTAGCAGAAGCCCACAACAGATATCCAGCGGTATTGGAATGCTACTAGCTTAATGCCCCACAGATGGGACTTGAGCAATCTGCAAATGGAGAGGAGAGGCACACCATACATAGCCAGTTACTTCTGTTTGTCCAAAGTCTTCAACCTTTGCTTAAGCAACAAGATAATGAGTACAATGTGCCCTCCTTGCTGATAGTGCTGTAGTTCGAATCAGAATGATAGAAGAATGACATAGGTCTACGTTATATGCAATATTTAAGAATTAAACACAGCACATTTCAAATCAAGGAGTGAGGTCATGCTATGTCACATCTGTGAGTTTCACTTTCTTCCACAGAGAATTGTTTTCCCAGTTTCATGTTTTTTCCATCGTAGTGAGGAAGAAATTTGCTTCACTAATATAGTCACTAAGCAGGGGGTTGGATTAGAAGACCTCAAAGCAGGGGTAAAATGCTCCCAGTTCAGACAGGATCGCCCGATCCAGTAGCGATGGTGGCAGGTGGTTCGGAGAACAGGTAGCAAAAATCCCTGCCCCCCTCCCATGCCCAGCTGAGCCGCGTGATCATCAGAGGGTTTTTTTTTCTTCGGCCGAAAAAATGCTTTTAAAAGGCTCCTCTGGCGATCCCAGCTGAATTGACTGATCATCAGAGGCTTTTTTTTCTTTTAAAGAAAAAAAGTGCTTTTAAAAGAAAAGAAAAGCCTCTGACGATCAGGCAACTCAGCTGGGATCATCAGAGGAACCTTTTAAAAGCATGTTTTCTTTGGCCGAAGAGTTTTTTGAAAAAATGCTTTTAAAAGTTAAAAAAAAAAGTTGGCCATGCCCACCCAGTCACATTACCACCACCACCCACCAAGCCACACCCACAGAAGGGGTAGTAACAAATTTTACATTTCACCCCTGCCTCCAAGGTCCCTTCCAACTCTGTTATTCTATTCTATATCTCAATTTATAATAATGCTAATCTCACCAGACTTTTTTTTATTGAAATCCCCCCTTTTCCTTTTTAGATTTCAAATAGGAATCACCTGTTTAACACATATATATGGGAATCTGCAAAGGGGGAAAAACATTCAAGAAGAACATGGAGTTGAAAATTGATCAGCAGGGAAAGGTTTAAGCAATCTTCACGCTCTACCCACTATGTTGCTTAAAAACCATAACCCGATAAGCTGATTTTCTAATAAAACAAAAGTGTCATTTGTATGTGGTATGCTTCAGGCTTACATTATAATAATCTTTTCGGGTAAGAAAGTGGTAATGAGAATTATCATTAAAGTGCTTAAATTTGACAATAAAAAAAGAAGGAACATAGTCTGCTTTCTCTCATATCCAAACAAATGAGAAAGAAAGTAATTTCTGTCTGAAAACTTGTAATTTAAAAAAGATGAGGATGGAAGAAGAAAGGCATCCCATGTAGAAAGATCCACGGAATGCATAATTTTTCTCATGACTGCATGCCAGGACACTAATTTATAATAACCAGGACTGAAATTTACAAAATTTGTTAATACTTGTGATCAAGATGGTAAGTCACTTCTTTATATATTTCTTTTTTTCTTTCTTATATTCTTTTATTTTATATTTCTATTTTCTCTTTCTTTCTTTTCTGTATTATTATCTCTCTCTCTCTCTCTCTCTCTCCCCTCCCTCTCCCTCCATGGCGGCAGGCTACTTCTGCTGACTGCCAGCTGCCAGCAAATCGGCAGTTTGAGTCTTACCAGCTCAAGGTTGACTCAGCCTTCCATCTTTCCAAGGTTGGTAAAATAAGGACCCAGATTGTTGGGGCCATATCAGAGGTGAAATCTACTTACCTTCCTTACTGGCTCGGGAGTGCATGACCGTGCAGACCTTCTGCACATGCGCAAAATCTTCTGCGCATGCGCAGAAGCTAAAAAACACATTACTTCCTGGGCAGGTGGGCAGAGCTTTGCTCCGCCATTGCTACCAGATCACCAAACTACCGGCCACGATCACTACCGGATCACGTGATCCAGTCCGATCTGGTAACATTTCACCTCTGGGCCATATGCTGAACATACACCGTAAACCACTTAGAGAGAGCTATAAAGCACTGTGAAGTGGTGCTATATCTATCTATCTATCTATCTATCTATCTATCTATCTATCTATCTATCTATCTTATCATCTATCTACCATCTATATGCCACCTTTATTATTTTTACGTATAACTCATGGCAGCGAACATATCCAACAGATTTTCCTCCTCCTATTTTCCTCCTCCCCCACCAGAACAGCTTTTGAGGTGAGTTTAGCTAAGACAATCTTACAGACTCCCCCTTTCTAGACTGGTGCCTAGACCAAATTGGTTATTCTTTCATCTTGTAAAAATCTGTATTATGTTTTACCACGGTAATAATAATCTTTGATAAAATAATTGTTATAAAAAGAAAATGGAAATATATTTTTGAGAAAGAGTATTCAACCTAGGTCAACTATGATAAAAAGCAATCTTTTATGTCAAGTAATGCTAGCAAACTCTTCCCAGCTGTCTTAAAGCAGTGGAAGTCAAAATCAAGCTAATACTGATCAGGGAGTTAATATAAAAGTTGCAATATGGAAAAGCAAAGTCAGCCAACAGTTCTTTTTAATCCCTTTCTAAGTTGGCAGATGATTCATAAACTGCTTCTGAGTTGCTTCTTCCTCACAAAGTTGCTCTGATAATCTAAGAGAGGAACAGGCAGCCATTTAGAAGGAGGACCAACAACTGGGAGTCAAAGCATTGCTTGAGATACTGTTAAGCAGTCAAAAATGTCACCCACATATCAGAGAGAAAAGAAGATGGACCTGCAGTGGGATTATGTTATAATGCACCAGAAAAAGGTTCTTTGACCTAACAATGGTTACTAGCACAGAATTTCAGCAGAGCTTTTTTTTGAAGTGGTTACCAGTGATGCAGGACTTACAAATCGTGGAGAAAAATATGTTGACCTTTTTATATTCTTTGTCAAACCAGCTTTTGCTGCCGTAACTTTGGTATGGTGCCTATTTTATTTTTATTGGTTAGAAACTTCTGCAACCTCCGAATGGCTATGTCATAATAGTCCAGGATGCGATTTCATGAACCAGACATGGAACAGAATAGTGATTATTTGGAATAGGTTATTTTTCTGCAGTAGCTTGATTCATATCCTTCTTCTCTTTATGAGGCAAACCCAGAGGGGGCCTAAATTCAAACAGAACTATGTGGGAAGCTTAAATTTTAAATTTAAGGCCAGTAGTATTATTAGAGGGGAGGCAAACATTGTTTATTAGATCAAACTTTGATAATTTTTTACCCAGAACAGAAGAAAAGTCTTTCAGACTGTCAATTGTTCACTGTTTTGCTTACAATAAATAGTTGAAATGAATTAGCCATTTGTGCCAGTTTAAACCTTGCCAAATTTATTTCTTTATTCTTAATAAATAAATAAATTTGGCAAGGTTTAAACTGGCACAAATGGCTAATTCATTTCAACTATTTATTGTAAGCAAAACAGTGAACAACTGACAGTCAGGGAGACCTTTCTTCTGTTCTGGGTAAAAAATTACATTTAATTACATTTAACATTCTTTGAAAGGCAAGTCCTCAATGATTAAGTGGCAGCTTTGATATTTTGCAAAAAAGGCCTAATATTTTGATCCCTCTCTAGCATTTTAGTTTTCTCCAACAATACTGTATCATTAGGCAATTAAATGAGGCCATTTAATTTATTTATAGTAAATAAAGTGACACCATTTTCCAAAACAATATCCTGATGTCATAAACTTCAGCAGTTATACAGAGTTAAATACATCTGAAGAAGAAAGCATCTATTAGATATAGAACAATGTGTTTTAGGATTATAGCAAGCAGTTTTATTTTTAAAGAACTACTCAATGTACAGTCTTGAAATTTAATCAGAAAGATCCACCAAAAGCTTAATTAATCCAGAACAAATATCTCCAAGTCAGAGTTATAGTCATGACATAGAATTATTGAACTATTATTAAAATTATTTGTGTATTTGTATATACATGCATATTCTCTCTCTTTCTCTCACACACATACAAGTATATGCCTTTGATTAAATCTTGACTCCTGGCAACTGCCTGAACAAATGCTGCAGTTTTCTTGACAAGAGTTTTGCAGGTAATTTGCCACTGCCTCTTTCTTAGGGCTGAGGGAAAGTGAATGGCTCAAGGCACAACTGGCTTTATGCCTAAGGCAGGACTAGAACTCACCCTCTCCCATGAGGAGGTCAGGTAGTAAGAGAAACAGAATGGCCCCAGTCACCACACTCCATATTACACCTTTTCAGAGCATATTGATAATTACCACTGAGGTGTACGTAACGGAACATAAACATTCCTAGTTTGATCTAGGAGGACTTTCAGGCAGTTTCTTTTTCTTTTCTTTTTTTACATTCACTGATTCTCAACCACTTGTGTGAGAGGGGAAAAAAATCTCCAAACCTCAGAAAGCGGGATGCTTCCAAGAAGAATGCTGAATGGCTAGGACAGAAAAGAAACAATCCTGGTTGTACCCATCATATAGTGACTTCTTCTGTAGCATCCCTGCCAGTTTTGGTGCTAGGCTTTAATATTACCCACCCTAAGGGGAAAAGAAAAGACAAGGTTAATTGCTAATGAATAAAAAACAAAAAAGAACATCTTTCAGGATCTATCTATCTATCTATCTATCTATCTATCTATCTATCTATCTATCTATCTATCTATTTTTGTCACACAGTATATATAAGCATAAGCATGAAATAGTATATTATTAATAATTAATAAATAATTAACATTATTTACCTGAAATATAACAACAGAGTTGGAAGGGACCTTGGAGGCCTTCTAGTCCAATCCCCTGCCCAGGCAGGAAACCCTACACCATCTCAGTCAGATGGCTATCCAACATTTTCTTAAAAATTTCCAGTGTTGGAGCATTCACAACTTCTGCAGGCAAGTCGTTCCACTTATTAATTGTTCTAACTGTCAGGAAATTTCTCCTTAGTTCTAAGTTGCTTCTTTCCTTGATCAGTTTCCACCCATTGCTTCTTGTTCTACCCTCAGGTGCTTTGGAGAACAGCCCGACTCACTCTTCTTTGTGGCAACCCCTGAGATATTAGAACACTGCTATCATGTCTCCCCTAGTCCTTCTTTTTATTAAACTAGACATCCCAGTTCCTGCAACCGTTCTTCGTATGTTTTAGCCTCCAGTCCCCTAATCATCTTTGTTGCTCTTCTCTGCACTCTGCACATCTTTTTTACATCGTGGCGACCAAAACTGGATGCAATATTCCAAGTGTGGCCTTACCAAGGCATTATAAAGTGGCACTAACACTTCACGTGATCTTGATTCTATCCCTCTGTTTATGCAGCCCAGAACTGTGTTGGCTTTTTTAGCAGCTGCTGCACACTGCTGGCTCATATCTAAATGGTTATCCACTAGGACTCCAAAATCCCTCTCACAGGTACTACTATTGAGCAAGGTACCACATATACGGTACCGGTGCATTTTGGTTTTTTTGCCTAAATGTAGAACCTTACTTTTTTCACTGTTGAATTTCATTTTGTTAGATAGCGCCCAATGTTCAAGTCTGTCAAGATCTTTCTGTAACTTGAGCCTATCTTCTGGAGTGTTGGCTATTCCTGCCAGCTTGGTGTCATCTGCAAATTTGATGAGTTCCCCATCTATCCCCTCGTCCAAGTCGTTGATGAAGATGTTGAAGAGTACTGGGCCTAAAACAGAGCCTTGGGGTACTCCACTGCATACTTCCCTCCATGTGGATGTAGTTCCGTTGAGGACTACATGTTGAGTGCGGTTGGTCAGCCAGTTACGAATCCATCTGGTAGTGATGCTGTCTAACCCACATTTTTTAGGTGTTCGGTGATTCGTTGCTTGATTATCTTTTCCAGAATCTTCCCCGGTATTGAGGTCAGGCTGATAGGTCTGTAGTTTCCTGGATCTGTTTTTTTTCCTTTTTTGAAGATGGGAACTACATCAGCTCTTTTCAGTCCTCTGGCAGCTCCCCTGTGCTCCAGGCTCTTTGAAAGATATAGTTCAGTGTTTCTGAGATCACGTCTGCCAGTTCCTTCAGAACCTTGGGGTGTAATCCATCCGGTCCTGGTGATTTGAACTCGTCTAGGGTAGACAGGTGTTCACTTACCATTTTCTTCCCTATTTTAACTTGTGTTTCTAATCTGTTTTTTGTAGTGCTGTTTTTGATAGGTTGGATTGTTTTTTCCTTTTGTGTAAAGACAGATGCAAAAAATGAGTTAAGTAGATCTGCTTTCTCCCTGTTGCTTGTCATCTTCTTGCCACTTTCTCCCAGCAATGGGCCAATTGTTTCCTTGACTTTTTTATTATTTTTAACATGTTGGAAGAAGCTTTTTTTGTTATTTTTTACTTTTGTCGCTAACCCTTGTTCATTGTGAGCCTTAGCTTTCCTCACTTCATCTTTACAGGCTCGGGCTATTTGCTGATATTCTGCCTTAGTTATTTGCCCCTCTTTCCACTTTTTATATTTGTCCTTTTTGTTTTTCAATTTGTCAGATAGTTCTTTATGCATCCATGCTGGTTTCTTTTGAGATCTATTATTTTTCTTCTTTGTTTGTTTGAAGTGCTTCCCAATAAAGCCAATCTGGATTTCTTTTTAGCTGCAATTCACAAATTTAATTATTTTTAAAAGGGTTTTTTTAATCTGTAAATGAGCTGTACTACATCTTCCATGGCTTTGCCAGTAAAACATGTATTCTTTATAATCCCTAAATTATTCTAGATCCCAAGAAAAAATGTCTTTTGCTTCAAAGATCTTCTTATTGATCTTCAGAAAATGTTGGAAAAGATTTCCACCTAATGTTGTTACCACTCTTCAGTTTCCTTTAAAGACAGCTATATTTCTATGATGTTGGCTTTTACTGAGAATTTTCAGAAGTGCATGAACATCAGGTCAAGAGCTTCTGAAGAGCAATTTGGGCAGCTACTCAACTTATATTTTTCATTTTAGTCAATATAGAGGGTTTTTTTGTCAAACAAAACAAAGAAATAGAAGGGAGGGAGGGAGGGAGGGAGGGAGGGAGGGAAGGAAGGAAGGAAGGAAGGAAGGAAGGAAGGAAGGAAGGAAGGAAGGAAGGAAGGAAGGAAGGAAGATTAGTATCTGAAAAGGCAAGTTAGATGTCTACTGTATAATAAACACAAATTATTCATGGAAATCTGACTAATTCACAAACTATATTAAATTTAGGATTACTCTCCAATTTAAGAAATCTTAAACTGTGTCAGATAAATAGACAGATAGAGAGAGAAAGAGAGATAGACAGACAAGACAATATTAAACTAATTCTGCATAGGAGTAAAACTACAGTTTTTCTGAAGTAAAAGGCAATTTATTTTTAGGTGTAGATTGGTAGCTTTATAAAATAGTCACTTCTTATACAAGAAGTAAGATGCCCTTTCTAAAATGCTGTCTATTGCAGCCTTATAAGCAATCAAAACCATTATCATGATTGTCACCAGTGCCAAATCCTTTTACCAAATATTAGACAAATGCAAGCCTTCTACTGCAGGGTATCTATACAATCTAACCCTAAGCAAATATAGAAGGGCCTTTTACAAAGCCCGCTTTGATGCCCTCCCATCAACTCTACTGGCAGGAAGATTCTTGACTCCTTATTTACAGAGACTTTGTGGATCCAGTGTGTGAGAAACTCTCACTCATGTCCTCCAATGGTGTTTTTTTTATGATGACCCAACATGTGCTTTGATTTCCCCAATCATTTCTACATTTGGGGGTCATATGTTTATTACTTTTTAAGGGATGCTAACTCAATGCTACTTAACAAGTGGTCAAATATTTTCATCAAGTAATTGCATACAACTTTTAATTATATAAGTTGCTTTATTTCTTGTTTCACTGATAATGAATTGCTACACCAAACTATTTCTCTTTTCTCTGTAAAGACCACCCCTGTAAAGGCTGGTCAAAGACTGCAGGAAAGATTTTGATTTGAAGCTAAATTTGTTACTTTCAAGATGCTATGGTGTCTGGCTTCTGTGCACACAGTACTCAGACATGAATCTACAGGCTGTTTAACAATCCCAAAGGTCTTGTGCCTATCAGTGGGAAAGATCCTGCTACAGAAAATCTGTTCACCTGGACATGCATATCAAGCTAATGGAAAATGTTATATTTGACCATAGCTGAAACACAATGATCAATATAATTTAAAAAGCACAATGTGATAAAAATGACAGGACTATAAAGCCAACCATCTAAAAATCAACATCACAATCAATTAAATGGGATTTGATATTTATGCAAACAGATTTACTACATTTCCAGTCTCTGCAATAATCTCTATCAGGAATGAGTATAAACACAAATACCACACACACAGAGCAACATGCAGGCCACACTTCTCTCCAATGTTTCTTTTTTTCTCAATCATGTTTTATTTAACTTAAACCAATTTCAATGTATATATTTTGGTCCCAGGTCCCCCTCTAATCCCTCACCGAAACTTAGATAATTACCTGTTCTTTATTACATTCATTGACCAACCAACATAAAATATATAAATACATCAGTTAGTCAATCGAAAAATAAGATAACATATAGTTTAACATTAGCTTATTAACCTTTGCCAAATTTTATAAACTATAAAAGAAAAAATCGCAACATTTAGCAAAATCAATATATTTTTCTTGGAGAATTAATAATTCAAGTAGAACAAATATAAGTGCCCTGAGAATATTATTATTAAAGGGGTTTTAAGTCAAGAGTCAATGTTCCTGAAAAATTGATGATCTAAACAGTGTTTTCAAGCTTGATAACTTTAAGGACTTCAGCTCCCACATTTCCCCAACCACACATATTAAAGTTGCAAAATTTGGGGGGAAAAATCCAATGATATAAAACAACAGTCTAGCCCTTCAAGAGCTCCACTAATATAGACACAGAGTCTAGTTGCATAAGGAATTTTCTTATATTTCCCTTCCACGATTGCCAGGGGAAGAACGTTAAAGCAGGGTAATTATGGTGCCCTTCTGAATTTTGGATCTGCACTTTCATATAAATATTGGGTTTGTTTGATGATTTGCAGAAACATTTCTAAGCAGAAAGGCCTACTCCCTATGTAGAACCTATCGCCCAAGGGCTTGGCATTCTCAACTTCCAATAACTAGAATGCAATTCCTAACTAAATAATATTTGCCATTTTGAGTTTAAATTATTGGTGAGATGCCAAGAAGACCAAACCTATCTGACCAAAGGACCATAAGAATAGAATAGAATAGAATAGAATAGAATAGAATAGAATAGAATAGAATAGAATAGAATTTTATTGGCCAAGTGTGATTGGACACACAAGGAATTTGTCTTGGTGCATATGCTCTCAGTGTACATAAAAGAAAAGATACGTTCATCAAGGTACAACATTTACAACACAATTGATGATCAATATATCAATATAAATCATAAGGATTGCCAGCAACAAGTTATAGTCATACAGTCATAAGTGGAAAGAGATTGGTGATGGGAACTATGAAACGATTAATAGTAGTGCAGATTCAGTAAATAGTCTGACAGTGTTGAGGGAATTATTTGTTTAGCAGAGTGATGGCCTTCGGGAAAAAACTGTTCTTGTGTCTAGTTGTTCTGGTGCTCTATAGCGTCGTTTTGAGGGTAGGAGTTGAAACAGTTTATGTCCAGGATGCGAGGGATCTGCAAATATTTTCACGGCCCTCTTCTTGATTCGTGCAGTATACAGGTCCTCAATGGAAGGCAAGTTGGTAGCAATTATTTTTTCTGCAGTTCTAATTATCCTCTGAAGTCTGTGTTTTTCTTGTTGAGTTGCAGAACCGAACCAGACAGTTATGGAGGTGCAAATGACAGACTCAATAATTCCTCTGTAGAATTGGATCAGCAGCTCCTTGGGCAGTTTGAGCTTACTGAGTTGGCGCAGAAAGAACATTCTTTGTTGTCCTTTTTTAATGATGTTTTTGATGTTAGCTGTCCATTTGAGATCTTGCGATATGATAGAACCCAGAAATTTGAAGGTTTCTACTGTTGATACTGTGTTGTCAAGTATTGTGAGAGGTGGAAGTATGGAAGGGGCATGCATAAGCGCACAAACGTGCCTACCATTTCTGTCCTATTGTTTTTCTTTTCTTCTTCCTATATATATGCTTATACCTCCTTATATTTACTCATATATGTGTTTATATACTATATAATCTTTTGTATGATACCTACATATACTGTTGTGACAAAATAAAATAAATAAAATAAAATAAATAAATAAAGGATAACTCTGCACAAGAAGCAAATAGTTTTTACAAGAGACTTGACCTCAACCTTAGTATTGCCACTTTCCTGATCTAATATCATATTTGGTACACAGCTGGCAATCTGGAATATGTTACGGAGGAATGTGAATTGCTCATCTTCTAAAAGAGACATCTTGTTATACAGACACAACTGAGCCCCATACAGTAATCAGATATAAGTATTGGCTGTAAATAATTTTAGTGCCACAGGTATAAACTCTGTGCCTCTGGTGATAAGAAAGGGGTTCTATAGCTGAGGCTGATTAGTTTGAACTTGTTCTCTGACATGACCATTTAGTTGCCATGTCCAAGCTTTGAGGCCTCTAGAAAATGGAAGGATTTTTGTCTTGGAAGAATCGATCTGTAAGGCTGCCTCTCTGTAATACAGGGCAAGAGAAAACAGCTTCATTTCAGTCAGGATTAACAACACCATTACTGTATCATCTGTACAGAGTAGGATAGAAATATATCTATTAACTGGCCGTAGGATAATGGTGAAAAACTTGCTTAAGTGGGCTCAGTCTGAGTTTATGTAATGATAAAAAGTCTGAGTTTATGTAATGATAAAAAGTACAGTATCAAGTTACAGTCCGTACAGTCCTGTCTGATGCCACCTCCCTACAAGAATTTATTTTGTGAGACACAAGGAACCACTGCATCCTTCAGTAGTGAGTTTCCAGGGGGTCTAAATAGTAAGGCTAAGAGTCATCCATCAGTAGAAGAGTTTTTCCATTTGCATCCTAGCTTGTCTCTTGAGATTGAATCAAAGGTTGAGACTGAGTCAAAGAACTGCAGAAAAAACAATTGCTACCAAGCTGCCTTCCACTGAGGACCTGTTTACTGCACGAGTCAAAAAGAGGGCTGTGAAAGTATTTACAGACCCCTCACATCCTGGACATAAACTGTTTCAACTTCTACCCTCAAAACAACGCTATAGAGCACTGCACACAGAACAACTAGACACCAGAACAGCTTTTTCCCGAACATTATCACTCTGCTAAACAAATAATTTCCTCAACACTGTCAAACTATTCACTAAGTCTGCATTAGTATTACTATTAATCTTCTCATTGTTCCTATCGCCCATATCCTCCCACTTATACTATACGATTGCAACTTGTTGCTGTATCCATACAATTTATATTGATGGTTTCCTAGTATGATTTGACTGCTTATTTGTTCCCTATGACTATCATTAAGTGTTGTACCTTATGATTCTTGATGAATGTATCTTGTCTTTTTATGTACACTAAGAGCATATGCACCAAAGACAAATTCCTTGTGTGTCCAATCACACTTGGCCAATAAAGAATTCTAATCTAATCTAGGTGAGCCTAAAGTCAATAAATGCAGCATGCAGTGCAGAACAGAGTCTGATAGGGTGTTTCTCAACTGAGTGCCACAGGGTCATAGTTTGATGCAAGGAGAAACAACCTGCCCTAAAACCTTCTTGTCTCTCCAAGATACACTCAGATTTGTACCAGTCTTGTAATTATCCTTCTTGAAGCTTTGCATACATTTTGCTAATTATGCTCAGGAGACTGACAAGGAGATAATCAAAGCTTATCCATTCCCCATGGCAGGCAGAAAAGATTATATCTTCCTATAACCTTCCTTCCCCTCTGCCCCATGAAAAAGAAAAGCAGTTTGTAAGACAATTAACAATTAATAAGGGGGGGAACTATTAGTAGAGAAAGGTTTAAAATCCTGTTCAACAGAAAATCATGTGATTAAAATCTACACACACAAACACAAAGAGATCGGTGAAAAGTCTCTTTAGATTTCTTTTTTTCTGGTGGTGGTGGGGGAAGCACCTGAGAATCAGCCTCACTTCTATTCTATGCATTAATAATACACCCCAACGCATCTGCCTTTCCCCCCATCAATAAAAATAAACATATCTCCTTTTTACTTCTGAAGGGATTGTTCTCTGGAGTCTAGCTGTTGATATAGCTTCACATTTTATTATAGTTAATAATACAGAATGTATTCCATTAAAAAAATATTATTATTATTATTAATTCCACGCCTAGGTGCAGTCTGCAAATATACATTATCTTTACAGAGCTATACCCTGTATTAGTATTCACTGACATTTTGAGGACTTAAAACAGGATTGACATTTTTTTTGGCCAGGGAAATAAGCTATATGTCAGGGGTGTCCAAACTTGGTCCCTTTAAGACTTTTGGACTTCAACTCCCAGAGTTCCTCAGCCAGCTTTGCTGGCTGAGGGACTCTGGGAGTTGAAGTCCAAAAGTCTTAAAGGGACCAAGTTTGGACACCCCTGCTATATGTGGTCAACCAACTTGGAGATGCAGGAGGCAATCTAGTGACACTGCCGGAAGAGGTTTCCAGGCCTGACACAGGGTTTAAAAAGACAGGCCTTTTGTTAATAGACTAGGGGCTGACAGGAGGAGAATGGGAAGATTAACAGCAGTAATGGGGGCTAGTCTCCTTCAAGGGGGCTCATCATATCCACATTATCACTTTTAATTTTAGGATCTTGTCCTGAAAAACCACATCACAAACATTTGGTTGTTTTGCTGCTGAATTCTGAAATCTCAATGGAGGGGGCTCCCATTTGGCCTGGTGTGGGAGTTACATTGAGTTGCTTTGCCAATGAGATGGGCAGTCTGTAAATTTGATATTATCAATAAAATAAATAAAAAAACAGAGATACTGAGAACAGGCTTCCACTTACCCCCAAGCCTGAAATGGCCAAAGCAAGGTGTCCATTAAGCCATTGGAAAGTTGAGAAAAATAAATACAAGATTTAAAATGCCTTGGCCTATGAAGGCACTGCCCTTCAACTCTTGGCTCTAGTCTTCTCTAGCTAAGCTATGCCCAGTGTTTTGGCATCTTCTGCTGAGTTCTGCCTGGAGAGTTCAACACTGTGGGCCATTAGACTGTTCACCTCTGATAGAAGAGGCAGAGGGAATGGCTTTAAGGACAGAGGTCAGATACAAGGGCCAAGCTTCTCTAGTTCACATTAAAATAAAAAGAGGGGGAAGGAAGCGCTTTCAACTTGTAAGATTCTGTTACTATAACTGTACAATAAAGGTATTACTAACTTACATGGTATTGTTTTCCTAGTCTGGTCTACACTGAAGGGCTGGCACTGACTCAAGAGAAATAGGAGAAGGGGATTGAAAGAAAGAACTCTTTTCTAATTTATGAATCATTTCCACCTATGCAGTTCCTATTAACCGCAGTAATCCATGAGAGCAAGTGACTAATCTAAAACCCAAACAACATGTGTTTTATACTATATGGTATTTAACCAAGCCTGTTCATCTTATAAAACACAAAAAACTTCCAATGCTCAGGCAACTCCTGGTAACTTTACTTACACATCACCTACTGTTCATAGCAAGGCTATATAAGAGACTTGCTATTGCTTATCTTATCTTATCTTATCTTATCTTATCTTATGTTCTCTTAACTAAAAAAATGATTTACAGGAACTTTCCATCAAGGTAATACTCTATGAGTCTATATCAAACGGGAGATGATAATATTTCAATTTTTGATAGTGATTATTTTTATATATTTGTTTTTTTATTTGATCGTTGTACACTGCCCTAAGTCACTTCTTGTAAGATTGGGGGTGAGGGAGACATAAACATTTGGTAAATAAATAAGTATCCTGGAAGTGCTAAACCAATGAACAGTTGATATTATCTTTCAGGATTCCAACATTATGCTAAATATTTAGATTTAAAAAGGACGTCAGGTAATCTGAGTAAGACCAGGATATATTATAATGTCAGAATTTTACCCATTTCATTAATAAAACCTGGAAATCTGGTTTTGTGGCGCTTATACAAAAGGACAAAAGATTGCAAAATTCAAAAATGTATACTTAACCCAGGCCAAATGACATTCAACTAGCAGGACAGAGTTAAATGAGAGTTTAAACTGTTGTGTTGCAATAATTTCCCTTTAGGAATACAGCACATAGTTGCAAAATAATTCAGTGATCATTGACTGCTTTTAAGAAACGGAACTTTGGTTTCTGAAGCTTCCTGGATCCCAGGGGTTGACATACCCTGGGCTCGCAGACCAGAATGAACAAACCATAACTAGCCAAGCATTCCACTCTATACAGCCAGTTAATGGTTCTGGGTGTAACTGTGAACCCCCCAAATTGGGCTAATCGATTAAACAGTGATAGAACAGGATGGAAAAATGCATTGTGTGAATAGTTGTGCTCTCACAGCCATACCCAAGTTTTTATCATTCATTTTTCCAGGGATGGATGGATGGAAGGGGGGAGGGAGAGGGGAGGGAGGGAAGGAGAGAGAGAGAGAGAGAGAGAGAGAGAGAGAGAGAGAGAATGAAATCAGAAACATTTTTAATATTATTGAGCAGGGCTCCAAACATAAAGTATTTTAGGTACGCTCAGAAGCACAGCTTACAAATCGTCCTGAGACTGTACTCTGCTCCCACTGAAGAAGGCACGGGAATTGGTATGGGCGCCTTCCAACAAGGATCTCTAATTCCCGCAAGAGATTGTGTGTGTGTGTGTTTGTTTTGCGATCGTTATAAATGTGAAATGTGACACACTCATGGAGAATGGAGCCAGAGACAGCCGATGGGCTCGCCTACCTGTTCGGGCCATTCGATCGAACAGAGGAAGGCTCCAGTTATAGTTCATCCATCTAGCACTGCCCGTACTCCCGGCCGCCCGTCCAGCAGCTGGCGTCTTTCTTCACCCTCCCGGTGATCGATCGGCTCCCCGGCCCACAAGGGTGGGGCAAAAGGACGTCTCACGCCCCCCTGAATTTGCATAGCGCGGCTCGAGTCTTCAAGCACTTAGAGCCGAGGTCTTCAAACTTGGCAGCTTTAAAACTTGTGGATTTCAACTCCCAGATTTGAAGTCCACAAGTCTTAAAGCTGCCAAGTTTGAAGACCTCTGGTTTAAGAGTTTGCGGCTCGGTTCTGGGGACGCTCTTGCCAGTCTTTTTCTTCCGCCCCAAGTCGAAGTCTTCCGAACTCTTCCGCCTCTCCCTGGAGCCAAAAGAAATCAAACCGCAAGCGCAGTTTAAAGCAGTTTTTTTAAAAAAAGCAATCCTCAGACGTGACTTTTCTAAAATCTTGCCCAACTGGTAACTTTTCAGATTACTTAAACAGTTCTTTAAAAAGGACATATTTCTCCATGCTTAGCAGAAACGCGTGATCTTTGCAATTGGACACTTGGTTTGTCAACTTTCATCCGGTTGGTTCCTATTTTACCTTGGTCTTCTCCAGGCTGGTGTTTTGCCCAAGTCCTCAACTTCCCATAATCCCCACAGCCAAGCCTATCAAATTAATGGATTCTAATTCTCATTAGACCGTACTAAAAACAAAGCAAACAAATACCTGCCAGATCAGATATTAAATTTCAGACTGAACTGTCTGATCCAGGAAGGGATGTTTAAAGCCTTTCTGGGAAGAAGCATCAATTTGTTCCAGAAAATAAAAAACAACAGAGTATCTGTACCTACTTTTGTGGTAATTGATTTTTTTAAAAAAAGGGATCCAGTTGGAATGAAGCAAGTAAAATGAAAGTAAATGAAAAGATTTAATTAACACATACCTAAAAAACTAATTAAATGCTTAATTGCAGATTGTTGCCTAGACATTTACCTATTTCGAATAAAATAAACCAGATCTTTGAAAAAATGTTTTTCTTCTGCTTCTCCTTTACTTAAATTTTCTTCATGCAGAAGTTATGGTGGACTTAGATTTTAATTTTGAGAAAAAAAGAAGCTATTGGAGATATGACGAGAAATTGTATAAAATTGAAAAGGATAAAAAATGGATACTTAAAAAATTGGAGGAAAGTTGGAGATTAAATGATAACGGGGAGGTTAAATTTGAAATTGTTTGGGATGCGATGAAAGCGGTGTTTAGAGGGGAGAGTATTAAATTATCAAGTAGGAAATATAAAAATTATAAAATTAAAATGGAAAGAGATAAAAATAAGATTAAAGAATTGGAAAATCAATTTTTGCTTACTAAAGAAAAAAAAATTCTTCAGGAGCTTAATATGTTAAGAAATAAAATGATAGAAGAAGATACAGAGTTAGTAAAAAGAAATTTGAGATTTTTAAATAGGAATTTTTTTGAATTTAGTAATAGAAATTCTAAATTATTGGCAAAGATGGCGAAAGATAAAAGAGAGAAGAGAGAAATTGGAGTTTTGATAGATGATAGAGGTATAAGATGTTATAAAAAATTAGAGAAATGTGAAGTGGTTAGAAACTTTTTTCAGAATCTATATTCAAAGAATTCAATTAATCGGGGAAAATTGCAGAGTTATTTAGAAAAGTATGTGGTGAAAATTGATCAAACATATAAGGAATTGATGGAAGAAGATATAACACAAGATGAGATTAATGGAATAATACAAAAATTAAAATTAGGGAAAGCTCCAGGTGAGGATGGATTACCTGTTGAGTTTTATAAAGAATTTAAAGAATTAATAATACCAAGACTGCAAAAATTATTCAATGGAATATTACATGGTGGGGAAGTACCTTCGTCATGGAATAGAACGGTGATATCCCTAATTCCTAAACCAGATAAAGATTTAGAAAGGATTGAGTCCTATCGGCCCATTTCTTTAATTAATCAGGATGCAAAGATATTTACTGCTATTATAAGTAATAGATTAAATAGATTTATAGATAGATATATAAGTTATAATCAAGTAGGTTTGTGAAGGGTAGATACATGAGTGATATTGTTAGAAGAGTATTAAATATTATAGATGTAGCTGAATATAATGGTGATAAAATTGGTATAGTATCATTGGATATTTTTAAAGCTTTTGATTCTGTACAATGGGAAACAATTAAAGTAATTGTGGAGGCTTTAGGTTTTGGTAATAAGTTTATACATGTTATTTCAAAATTGTACCAAAAGAGCAGTGCAAGAGTGAAGGTGAATGGAATATTAACTGAAGAGATAAAATTAGAAGCTGGTACGAGACAAGGATGTCCCTGTCCCCAACATTATTTTTATTGGCTATGGAAATATTGACAAAATGATAGAAAAGATGAAGAATTAGAAGGATATAAGGGTATAAGATAAATTTGTATGGATGATACTTTAATTATTTTGAAAATGTAGAGAAAGATTTGAAAAGATATATAAGCATTTGATAGAATTTGAAGAAATGACAGGATTGAAAGTAAATTGGTCAAAGTCAGAATTATTGATGGATAGTAATGGTAATGAGTCTGAGAATATGCAAGAGCAATTTGGGATAAGGATTTAAAACACATTGAAATATTTGGGTATAGTGCTTTCACTTAAGGTTAAAGAATTGAAAAAACTTAATTATGATGTGGTGATTAACGAAATTGAGAAGAAGATAGATAAATATAAAATTTTAAAGTTGTCTTGGTTTGGTAGAATTGCAATGTGTAAGATGATGTTGCTGCCCAAGTTCAACTTTTTATTCGAGATGCTACCACTAAATTTGACAGAGAAAGATATTGAAGGATATCAGAAAAACTGGATAAATTTTGCAATGGTGGCAAAAGACCCAGATTAGTGAAGAAAATGTGGTATCAAAATCAAAAGGAAGGCGGATTAGGAATCCCCAAATTATTTAATTATTATTGTGCGTATGGTATCCGGATAGTGGTAAAAATACTTAAAGGTGAAGATAATTATTGGAGAGATTTAGAGTTAAGGATATAGAAATTTGGATCAAGGTGGTTTTAGATAAAGCAAATTTAAAATGTGTAAGTAGAAGTTATTGGTTAAAGGATTAAGTAAAAATGTGGAACAAATTTGTTAAAATTTTAATTCGGATATAATCTTTTGGGGAGACAACTGAATTTGGCGATTAAAAATAATATAAAACGTAATGAAGTGATTAAAGAGGAAAATATAGAAATTATTAAAGATTGGATAAAAGTTATGGAAATGAAAGGAGGAATAAAGAAATTATTGAAAAATTAGGGTTAAGTTGGTTTGAAAAATACAGATAGAAAAATGGACAAAAAACTAAAGGAAAATTATTCGATAAATAGATGTGAAACTGAATTTGAATATTTAGTATCTCGGATTATGAAAGATGAAATTGGGCTAAAGGGACTCGTTAGTAGGGTTTATAAGATTATAAATTCTGATGAAAAATTACAACGAGTGCTGAGGACAAATTGGGAAAAAGATCTTAATATTGAAATACCAGAATCAGAGTCGAATGCCAATTGGAAGAGTACAATTATGAGAACTCTATCTATAAGGATTAAAGCGCACACTTATAAAGTTGTTTGAAATGGTATTTGACTCCAGTAAGATTGTCACAAATGGATAAAAAACTAGTAAAAATGTTGGAGATGTGAGATGGAATTGGGGACTTATGAACATATGTGGTATAATTGTGATAAGGTTAAAAGTTTTGGCAACAATTGGAGAAAATGATATTTGAAATGATGGGGAAAGTAATAACATTGAGAGTGGAAACTATATTATTGTTGGTAATTAAGGAAATAGAATTAACAAAATATGAAAAAGAATTGATTAGAATTATGATTATAATAGGTAGAATTATAATAGCTAGATATTGGAAACTGGATGTGATTTTTAGAATAGAAGAGTGGAATTCTGAAATGTGGAAATTAGCTTTAAATGATAAAATGACATGTGATATTAAAATTAGAAGTGGTGTGTATAAAGAAGATATTTTCTGGAAGACTTGGAAACCATTTGTGGACTTTGCGCTTGGAACATTGGACGCTTCAGTACCTGTACCTCGAGAACGTGGATTTTGGCAATCATGAGGATATATCCGAAGACCCAAATCTTCCTTTTATGTATAGCACAAGGGTGTAATAATGTATTTTCTTTTTGTTTGTTTGTTGCAAAAAAAAATAATAATAATAAAAAAAAAAAAAAATTTCTTTGCCCCCCCTCCCAAATTGTTAATTGTGAGATTGTAGGAAGATGCAAAATCCCAGTGTTCCCTACTCCAGCTCTTTCTCTCTTGTTGTGAAATAAACTCCAAGCTAGCGAAAAGGGAAGAACTTTGGTAATCTGAATTTGCACATAGCCCAATGTGTGCAACTGGCACTTATAAAAGATGTGAACTACGCGACGAGATGAATCAACATGTGCACAAGGTCCCTGCAAACTTCTGGGCATGCATGCAGCATGCAGTTTGATGTACTGAGGGTTCGGGGTGATTATACCAGGGGTATCTGTCAGAGAACCATTGCAATACAGTGGTTATAGTATTTGATTAGGATTGGGGCAGGAGTATTCTCTAGCTGCTTTAGACTGTATTTGCCCTACGTTAGAACAAAGCCCAAAATTCACATTTCCTGCTTTTTCTATCTGTAGAGATTCTCAATCAGCCAGGTCATGGTTATCCCAAAGGTACTTTTTTAGGTGACAACTGGATTTTCTTGTTTTTCCTTACTCTATGTACTTGGACAAACCAACAAGGGATAGCTTTGCATGCTTAGAGTCTGGACAATGAATGGTCCAGTAGTTTTTCTCCAGGTTGTTTGGAAAAGCTGAATGCCTTACATAATAAGCAACCTATGCACTCCAGTGAAGTATAGGTAGTCCTTGACTTACGATCACAATTGAGGCCAAACCTTCTGCTCTTAAATGAGACAACTAAGTGAGTTTTGTCCCATTTTATGATCTTTCTTGTGATAGTTACTAGTCGAATAACTGCTGTTGTTAAATTAGTGACACCGTTGTAAAGTGAATCTGGCTTCCCCATTGACTTTGCTTGTCAGAAGTTTGCAAAAGGAGATCACATGAGCCTGGGACATTGCAACTGTCATAAATGTGTCAGTTGCCAAGCATCTGAATTTTGTTCACATAACCAGGGGAATGCTGCAATGGTCATAAGTGTGAAAAATGGTCATAAGTCACTTTTTTCAGTGCCCTTGTAACTTCAAATGGTCACTAAATGAAGTCGAGGACTGTCTGTAGTGAAGAAATATGCTGTCGACTAAAATTTGGTGGAGTGGTCATGAAGGCCTTAGAAAACATATTCAAATAGTGTGCTGGGATCAGAATAATACGGGCAGTGCAATTTTCTGTGGCACTATGAAAGTGAAAGTTGGATTTTGAAATAGCAGGATAGGAAAAGTATTGAGGCTTTTTTTGTAATCTCTTTATTAAATTTCAACATCAGACATTAAAATACAAACTAACACAAAGAGAAAAGAATAACATTGAGGTCTTTGAAGTCTGATATTGGAGAAGACTCCTGAGAATAGTGGACAGCCAAGAAAACAAGCAAACTAGAAAAGAAGAAAAATATTTCATTATTTGAGACAATTTAAAAATGATCTTTGTTTACAAGAGACACATATTAAACTATCGGATCAAAAATACCTAATAAACTCAAAATTAGGTAAACACTTTGTTGCTTCAGCTTTGGATAAGAAAAATGGTATAGTGGTATATTTGAGAAAAGATATACCAGCCAAATTAATTGAAGCAGATATCCAAGGGAGATATATTGCTATTGAACTTGTGTTAGAAGGAAAAAAGACACTCTTGATTGGTATATATGCACCAAATCAGCAACAAGAAAAATTCTATAGGATGTTGCATGATAAACTGACTCTTTGGGATTATAAATCGTTTATTATACTAGGGGATTGGAATGGTGTAATAGATACTAGAAAGGATAAGAGAATTCTCTCTAAGAAAATTCCTACACATGCAAAGCTGCCCAAATCTTTTTTTGAGATGATGGAAGATTTTGAGTTGAGAGATGTATGGAGAATGCGGAATCTTGAAGATAGAGATTTTTTTTTTCTGATAGGCATCAATCTTTTTCACATATTGATTTTATATTAATCACTAATGATTTGCTTCTTAGGGTGAAGAAAACGAAGATATTTCCAACGTGTTTATCTGACCATAGTCCAGTATGGTTGGAATTGCAACAAGAAAAAGGTGATAGAAAATCCTGGGGAATAAATGAAAATTTGTTTAGATATGAAGATAATGTAAATCAATGTAAAAAACAAATGAAAGAATTTTTTGATGATAATTTGAATAGGGGAACATCAATAGAAATGGTTTGGGATGCGAGTAAGGCATTTATGAGAGGAGTCTTAATATATATTAATAATAAACAGAGAAGTAAACAACAAAAACAGCGTAGGTATTTAGAAGAGGAAATCCAAAAGAAATAACAATTATTAATACATAATCCACATGATCAAAAACTAAAAGATGCAATAAAGATACTACAGAGTCAATTTAATATGATAATGGCAGACCAGGTGGCAACAAACATACAGTATGCTAAACATAATACTTTTTGTAATGCAAATAGACTTGGTAGTTGGTTAGCATATATCTTAAGGAAAAGACAAAAAGCACGTATTATAGAAAAAATAGAATATAAAGGTAAAGAGAGATATCAACAGGATAAAATTAAAAAAACTTTTTTAGAATATTATACAAATTTATATGCTAAAGATACAGTCTTGAATATGGATATTGATAAATATTTGAAAGAGTACAAGGCTAAAGGTTTAACCTTAGAACAAAGGGAAGAATTGAATTGGCCTATAACTTCTGAAGAAATTATTTTGACAATAAAACAATTAAAAATGGGAAAAACCCCTGATACAGATGGACTTACAACAATTTATTATAAAAATTTACAGAATGAGATGGTAGGTCCACTTAAGGAATTATTTAATCAGATACAATTAGGAGGGGGAATACCCCCATCATTTCATTGATACCAAAAGAAGAACAGGATTGCTCTAAACCTGGGAATTATAGGCCGATTTCACTTTTGAATAATGATTATAAGATTTTTGCTAAAATAATAGTGAATAGATTAATGTTAGTTCTGCAACAAAGAATTCATACTGATCAATCTGGATTTATAAAGAGGAGGCAGATGAGGAATAATGTTAGACAGATTGTAAATTTATTGGAATATTTAGAAAAGAACAATCAGATTTCTGCAGCATTTATTTTTTTGGATGCAGAGAAAGCCTTTGATCGCCTGCATTGGGAATTTTTATTTAAATTAATAGATAAAATGCAATTTGGAGATTGTTTTATGAGAATAATTAGAACGATTTATGGAGAGCAAACAGCCCAGATAATAACATAACATAACATAACATCAGAGTTGGAAGGGACCTTGGAGGCCTTCTAGTCCAACCCCCTGCCCAGGCAGGAAACCCTACACCATCTCAGTCAGATGGTTATCCAACATTTTCTTAAAAATTTCCAGTGTTGGAGCATTCACAACTTCTGCAGGCAAGTCGTTCCACTTATTAATTGTTCTAACTGTCAGGAAATTTCTCCTTAGTTCTAAGTTGCTTCTTTCTTTGATCAGTTTCCACCCATTGCTTCTTGTTCTACCCTCAGGTGCTTTGGTGAACAGTCTGACTCCCTCTTCTTTGTGGCAGCCCCTAAGATATTGGAACACAGCTATCATGTCTCCCCTAGTCCTTCTTTTTGTTAAACTAGACATACCCAGTTCCTGCAACCGTTCTTCATATGTTTTAGCCTCCAGTCCCCTAAACATCTTTGTTGCTCTTCTCTGCACTCTTTCTAGAGTCTCAACATCTTTTTTACATCGTGGCGACCAAAATTGGATGCAATATTCCAAGTGTGGCCTTACCAAGGCATTATAAAGTGGCACTAACACTTCACGTGATCTTGATTCTATCCCTCTGTTTATGCAGCCCAGAACTGTGTTGGCTTTTTTAACAGCTGCTGCACATTGCTGGCTCATATCTAAATGGTTATCCACTAGGACTCCAAGATCCCTCTCACAGGTACTACTATTGAGCAAGGTACCACATATACGGTACTGGTGCATTTTGTTTTTTTGGCCTAAATGTAATAGTTAATGGTAGTTTGACAGAAGTTTTTAAGATTGTGAAAGGAACAAGACAGGGGTACCCCCTATCACCATTATTGTTTATTTTAACTCTGGAGCCATTACTGGATAAAATAAGAGAGGTAAAGGAGATAGAGGGAATTAAAATTAGACAACATGAGTATAAAGTGAGAGCATTTGCTGATGATTTGGTGATTATTTTGTCAAATCCTATAAACTGTGTATGTTTGTTGGAAATAATTGATCAATATGGAAAAGTTTCAGGGTTTAAAGTAAATCATAATAAAACAAAAGTGATAACAAAAAATATGACTAGACAACAGAAAGAAAAATTAGAGGAAACAACAGGATTTGAAATTGTAAAAAAGGTTAAATACCTAGGGGTTTATATTACTTCTTCAAATGTGAAATTGTATAAGAATAACTTTGAGGTATTATGGCAAAAAGTTCAGAAGGAAATGCTTGGTTGGATAAAATTACAATTATCATTATTTGGGAGAATAGCAGCCATTAAAATGAATGTTTTACCTAGATTTTTATTTTTGTTTCAGATGATACCAATAATTAAGAAAGATAAAAATTTGGAAGAATGGCAGATTGGAATTAATAAATTTATATGGGAAGATAAAAAAGCAAGAGTTAAAATGAAAATAATTCAAGACATACGGGAAAGGGGAGGTTTAAAAATGCCCAATTTTAAATTATATTATGAAGCAGTTGCTCTTTCGGTAATAAGTGATTGGTTTAACTTAACGGAGGAAAGGATTTTGAATATAGAAGGTTATGATTTACTATATGGATGGCATGCATATTTATTGTATGATAAAAAACTGGATAGAGCCTTTAAGAATCATGTGTTAAGAATTGCTCTTCTGCGTGTCTGGAAGAAATACTATTAAAAGTTGAATTATAAAATTCCTATTTGGGCAAACCCCAGGCATGCAATAGAGAATATAAATATAGAACAGAAACAGAAAATGATTACTTATAAAGAACTTTTATATTTTGAGAGAGGTAATTTACAATTAAAATCCTTGCAACAATTAAAAGAAGAAGGGAGAAACTATACTTAGTTCCAATATGGGCAATTACGAGCTAGGTGGAAAGAAGACCAGAAAATTGGTATCATGCAGAATGAAGAAAACTTGGTAAAACAAATTATAAATCAAACTCAGGCGCATATAAAGAGATTTCAAACTTTCTCTTCCTGAAACTATTGTATGTGATCTATCATCTAATACCGCACTTCGATTCATTCTATGCTACAGAGCCCCCGACTACGATATTACTCATGCTGATATTTTAACCTCATTACTAACTTGGGCTGCCTCTTGCCCATATCCACTCATCTTCCTGGGTTACCTAAATTTACCTCTCATCAACTGGATAACAAATGAAAGTACAACTGATCCAATCCACACAACAATATACAACGCTGTTACTAACCTAGGTCTTGAACAACTTGTAACCAATAATACAAGACTAAACAACTGCCTTGACCTCATCTTCTGCAACAATAACAATACCATTTATGGACTACAAATAAGAGAACCCTTTTCCAACAGTGATCATTGCATGATTGACTTCCATCTTAATATACGTTGTGACTTAAACCATCATATCAATAGCATTCCCATTTACAACTTCAAAAAAGCCAATTATGACTTTATAAACAATGATCTTTCATTTCTAGACTGGCAAAATCTGTTCTCAACCTGTATAACTGCTGAAGACCACTATAGAGTTTTCCTACTCGAAATCAACAGAGTCATCGAACTATACGTACCACTAACTACCATCAAGATTAGGAAAAGCAAACTACCCATATCAATAAAAAAGCTTCAATCTAAAAAAAGATCCCTCTGGAAAAGAAACAAAAAGGGCTATGTAGCTAATTTTAAAAAACGCTACAGAACTATATGCAACCAAATAAAAACTGAATGCACAAATTACCACACCAAGCAAGAAGAAGATCTTCTGCACAAATTCAATCGTGCCTTCTATAATTTTGTCAACAACAAGCTTAAAAACTCTAGACGCATGCCACCTCTAAAAGATCCTGATGGCAATGAATACAATGATGAAGAATCTAGAGCAAACCTCTTTAATAAATTCTTTGCATCAGTTTTTGTCAACAGTGATGGCACTCATCCCACATTCCCAATTTGTACAATCAATGAGCATGACAACTTAATAAATGTTGATTTTACAGAAGAAAATGTTGGTAAAGCTCTAAGAAAATTGAAGCCATCTCTATCCATTGGACCTGATGGTCTTTGTGCTTACTTTTTTTAAAAACTCTCTAGTAATCTAGCAGAACCCCTAAGTATAATCTTTAATATAGCCTTTAGAACCAGTTCCCTTCCCAGTCTCTGGTCGCTAGCCACAGTCATTCCAGTTTTCAAAAAAGGCGACCCCAGCTTAGTTGATAATTATAGACCTATCTCCCTATGTTGCGTCACCTGCAAGGTTATGGAATCCATCATCAACCAATCCATTACCTTACACTTAGAAATGCACAACCTTCTCTCAAATAAACAATTTGGCTTCAGGAAAAAATTATCATGCAATCTACAACTTCTCTACTGTAAAAACCTATGGACTACTAATCTTGAACTAGGTAAATCAATAGATGCAATATACATAGACTTCTGCAAAGCTTTTGACTCAGTAGTACATGATAAACTTCTCCTAAAATTAAAATCCTATGGCATTTCAGGACCCTTACACCACTGGATATCTGCTTTTTTGTCAAACAACCAACAAATAGTTAAAATTGGTAATGCTCTTTCAAATCCTGTTCCTGTCAAGAGTGGTGTTCCTCAAGGCAGCGTTCTTGGACCTACTCTCTTTATAATATACATAAATGATCTTTGTATTCATATCTCAAGTAACTGTGTTCTCTTTGCTGATGATGTCAAACTTTTCAACACCACTGACAATGCATCCACAATTCAAAAGGACCTTGATCATCTATCTGCCTGGTCTAAAATTTGGCAATTACAAATTTCAACCAGTAAATGCTCAGTCTTGCACATTGGAAGAAAGAACCCAATCACAAAGTACATGCTTGATGGACATTGCCTCGCAGATGACCCCCACCCTGTCAAAGACCTTGGAGTTTTTACATCTAACGATTTAAGTTCCAAAGCCCACTGCAACTACATAGCTAAGAAGGCTCTAAGAGTTGTCAACTTAATTTTACGTAGCTTCTTTTCAAAAAACACCACGCTACTGACCAGAGCATATAAAACATTTGTTAGGCCAATTCTTGATTACTGCTCTCCTGTCTGGAACCCTTACCATATATCTGACATCAACACAGTTGAGCGTGTCCAAAGGTATTTTACGAGAAGAATTCTCCATTCCTCTGAAACTAATAAAATACCTTATTCCACCAGACTTGATATCTTGCGTCTAGAAAACTTGGAACTTCGTCGCCTTTGACTGGATCTGGGTTTAGCATATAAAATCATCCGTTGTAATGTCCTTCCTGTCAATGACTTTTTTAGTTTCAATAACAATATCACAAGAGCTACAAACAGATTCAAACTCAATGTCAACCGTTCCAGTTTAGATTGCAGAAAACACGATTTCTGTAACAGAATTGTATATACTTGGAATGCATTACCTGACTCTGTGGTTTCTTCTCATAACCCCAAAGGTTTCACTCAAAAACTGTCCACGGTTGACCTCACCACTTTCCTAAGAGGACTCTAAAGGGGCGTGCATAAGAGCACAAACGTGCCTACCGTTCCTGTCCTACTGTTTCTTTCCCTATGTATATATACGTTTTTAGTACCTCATTTCTCCTCATATATACGTTCATATATTTATAACCCTTTATGCAACGCTTGTATATATATATTGTTATGACAAATAAAAATAAAATAAATAAAATAAATAAAATAGATTGTATAATGTGTTGATAGAAATAGACTCTGAAAGGGATTTAATAAAGAATTGTATGATAAAATGGGCACAAAATATTCAAGAACCAATATTTTTGGAAACTTGGGAAAAATTTGGGTTAGAAATCTTAAATTTACGCAAGCACAGAACTTGAGGGAAAATTTTTATAAAATGTTTTATAGGTGGCACTTAGACCCTAAGAAATTATCATGTATGTATCCAGATATGCAAGCGAAATGTTGGAGATGTAATTGTGATGATGCTACATATTTTCATATTTGGTGGACTTGTAAGAAAATTAAGGCTTTTTGGATAAGGATTTGGTGGATTATACAAAATGTTTTGAAAAAGAAGATAAAGTTCCTACCGCAATTTTTCTTATTGGGAATTATTACGGACTGTATAGTAATCGAGACTAAGTTGATTTTAAATTTAATAACAGCGGCAAGACTACTGATAGGACAATACTGGAAGAAAAAAGAGTTACCTACAATAGAAGAATGGATATTGAAAGTTGCTAATTTGGCTGAGATGGCTAAAATGTCAGCCTTTTTGAAAGACACTACACAAGAAAAATATCTAACTGAATGGAAAAAATGGATTGAATATACGCAAAATAGATATCAGATTGCTTTTGAATGATTAGGATGTATTTATCTTTGATTTGTATGGGGGAAGTTAGGATTTGAGAAGAAGGGGAGGATTATAATTTGTGTTAGAGAAAATTTAGCGAATGATTGTTTTTTCTTTTGAACTATATCTTGTGTTTGTTCTGGGAAGTTGGGGGGGAGGGAGGAGGGTGGTTTTGGAGGGAGGGGAGAGGGGATGGAGTGGGGGGGAGGGGGAAAAAAAGGGGGGGTGAAAATTTTTGTAAAAACTTTTTCAATAAAAAACAAAACAAAAAAAAAACAGGCAAACCAATCAACCTGGAATTCTCATTTGAGACACAAATGACCAGGCATCAAATATCATAGTTCAGATAGGTTAAGTGAATACCTAATTCTTTGGAGAATGTTCTCTTGTTTGGAAGAGTAAAAAAAAAGATAAGAGAATGACCAATAGCAACATGAATAAACTCAATTTCATTGATGCTAAGTATATTACTAGAAAATCTGAAGGACCTAGGTTCAGGGGGTGAATTGTTCCCGGTTCTGACTGGATCCACGGTGTGGCTCAGGCTGTAAGAAGCCTGTTATTAAACACAGCTGCCTGCAATTACTGCAGGTTCTAGTCCCACCAGGCCCAAGGTTGACTCAGCCTTCCATCCTTTATAAGGTAGGTAAAATGAGGACCCAGATTGTTGGGGGGGGCAATAAGTTGACTTTGTATATAAATATACAAATAGAATGAGACTATTGCCTTACAAAATGTAAGCCGCCCTGAGTCTTCGGAGAAGGGCGGGATATAAATGTAAAAAAAAAAAAAAATCTCGTGATCCGGTAGTGATTGTGGCTGGTGGTTCAGCGAACCACTGGCAACACCCGCCGCCCGGGTGTCATTACTTCCTGGTTTTAACCAGGAAGCAATGTGTTTTTTACCTTCTGCGCATGTGCAGGATTTGTGCATGCACAGAAGGTCTGTGTGCACATGTGACACGGCATGTGGACTTCCGAACCAGTAAGGAAGGTAAGTCGATTTCATCCCTGCCCAGGTTAGGGACAGATTGTCATGAAGAAAATCTATGTGTTCACTAAGAGTTGACACTGACTTAATGCCACATAATGAAACAAATTGCAGGTATATAATCAAAAATGGAGTTTCTAAATCTCAAATACAAATTAGGGATTTAAACATAAGGGTATCCCACTTTAATTCAGCTGAGTTCTCCATAAATAATTAGATTATTATTAAAAATAGCTCTTCAAAACAGATGCTTGCTATATTTTCTTTTCCCACAATAATGATAACCTTGTTACTAAATTTAGATTCTGAATTCTCAGAATTAACATTCTCAGAAAAAATGTTTTCCTTTGACGGTGTATTCTTCCAACATCCATCATCAAGTTTTTAAAGTTTCGGTTAATTTTTTTGTCCTGGAATATATAAATATATATAATCATACATGAGGTTAACCTACTCATATGGTTTATTTATTAATTAGTTTTTAAATAATTCATATGGCCACCCAACTCAAACATTGTGTCTGGCTGACGTACAATTGTTCAAAAATAAAGCTAACAATCTATCAGAGCAGTGGGCTAGTACATGCTATGCAAATACAAACATACTTGAACAGCATAAATGAGAAAGGAGGACTTCTGTGGAAATGTATGCTATATTGAAGCACATTTTTCAGACCAATGATAAGCCTCTGGACAAGACTTTGTTGGGTTGGTATCTTTTCCAGGAAGGTATAAAATACACCAAGAATAAAATTTGCCAGGCATAAAATTGCCCTGCTAAGGTGTTTTTTCTTCCTTCCAGGTTTTGCTGGGGACTACAACATAGCAAGGATTTTACTTGCTGCTTCCCTGGGGAATTTATCATGTTTTGTAACAACTGAACAGAGGCTCCATCTCTTTTCTTCCCCCATTCCAGTTACTTCTTCTGTCTCATTGCAACCTCACCCAGTTGGTCCCTCTCTTCCTCTTCCCTTTTTCACTGGTAACCAGTATCCTTCCCCTTTTCATATCTTGGTCAAGGTTCCGCTTGCTTCCAACATGTTGCAAAAGAATCTCAGAAGAGTGAGATCAGCATCATTAAAGCAACTTGGCTTGTTCAAGGTTTCTATCTCAACATAAAAGCATTGCTGCTTCCCAAATTGCATTAACCTTAATCTCTGGTTTACTTAAAATCTGAAGTACTTTATCCAAATAATTTTTCAAAATATGTACCATCTTAGTCTTCTATTTTTTTCTCTCTCTTTCTATTGGAAGGAGGAAAGGAAATCCATGTGTTTCTGTGTCTGTATATGAAGGTTTGTCTACCATAGTTATAAACTGATGGGAATTATTTTAAAAAATATTTTGTAAGCGATTAATTTTAATCAGGTTTTTTTTTAATATCCTGGTTCCACCCCTTGCTTTATTTTTGAGAACGTGTGCTCTAGAAATTGTTCATATACTCTATGCCCACTGCCCACGGAGAATTTTTGTACATTTATAATTCTATATTCTCTGCCCACAGAAAATTTTTGTACATTTATAATTTTCTGCCTAAGCATCCTTTTTAGGAGGTGTCAACTGATATTAAGGATTGACTTTCTTTCAGCTAAATATGGTAGCAAATATTTTTGAAGCATATTTGCAAAGGCAAAGGTTGCCTATTTCCAACCTGTCAACTGAAAGTCTAATTTGATTCTTGAAGATTTATTCCTATCTACAGCTTTCATCTCACCCACATTATTTCATGTTTTACACGGATAATACTATGCTTTAAACTCATGTACACATCAGTTTGAATTTTAACCTCTGCCTTATGTGACAGGTAGCAGATAGGTAGACAAATTCTAGTGATTTAGAATACTAATCAATATATTTAACCTATGTTTAATGTCACAAATCAACACTATACATCTCTAGGGTGTTTCACAGTACATTGGTCTGGAATAAGGACCTTGCTAAACTTGTATTCTACATCCATCAGATTATAAAGACAGGTATATCTTTAGCTCTGCTGGTTGATGGCTAAATTAAACTTTTAGTGTTGCAGTTTCTAAGCTATAAAGTCAAGTGCATTTATGTTACAGGCTTTGAAAGTCTGAGTATCTTCAGTTCTGATAGATGTTTTTATTTTTAAAAGGAAAATGTATTTAGTTTTCAAAAGCCATCATGTATGCCCAATCCAGTAAACAAGCTGGCTTTTCTGCAACAGAGTAGGTAGGGCTATTTGGTGTTCTTAACTAGCTGTTCTTATTAAGCTCCTCTTCCCTTTTGGTACTCAACTGAGAGTTTCATTGGATAGAATAAGAGAGTTGGAAGGGACATTGGAGATCTTCTAGTCCTACTCCCTGCACAAGCAGCAGGAGAGCCTATACATTCTGGAAAAATGGCTGTCCAATATCTTAAAAACCTCCAGTGATGGGGCTTCTTTAATATATCAGACAGCCATTTGTCCTGAGTGGTATTATGGTCTCCTGGTTGTGCAGGAGTAGAAGATCTCCAATATCCCTTCCAATTCTGTTATTCTGTCAAATGAAACTCACAGTTGAGTACCAGAAGGAAATAACAGCTTAATAAGAACAGGTAGTAAAGAGCACCAAATAGCCCTACATACTCTGTTGGATAAAAGCCAGGCTTGTTTATGAACAAATGAAGCTTCAGATATTGCAAATCCAGTTCATTCTCAGGCAAATTCATTTGTAATCCACAGCCCCCAGTGTAGCTGCCTGGGAGATTTGCTGAGTATTTTGTAGTTGACATTAACAAAGAAATTGCTGCTGGCACATGCTGTGCTGTTTCAGCTCTTCAGCACACCAGCTTGAGAGAAGTACATCACATCAGTCTACAGTTACTGTTAATGCATTCTTAGCTGCTTTAGATGTAAAATCAGCCATTTTTATGATAGCATTGGACCCGTTCTTAATATTAAAAAGAGAACTTAGTTAACTTGCCTGGTTAGTTTCTCCCTCAAAATGTATTTTAAAAACATTTTGCTGTTCCCCTATTAAAATGTGGAAATGAGTCATGGTTGAATGATAACTTATGTCCGCACATGCTACAAGAAAATCTTATTTTACGCATATGTCTATTCTTGTTAGACATTTTATATGGAGTCCTTGGTACTCTCTGAGCTTTGTTATTTGCTTGCAGATATTTCATTACTGACTAGTTAACATCATCATTGCTAGTGAGTGTGAGGTTTGCTCCCTGTTTATACAGTAGCTTGGTTTGTATAGTAACTGGCCACTGGCAGGGTAAGCTACCCTATATATACAGTACACTGTATATGCTGTATAGAAACAGGGAGCAAATCTCATGGGTAACCAAGCTCAGAGATCACCCAGGACTTCACACTTCAACTTGAGCTACATATATTATCTTCTATGGGAAGCAATGATCTATTTATATACAATATATGATATAAATATTAAACCCTATCAAAATGTGCCCAATACCAACTTACTGAAGAGGTTAATTAATAGGCAAAAAATGGAAACATCAAAGTGATGCAGTGCCTTATCAAACTGCTTAAACTCGTTAGAGGAAAAAGTAGAATATAAATTAATATTGTAAGTAATTGTGCATCCCATATACCTAAAAAAAAGTCCCATTACTGTATTTGCAACAAATGGCAAAGATGGCAACATAAGAGACATTCAAAAGTAGTCATTCAGAAGCACCAGATAATAGGTAACTATGTCTTCAAATGGCTTAATATTAGATACAGCAATTTGTTAAAGAGCAGCAATTAAAGTAGAGCAAGTGAAACTATATTCTTCCAATCTAAGGTGGAGTCAGCATAGTTCACAAAAGGCTCTGACTCAAAAGTGCAATATGTAATAAGCAACACTTAGTTAGCTACAAACTATTCACTGAAAGTCCAAAGGGTGCAAATACTGAATGCAAATACTGAAAGGATTTCTTCAGACTATTTAATCCAGTGTTTGGCTGGCTGTGTGGGGAAGCTGAAGTCTATATATCTTAAAACACTTAACGTTGTAAAACACTGATTTAAACTGAAAACAAATAAGGTTTAGAGTTAGTGCAAAACAATAACAACAACAACAATAAAATCCTAATTTGGAACATCAAACAGGGAACATAAACTAGAAGCAAGAAGCAGGAAGAATCATCAAGAGATTGGAGTATCTTTTGCAACTGCATTTGGGACCATTGGCTCCCATTCAATGGACCATTGAAATTCAGGGACTCACAGTTCCATTATATTTGAAGGAACCAGATTTTGTGCAGCTGTAATACAATTTTGCAGATGTAAACATTTTGTAAGAATATGAATAGAAAATGAAGAATGTATGTCCAGTTTGAATCTTAGTATAATTTGATCTGTCATTTGAGAAGGAAATTACTTTTTAAATTTAAAGAAGTATTTAAAGTGATATCATACAATCAAAGATATGTTGTTCCATAGTTCTCACAGTATCATTATATTTTTCTTAAATGGTCTGATCACTGATGTAGGATTAGATCCGGAAAATGTTCCTCTCAGTGTGTTTTTAAAAAAAGGAATGTATTATAAAAATGTATTCCATAAATAACAATTGTTCGATGTATATAGAACCATGTACTAATATATTATTTACTGCATAATAGAAAGTTATCTAAACATTCATGACTCAATAAATCTCAGTGACATAGTAATAGCACTTAAATCCCTTAGATTCAGTTTGCAAATTGCATACAATTATGTTTGCGGCCCTTTGAAAGATAACATTAATAAAGAGTTTGCATTTTAACTTCCCAGGGGGTGGTGGGAGGAGATGCTGGCTGTGAGTGCGGGAGACCGAGAGGGAGTACAGAGGACAAAGGTAGCAGCCCTATCATATCATATAACTTTAAACCAAAAATAGCAATAATACATTAGTGCGCTTGAGATTTATTTATTTTATTTCAAAATGACTGGCTTAGTTCAGTGTAATACTTGTTTTGCAGTTGTCTTTCACAGTACTCTTTTCAAAACTGGATACTGTCCTATTTATAAACAAATTAATAGTCCACATGGACAGATTGCCTATCTAGAATCTCTAATCTGTGCTCTCGAAGCAGAAATTAGATGCTCAATTCAGCCATTATTCTTACCTCAAGGATATCTACCTCAATTTACATGAGCCATTATTCTGAAATTTTATATCTGTCATTGTCACCTACATATCCTGGCCTGTTGTGTCATTTGTTATTTACACTGTGGATCCTTCAGAAAAAAAATGTTATCTACTGAGTGTTTTATTCCCAGAAATCTTAGACTAAACTGTACTCGTGATTTTATTAAATTTTGCAAGGTATTACTAAAAATTATGAATTAATTTCAAATAACCAGGAATGGTTATTTGAAAGCAAATTTAAAAGACACTAACAATTTATTTCTGTTTTGTCTAAAATAATCTTCTATATGATTTACTGGGTTGTTTGAAGGATTGCAAATGTTAGAGAAACATTTCCTAATACTATAGCTTGAAGAATTGAGACTGTTAGCATTATGTTTATTGCATACCCTTCTTGTCATGGTTGTTGTTAAATCAAAATAGCTCTAACAGTAAGCTATTTACTTACTTATTTACAGAAGTAAGATTCAAATGTACATAAAATGCATATAGCATGTTATTTTTAATGTTGTTATAGAATGAAAGAAAAATGATCATCAAGAGATGCAAGCTCTCTGAGATACAGAAGATAAAGAAGAAATAAGAGAGGTAAAAACAAAATCAACATGATTTGTGTGGCTTCAAAAATCTTTTATATCAATTTGACATTTACTGATCCAACAGTAAATTAACCCTGAAAATAATATTTGAGTTTCGGTCTCAATATCAAGCTTTGGAATCAGGAACCCATGTTCAGGGCAGTGGCAGGTTTCAAATTTTTTACCACCGGTCCTGTGGGTGTAGCATGGTGGTCATGGCAGGAGAAGGATACTATAAAATCTCCATTCCCACCACACTCCAGGGGAAGGATACTGCAAAATCCCCATTTCCTCCTGATCAGCTGGGACTCTGGAGGCAGAGAATAGATGGGGGTGGGGCCAGTCAGAATTTTTATTACCAGTTTTCCGAACTACTCAAAATTTCTACTAACAATTCTCTAGAACTGGTCAGACCCTGTTAAAACCCACCTCTGGTTCAGTGGCTGAAATGACCATTTGACTTGGTAGAGAAGACATTATCTATCTTTCTTTCTGCCCAAAAGCAGGTGGGTAGTGGAGGAATATATTTTTGATGGGATATGGCACAAAAATCGACCAACCTTCTGAGGATCCCAGGATACTTTAAAGCTGCTTTTTAACCCCCAAATGTGTGCTTAATCTTGTTGTCCTATTACATCCTAAATGTGGCTTAAATTGCAGCTGGATGAATACTTTAGTTGCTTTCTCACAATAGAAGCTTCTCTGTTCCGATTCTCTGTTCAGCAGTACTGTAAGGCTTAAAGATATAATGTCTATAGCAGGGGTGAAATTCAGCTGGTTCTATTTGGATCGCGCGATACAGTAGGGCCGACTGTGAAAAGCCCTGCCCACCCGCACGGATGTCATGACATTCCTTTTTTGCAACGATTTTCATACGTGTGCACATTTGCGAACCAGTAGGGAAGGTAAGTGAATTTTGCCCCTGGTCTATAGGCAACCTTATATAAAAAAGGAATCTTTTCAAGCCTGTATTCTTCTTAAGCATTTTATTTATTTTTTTACCCACATCTTTAAATGAAATGAAATGAAGTTACTTTCAGCTATAATTACTGCATTGATAGCTCATTCTTTTAAAAATTCAGTCATATCTTTACCCCATAGCACAATCCAAATGACTATACAGTAGAAAAATATATAATGAAAATTTATATATACAAAAGTTACCTGTATATGCAATCACTTCCTGATCAGTGTCACCCAACTAATAGCATTTTCTTCTGTGATATTCAGTCCTAAAGCACTCAAAACTGTTCACACTCAATTTAGTTTTCTTTTTCTTTCATGAGAATAACCATTCTATGACTCTTAGATGCTACTGAACCCAGGTCTCTTACTACGTATCTGAGGCTAAAGATTTCCCAACATTTGCTTTTTGGAATAAAAAATATTTTGTATTTTTATATGTTCCCATGTTCAATGAAGTATTTTAATGCCTCCCTTCCCCAGATCCCCTAACACAATAATTAGGAAGTATCAATATTTCATCATTTGCCTGTGACATATCGTATTCTTTAGAGTATCATCTACAGTACTTTTACTTAATTTCAATATAATCTTCAGGTTCCTTCATATGAGTTTCTACCCCCAATGATTAAGCTTTTCCTTGAGTCCAAGTGTTTTATTTGCTCGCAGTAAAAGTTTCCACCTTGAATTTCATGAAGAAATTTAGAAGTGACCCTCTTTGATTTTAATTTCAAACATTTATTTCTCCCTTAATAAATTAAATTTGTAAATTATGGTCCATCATAAATATGAAGCAGCTTTGATTAAACAGAATTTACATTATCTGAAATACTTCTATTATGACTTGCACTTGTACCTTTGTCTACTCTTCATTGGTGTTTTAAAACATCTGTTAAAACTTCCTGCGATGCAGATACACTTGTCACTATTTCACAAACGTGTAATTCTCCTGTAACGTTTAGTCTCATCAAATCCTCAGGATTCATTTTGTAAAGCTGCTGTTGAATAGCTGATGCTCTCAACCCCAAAGTTGATTTAAAATATGCGCACAAAATCTGATGACATTATAATGAGGAAGATTTATAAAAACAGAAAATATCCTTGCCTCCATCTGTAATCAGTCTTTATATAGAGATTCATATAGATAATATAGATATGTATGTATACATATGTAAATGATTTATTCCCCTGCCCCAATAAGATATGAGAAATATTTGTGCAGATTAAGGGTCTTCATCCATCAATGGAATTTCTAGAAAATAAAAGAAAGAATTAATGGGCTTTAATTGTGAACTGTCATATGGAATGACCTGCAATTTTATTGTGTTACAACATATCAGCAATAAGCCTGCCAGTTCTTAAGATAATTCAGTTATGCAGGAATTCAGGCAATCTTTTGTAATTATTCTCTGCACAATTACTTGTATAATCAGAATCAGTGACTTCATAGAATCAATTCAATTTATTCAAGGCACTTTATAAATGGCTGTGCAATGAAGCAGTTTTTCTGGCGAATGTGCCTTATGGCAGATGATATAGCTTAAATTTGGCATATAGGTAGTCCACACTGAGTGACCACAATTCAGTCATTAGGAAAAAGTCTTGACTGTGTATGATCTTATTTCAGTTTTGTTTGTGTTTTAGACTTTCAAAGGTCTTAAAATGTAAACTGACTATAAATCTACTTTTTTGTCACTGTCATAAGTAAGACTGGTCATTACACATGGTAATCACTAAACACGGACCACTTATAATATATATTTCAGTTGAATTTGGGTCATTTGTATAATTATGGCACTATACTATCCACTTAATTTTGTTGCATTCTGCTTTGTTCCAGAATGGAAGGAATTTCAAGACTAAAATGTGTTAGGGCTTTTAGAGTAATTCTGTGTCTTTAGGGAAATAGGATATGTTGCTGCTCTGATTTGTTTGTAAAAGAAATAAAGGCTGAAAACAAATAAATAAATAAGCAAATAAACAAAGGAGAATATAAGCAAATAAACTCTACAGTTTCAGGAATCGAATGTTGTATGCTATTCTCTTCATATACCTGTTTCAACTGGAACACACTGTGAATGATTAACTAAAGATTTGCAAGATTTGGTTCCCAAAACTTCCAGACTATTCCCAGAATGGCTGGAGAAGTTCGATTTAGAAGAACAGAATATTCTGCAAAACACTCAATTCCTGGAATGGTAGGTTTTGCATAATTTCACTGTTTCACTTATAATAAATTACAAACATTAAATTTGTACTTTCTTTGATATTGTAGAAGATGCTATTAGACTACAGCACAATTATATTCAGCATATTAGCCCACTGAAATGCACATACTGGTATTCAGAAAATCCATACTCAGTAAAAAGACATGATTTTTATAGGATCTTGAAATATTAATTGGTTAACTTGAAGGTTATAACAAAAAAAAAGAATAATTTGGGTGTAACTAGGATATCAGCATGACTTCTTTTTTCAGCCCGCTTCAAAATTAAGTTATAAAACCAAGTACCAGAATTGTCTTTAGTCACCTAAATCCAATAGAAGAGAAAATTTCTCCTGAAATTCTATTCTGAGTTGGGACAAAACTGGACATTCCATTTTGTTCTGAGTGTTCCAACATCCCTTGATGGGATTTAAAAACACTCCTCCAAGAAACGGAGTCTTAAAGACAATATTAATTAATAAGACAGCAGATACAGATTCCACCTCATCACGGAGAAAATCTATGTGATTGTTAAGAATCAACCACAACTTGATCAAGTTCTTTAAAAAATCAGAATGACTGTACAATACGTATAATATTGTACAATAGAGAGTTGGACTTGAAGACCTCCAAGGTCCCTTCCAACTCTTGTTATTGATAGCATGTAATTAATCATCAATCAATTGGTTTATTCTCTATTGGCATTGGTGGAGATAATTAAGTGACAGACACAGTGGGAGAGACTAAACATGGGCTTTATAGTATGTTCACTGAAGGTCCTTTGTGCACAGAGAAAATAGACTGCTACATTCCAGAGAGTTAAAATTATCATTGTATTAAATTCCTTGTTACATGAAAGTTAAAGATTATGGACTGTAACAAAAATTAACTGGCAACCTACTTTAAAAGAAAACTCAGCAAACACAAACACAAAATATACAGTAAGGCTAAGTATTCGTATGCTATTCAGCCAAACATTATCGCTTTGGATAGTAAGACAGGTGGCATTTAAATTTAATAAATATTTAGCTTCAAAACTGAATTATTGATTTTTGGGGTTTTGGAGTTTCTTGAGTTTTCAAGAACTCAACATTAAAAATGTTACTTTTTTCATTCTGTCAAAATATAGATTTTTTTATTCTGGGTTTGGAATTTTTCAAAAATTTGGGGCATTTACAGGATACCCTCAAAACTTCAAAAATGCACCTGACCAAAATAGATTGGAGGTTTTGGAATCTGGGCTCATGAGATAGCCATACATGGCTATCTTCATATTCTGTACCTAGATAACTATTTAAGTTCCCTAATTATTTACTGATTCTATGAATAAATAACTGTCTATGAAAACAAGCTAAACAGAGTCTCCAACAAATATTCTGTCACAACAAAAACATTAACAATAAATTTGGTTGACACGTAGTATTGATTATGAACAAAAATATTCGCTTTGCTTGTCCTGATTTTTTGAGATGAATCAGAACTGCATCTTATAACAGACAGAAATCAATATTAATAAAAGTATTTCAGAAACACAATCAGATATTCAGACTCTGAATGGCATAATTAACTGGTGTCCTCCAATTAACATTGATGATGAAGCGTACCCACCATCCACCAGTTCATTTCCTGCCAATAAATGACAGATATATACTTGCTGGATCAGCAGTAAAAAATTGGCTTGTAAAGAAGCTCTGCTAGAAAAAAAATGGGGGTGGGGAGGAGAGAGAGAGAAGCTAGAACAAAGAGACAGACCATGGATCTGAGGATAGTTTGCTTCTCCCAAGCACAATCTCATGGCTTTTCCATATGGAAAAAACTGACGCTAAAATAATCCTACATAAGGTTCAACATTCAAAATTACCATCAGCAATATCAATGCTTGGGCTGGTTGATGCTACTTCTTCAGTGGTGCTGTTGATAACATCAGTTCTGTCTGAGACAGGATGAGCTCCCATCTGACATGCAGAAGATGTGTATAAACTCTGGAGAAGTTCTGAAGAGCCTGAAATGCTGTCACAGGTGTCAAATTCAGCTGGCAACCTGTTCAAATCATCTGGTCCAGGATAAGCTGGAGGATTCTGATCATCGGCTTGAAAAACATATCCCTGGCCTGCAGGGGGTGCACATCCAGATGCCAACTCATTTATGCCACTACTCACAGCTTCATCATAAGAAGGAAGCATGACAGGAACACCATCCACCACCACAAAGTCTGGGCCATTGCTACAATTCTCTTGAGTATCTCTAGATCAGGGGAAAAAGAGAATGTATGTGTATAAAAATGATGTTGAGAATGACTGAACATCCTTTGCCAGAAACAGAGTTCTTCGAGAACAAAATTTTAAATCATTTGAAATGCAGTTATTGTTGGATAGGGCCCAAGGCTCAACTCTGTAAAGGTCCTTCTGAATCTTGAATCTATCTATCTTCCAAAGTGTTAGCAATTCCCCTCCCCCCTCCAGCTTAGTGTCATCTGCAAATCTGATGAGTTATAATTTTATCTTCTTGTCTAGATCACTTATGAAGATATTAAACAGTACTGGGCCCAAAACAGGACCCTGAAGTACCCCAAAGCTTCCTTTCATGTAGATGTAGTTCCATTAAGGACTACACACTGGGTATGGTTGATTAGCCAATTGCAAATCCATCTGGTGGTGGTACTGTCTATCACATCTTATCAAGATAGAAAAATGTAGAAAGTAAGTTCACTGTCATCTGCTCATCAAATGCTTTAGTGAAGTCCAAGAATACTATGTCCATAACATTTTGTTGGTCCACTAATTTAGTCATTTCATCAAAGATGGATATAAGTTTTGCCTTGTATGAACTGTTTTTAACAAACCTATGCTCCTTTTTTGTAATCACCTTGTTTATTTCTAGGTACCCACAAACCCTCCGCTTGATTATTTATTATCTTTTCCATGATGTCAGGCTGATTGGCCTATAATTTCCTGGATCCATTCTGGGAGTTGCAGCCCTAATGCCACTAGAGGAGTCCTGCTTAGGGAATGCTTAGGGAATATGCTATACATTTAAAAAACCAAAACAGATTTGGCCTTAAAAATGAAATGATGTAGTCAGTGAAGCTTTTTTAAACAAGACACTGAAGCTTCCCAGACATCCGTTTGTGTTTGCTAGCAGAATGCTTTACCCACTAAAACATTTCATGCTTGTATGGCTCTCCCTCCTTGTTGAACAAGGAAAAGCTATGTTTACCTTTGAAACTTGCAATTCACTTACTACATAGGAAGTCTACAGCTTTGCTTTTGCAGTCAATGAAAGCAGTCTGTTTTCCATTGCAGAAAATTCTTGCAGTGTCTGTTTCATAAGCCTCCCCCATCAAAGAAAACTAAATGAATGGCTAAGTAACTGATCAAGGTAGGTGGGCTTGATGGGGGAAGTACAAGCTGTATGTTAAACAGTGAAAAGTTAGAACAGGTAGATGAGTTTTGTATCTTGCTGGAATGTTTATTAAAGATGGAAAGATGAATATAATAGTTTTAAACTTACAAAATATGGTATTAAAATATATTAAAATAGGTTAATATGGTGTCTGTCACACAGAATAGGCGTTTGCTTAAAGAAATGAAAATGTCTATGTATAAATTACTTGCTTCTGTTCACTTTTGTTATATGAAAATAAATGTTTTCTAGATCAAGAAAAGTGAAAAAGCAAACCAATAAATGGAGAAAGACATTACTTAAAATTGTATAAAAAGAGATATGGTCAAAAGTAAATATGTATTGGATACAAAAGTGTATGATTAGTGCAGAATGAAATAAATATATTTAGATAATTTGGGAATATAGAATGAAGTTTTAATTATAAAATAAATATATGAAGAATGAGTGAAAGGAAGTGGGAATGCCAAAAAAATAATAATTGGACACAATTGATGAGAACATTTTACTTGACTCTGAAAAGCGCAATACTCCTACTTTAATATGATACATTGATCGTACTGTTTTCAGAAAACAAAGCAGGTTATTACAGTTATATAAGTTAATTGTAGTACAAATCAGTTGCAAATAAAATTCCTAAGAATCATTAACTGCTTTTAATGCAAAAATTAAACCAATACTAACCTTGGAAGGAAATGTGCCTTAAATTTGGTCTGGAACATTCTGGCAAGAATAACTAACAGAAGCATTAGAAGAACACTAGTAGCAGTGAATGCCACAATCTTCCATGTCCGCAAAAGAGTTTCCTGGTTATTTGGCCAGGCTTGTTCTGTGAAACAAAGAGTAATACGAAACACTAGATAATAATGGCCTTTTAGTATACACAAGAATCAGAACCCAAACTACAAGCTAATCTACAGAGCTACAAACACAACAAATATGATTGTTTACATTTATTTATGCTTTTACAAATTTATTTCCAATCTAATAAATGATCACATGTGAAAGCAGTGATATCTACAGTTCAAAACAGAAAGATGGTGGCCACGGCCATGGGAGATAAACCACACATTGCTGATATATTTATATATATATTTATAATATAGTCATATATATATGACTATATTAATATAGTTGTTACATACTCATACTCATATATATGCTTATATATTGTACAATTATTTCATGCTTATGCTTATATATACTGTGTGACAAAATAAATAAATAAAAAAAATAAATATTTATTGACATTGCACATATACAAAAGGAGCAGGGTTTGGATTGGGACACCTCCTGTGGATATTTCTGTTTTGAAAGCAAAATAAATGCTACAAGTAATAAAATATTATGGAGGCAGTTTCAATTCAAAACATACTTTTATTTGAAAAAATTAATGTTTAAACATTTAATATCCAGATTCCATTCTTACCTGTTTTGATACAGTATACTTGATATGATGGAAACCATTTTCCATACTGGCAGGTGATATATTTGTAATCATTACTGAGAGTGTAGCCAGGATCACAGTAGAACTCAACCACAGTTCCATGATTGTAATGTTCACAAGGCCGCGGATGGCAGATATAATCTCCATGAGTCACCATAGGAGGTAGTGGACAAACTTGGACATAAATAAAATAATTTTTAAAATGTGAGTTAATTATAGTAACACCCAGCATCAACAGAAATAAGAATGTACCAATATTTCTATATAATGCTACCTCAGTCAAAACATAAACATATCCATAATTTTACACCACAGGTACCAATATATTACACATCAACTGATTAGTTTCTGCACAATGGCAGGTTCAATGCTATGAATAAAAAACAATAAAACAATTACTGTTGCTGAAAACACTGTTGTGCAAACATTAATGTCAGATTTTATTAAAAATAACCAAAATAAACTTTACACAATTATATTCCCAGTATTATGCCTCTATTTCATTCTTATAATTTTATAAAGTACTTTAAGCATACTTCATATTTAGTCAATGAAATATATGCTAGAATCTACAACTAACTGACAGTATAACATTTCAACAGGAGCATAAAGATTGAAAAAAAACATCCCTTTTATTGCAATAAACATTCCTGTATCTACTAAAACAAGCAATTTAATTTAATTTAAAAATTCTTAATACAAGATATATCAAAATAGTTAATTAATAAAAATTCTTAAACAACCCTTAAATTTCTATTTAGAAAACTACATAATGAATGTGATCTACTCAAATATCTAAATTTCTCTGAAGTCAATGAAATTGTATTGCCTGGTGTATTTGTTCAAATCTAAGATACAAAATAGACTTTGGTGAAAAGGCAGGAGTGTTGATTTCTATTAGTTGTTTTTTTACCAGTATAACACAAAATAATCATCAATATCTACATATTAACACAACTCCATTCCAGTTTCTCCAACCCAATATTCTGCTATTTTTAATATTCCCAGCTAGCACAAACACAAATTGCCAGCAGTAACTGGCAAAACCTTATATTCGTTTTTTGTGGCCCTACATTGAAACTTCAGAAACCTGAAGGGAGGAGTCAACAGAAGAAATGAAGGAAGAAGAAGACAACGAGGCGACAACAATGGAAATAACAGTGATTGATGAATTAAACCAGGGGGAAAATGTATTAAGAGAGTTGGAAGATACAGTTGGAAGGGAGATAAGGGCTTGGGCAGAAATTTTGGAAACCAGGCAGAGGAAGAGGGTAAAGGTGGGAGAAATACCTAGACTGAATAGTCAAGAAGCAGTTTCAGATAGAGATAAAGATCCTAGAAAGGAAGGTGGGAGGCAAATTAAAAAAAACAACAACCCATAGCAACCAAAGTATTGAAGCGGGCAATAGACGATGGATATTTTTTTTCTTTGTATTGATTTCCTTTTCCTTTTCTCTCTCTCTTTTCTTTTTCCCCCCCTTTTTTTTGTTTCAGGTCAGTGACACAATTAGAAGCCAGGTAGGATAGAAAAAAAATGTTTTTCAGTAAAAGGTGACATGTTTAAAAGTTAGACTAAGCGATAGAAAGAATAGAAAGGGGAAACTTCAGAAACCTGCTATACGACCTTTAGAATGAAACCAGGAGTTATTCACACAAAGCGTATGCAACACTGTAAAAATTGTTGAAATAGCAATAGCATTTATATACTGCTTCAACCCTCTCTAAGCGGTTTACAAAGTCAGCATATTGCTCCCAACAATCTAGGTCCTCATTTTATCGATCTCAGAAGAATGGAAGACTGAGTCAACCTTGAACCAGTGAGAATCGGCAGTCAGCAGAATTAGCCTGTAATGCTGCATTCTAACCACTGCACCCCCATTGCTCATATATAACTCTTAACTTTTTTTTTATTAAATTATGTCTGGATCTGGCAAAAAGGTTCTTTGTAGCATAAATAGTTCTCAGTACCTGCAGTTATTATTCTGTGGTGAATGTCTGCTTGGAGGGTAGAATTCATAATCAACAATAGTTACAACAAATCGGTAATATCAGGTTTGAAGCAGTTTCAAATTGTGATGTCACATTCATTCTCAGTATAATTGCACTGATTATTATCTTTGTGGCCTATGCATCAACAGTAGTGAATAGTGATGACAAAAAAAAAAACTTTTTACATTGAATCATACAGTATTATAAACAAAGGCCATAAAGAGGACCCTTCATGTTGGCAGGTGATCTAAATGCACCGATTGGTAAATTGCAGCTTGGCTGGGAAGATGCCTGGAAGCATGAATAATAATTGGTACAATTAAACTCACTATTCATTTGCAACAACCTATTTGGGGACAGGCCTGATCATCAATTAACTTGGTAGTCATGAGCACTAAATGTTGCTTCTATGATCAATTATTTCCTAATAGGAAGGCACTTTAAGTCTGCTGCTAATGATGTCAGGGTATTGAGAGGTGCTGAAGTATAGCAATGTCTAACCATTACCTGGTTCAATGCAAGATCAAATTGAAATCTGTGCTACCCTCTGATCTGCCCCTGAGTTTCAGTTGAACTTACTGATCTGAATAATGTCAAGAAGCCACAGACCTGACACTCTGCAACCAAATCAGCATTATGTGTGTAGAGAAGCAGCGATTTGAAGTTGGAAACACCATCAATGTGGCAATAAGAATTATCTGCCCTTGCACACAGAAAAGATCCAGCAAAATGGATAGCAAATTATCCATTGATACAAGAGATAATAGCCAAGCTTGCAAATCTGACAGTTGCTAAAATGCTGACAAACAATTGTTCAAGAAGCTGAAAAGAAGACCTTTTGAAAGGGGGTAGCAGCAGAGATTGGGACAACAAATGTTGTTGTTGTGGCCTGAAAGCTGCCAGCAGAGCTAGCAACAGAGTCGGGCAAGGAGGAGGTTGAGAGACAGTCTGGGCAAGCTTTGGAGCCTTTGGAAGGCTCTGATGAGGAAACAGAATCAGAGGCAGATGCAGAGCCGGAGCTTTCTGTCCACCTTCAGGTGGAGAGGTGGCTGTCTTCAGGGACTGAACTGAATGAGGGGGAGGAACAGATGGGGCCCATCCTAGATGGGCATATATGTAGAGAGGAGAGGAGAGCAACGGAAGGCAATAAGCTGACTCTCTGGCCTGTTGTCACAGAGAACCATTTGTTTTCCAGTGTACATCAACCAAGTCTGATTCCTTTGCCAGAACCAGGTTTGTTGGGACTAATTGCTCTACATTTGAGATGCTATCCAAGTCCTCCTGCTGGGAAATAACAGGGAATGAAGTTGCCTCAGCCGGTGTGAACAGGGACTGTTTCTGCTTGGCTTAATCATTGAAAGGATTTCTTTATCTTGAGTTTTCATGTGAACAGAGACTGTTCTTGCTGGTTTCAGAAGGGAAAAAGACTTTCATTTGTGACTAATTACTTTTGGTTTTGTTTATCCAACTTGAACAAAGACTGTTCCTGGCCTGTTTTAAAAAGGGGGGGTTGTTTTACTTGTGAGTAAGCGGTTTCTCATTGCTTGTGAAGGCTGGGCCAGAACACTCTTGTCAATCTTGAAAGCGTTGTCAGGCAAGCAGAGTTGACCTAGCATAGGCATCAGTAATGATAACTGTGAGTGAGTGGCTAAAATACTAGCCAAGGTGCTACAAGACTGGAAATAACATGTTGACTTGCGTTTAAATTGTGAAGCACTAGCCGCATTAGATCAAGACCAAGGATTTAGATGAATTCTCTAATATGTGAAACTACTAAACAAAGCGAGATTACTGCAGTTACAGTATCAAAAATGGAAAAAATGGAGAAACTGCAAGCCTTGACCAAGACACGGAAGGCCTGTTGTGATTATATTCGCAGACTCTATTGAGGTAGAAATACTGTCAGGGAAATGGGTGTGAACATGTCACTTTAAAACTAACACTCCAAACTTGAGGGAAAATGAAATACTCAATATTCCATTATGCTTTATGGCCATAACATTTTTTTTATATCTTGAATGTGTGTGAATTATACAATAGAGAAGACTATATTTTAGACATGAAGGTCAAATTGATCTCCGCTTAGAAATTAAGCAACTTCTGTTGCCTATTATACCTGCCACTTCCATCATATGATGAAAGCAAATTCAAATGGCTGTCATTTAAAGAAAATGAATGGAAACGTAACAAATCTTCTATACTGAATTTCTGTTACAAGAATCTATTTCCATAGGCTAACTTGCAAAAATCAATTATTCAACTGCCAGATGTCAAATCTCCAGTTTTAGGTTTGTTAAAACTCCAGGTTCCTTCCCTTCTGAGGAAGAAGCAATCTTGTCCCTTGTTCTCCCGTAGGCTGCTATGCTTATTTCATGGCTCTGTTACACAGTAAAGACATACTGCATCAATATAAATAATGCATGCACCAATTCACAACAGTATATTTTTCATAGAAATCACAATTCAGTAATTTTTCCCCTTCCACCAACTCACATAAATGATGCATTTCAAAAGTAATTCCACTCCTCCCTCTGAAAGAGTACAATCAGACACTAAATAAATCTTCAAAAAGAATTGATTGTAATGTACAACACTCTCCCACATACTTTAAAACATGGTTTTCTTTGCATTTTACTGGTTAAGGCTTTATAAATGATAATACTGTATATACAGTAAAACTAGAGCATATAATTCATACAGAAAGCTTTTCCAGCAACCTAAGGGAATGCTAGAAGTTTCATCAGGAAGTCTGCAGAAGGTCTTAAACACTTTCCTTGTTTGGCTTAAAATAACTCTGTTAAATAGGAAATAATTGTTGGTATTAGTCAAACAGATTTTTTTCAATAAGCAAACCACAGAAATTAACTATAGCTGCTTAATGGACATTTTATCATTCTAGCTATGGTCTCTAGCCATTTCTCCTCTGTTATTTTTACATATTTTTTCTGCTGGTTGCAGAATTCTAACATAAGTAACTGTTAAGTCTTCCCAGTACGTTGATTTAACAGCAAGCAAAATGAAAAGATTTTCTATCGCAGAGATTAATTGCTCTAAAAAGAAAAGTTTAAGCCAAAGTAATGCCATCTCTAAACATCCATAAATATTCAATACATTAGGGGGCATGATTATTAGGCCCCCCAAAAACAATATTAAGAAAGGAAGAAAAACAATTCTACACAGTTAACTTGGATCTGTAATTAATCTAACAAATCAGACAGGCGAGGGAAAAGTTTTTCTTTAGAAATATAGGCCTAAATATGATAGATACATTGGAAATTTACTAGAAGTTTTAAAAATATTAAGGTGATATCATGTCATATTGTAAGCATTCAGTATCAAATATAAAAATACCAAGAACATAAAGCATTGTACAATGCTTTAACACAGAAATTAAATATAATGTTTTCTGGCCAAGGAATTATATTCAATCTATCATAGGAAATAGAAATATGTCCTAAAGCGTAAAAATAATTAACATCTGGAATAAGATTGTGATCCACTGTGAATAATGGAAAGTGTAACAGAAACAAAAAAAAAGACAATGTAAAGTCATTATCATAATGCAAAACCCACGTACAAGTTTTTGTATTACAACCTTTGGAGATTACAAGTTAGCTTTAAAATCTGTTTTTTAAAAAACATACTATGTTGCTTTTGGACAGAACAGCTGGATTTACAAATCATATTAAACTATGATTAAATATTTGATGTTTCAGCATGTTAACATAACATAACATAACATAACATAACATAACATAACATAACATAACATAACATAACATAACATAACATAACATAACATAACATAACATAACATCAGAGTTGAAAGGGACCTTGGAGGCCTTCTAGTTCAACCCCCTGCCCAGGCAGGAAACCCTACACCATCTCAGTCAGATGGTTATCCAACATTTTCTTAAAAATTTCCAGTGTTGGAGCATTCACAACTTCTGAAGGCAAGTTGTTCCACTTATTAATTGTTCTAACTGTCAGGAAATTTCTCCTTAGTTCTAAGTTGCTTCTTTCTTTGACCAGTTTCCACCCATTGCTTCTTGTTCTACCCTCAGGTGCTTTGGTAAACAGCCTGACTCCCTCTTCTTTGTGGCAGCCCCTAAGATATTGGAACACAGCTATCATGTCTCCCCTAGTCCTTCTTTTTGTTAAACTAGACATACCCAGTTCCTGCAACCGTTCTTCATATGTTTTATCCTCCAGTCCCCTAATCATCTTTGTTGCTCTTCTCTGCACTCTTTCTAGAGTCTCAACATCTTTTTACATCGTGGCGACCAAAACTGGATGCAATATTCCAAGTGTGGCCTTACCAAGGCATTATAAAGTGGCACTAACACTTCACGTGATCTTGATTCTATCCTCTGTTTATGCAGCCCAGAACTGTGTTGGCTTTTTAACAGCTGCTGCACACTGCTGGCTCATATCTAAATGGTTATCCACTAGGACTCCAAGATCCCTCTCACAGGTACTACTATTGAGCAAGGTACCACATATACGGTACTGGTGCATTTTGTTTTTTTGGCCTAAATGTAGAACCTTACTTTTTTCACTGTTGAATTTCATTTTGTTAGATAGCGCCCAATGTTCAAGTCTGTCAAGATCTTTCTGTAACTTGAGCCTATCTTCTGGAGTGTTGGCTATTCCTGCCAGCTTGGTGTCATCTGCAAATTTGATGAGTTCCCCATCTATGCCCTCGTCCAAGTCATTGATGAAGATGTTGAAGAGTACTGGGCCTAAAACAGAGCCTTGGGGTACTCCACTGCATACTTCCCTCCATGTGGATGTAGTTCCGTTGAGGACTACACGTTGAGTGCGGTTGGTCAGCCAGTTACGAATCCATCTGGTGGTGATGCTGTCTAACCCACATTTTTCTACTTTATCTAGTAGTAGGTTATGGTCTACTTCATCAAATGCTTTACTGAAGTCCAAGTAAATTATATCGACAGCATTCCTCTGGTCTACTAATTTTGTCATGTTGTTGGAAGCCTAGATATTATTTTATCATGTTGTATGAATTAGTTTAATACATGATTCATTACATTACAGAATACAAATTCCTTTGTTTGAACTTACAACAGCAAGTTGTATGAACGTAGCAATTATGTTTTGTTAACCCAGGTTTATGGGTTAAAATATTCTAGGCAAGCAGCAAAAATCATTAGATTAGTTGTAGATAGATATGAATAAAAATAAAGATTAATGAGACTATTGCCTTATACACTGTAAGCCGCCCTGAGTCTTCGGAGAAGGGCGGGATATAAATGTAAACAAAAACAAAAACAAAAAAAGTTCACAGCAGCAGTAGAACTTTTTGTGGGAAGAAACATACTATATTTCATACAGGTAGGTTGAAGGTTTTTGTGCAAAGAAAAATTGTATTTTTAAGAAAAGATACTTTTCCTGAATGAGATGGAGCTATTTATCTCAAGGTAAGACTGAAATAAAAAGAGGGATATGCAAAATTTTGGTGCTCTTTAATAATATTGGGGAGGGATTAGGTATTCAAAGAAAGGATTATCAGTGAGGAGAGGATTGTTACACATAAAGGAAGAGCCAGAATTTTAATTCCCCCACCCCAAACCTTTCTTTAACTGTGTTAAATGTATTTCATAGCATACAAGATGGGGGGGGCAGTTAGTTCCCTGCCACAAAATAGCAGAAACAGCATCAACTATTTTTGATACCAGTGATATATAGAGATCATGAAAGCAGAATTAGGGGACTGCAGCTTGTCAATGAGTCTTGTACTTATCACAATGCAGTTAGACTTCTGCGATAACATTTATTTGATCTGCTTTAGAAAATCACTCAGAAACTACAGTTGATCCAAAATGCAATGACCCATTTATATTTCTATAATCATTTCACGCCTATTTGCATGTCTTACGTTGTGGTCATGAATAAAGAAAAATAAAATAAAATAATAATAAACCTTAAAAAAAAACAGCAAAAACCCTACAACAACTTATTGCCCTGAAAATGAATTTCAGGATAAGCGCAAAATAGGAGTTCTACACAGCAGTACAATAAAATACTGGTCTTCATTCTTATTATTTCTGCTGCATCAGGAATCTCTTACACTTAAAAAAATAAACTAAGACAAATTACTTAAGTATCATGAATAAAAAGGAAATTAAAACATGGATAGAGTATAGAAAAAAATGAGGTGAAAACAAATTTTGAGGGGTCTTAGGATGCATGCCATCATTGTTTCTAAAGGTAACATTTCAAATAAATAAGAAGCATGACACTCTGCTCCCAAGCAAACTTTAGTAGGTGCTAGGGAAACTTTCTATAATTTAAGACTAATTACACAGCTCCAGATTTCTAATTTAAGGATAAATAACAATTTAAAAAATAGCTAGACTCTAAGTCCCCCACTTCCTATATACCGGTATTACTTTAATAACAGAACAGGAGCGGGCTTCAAAACCCATCGCTACCAGTTCGTTCGTCGGCGCGGGTGGTCTCTTTCTCACACACAACACTTCTGCACATGAGCAGAAGCATCCAGGTGGTGGGCAGAGCCTCCCGCTGCCATCACCTGTTTGCCTGATCTGGCCCAAACCAGTAGCAACCCACCTCTGTAACAGAAGTATCATTAACTCTTCCCATTCACCAGTCTCTCTCAAGAACAGCTAACAATGGGAATAATAATTGTATATTTGTATCCTGAAGACCAAAATGATCCCAACTGATTCTGAAGAAACTAAATCAGGTTAAATTTGGAAATTCAGGTTATTGCTGAATAATACTTCCTCTTCTTTGAAAGAAAGGAAAGCAAAGCACCCCACTTCCACTTCTCCCCACTTGATAACTTGCATGGTCCTAGGATCAGCCACTGGATTGCTGGGACTGACATCCCTAAGCAATGGAATCATGTGACATCACACTTTATGAACATATCAATTACCAATGGATTCTAGGCTCGATCGCCATCATAATCCAAAGGCTAACTGTACTGCCATAAAGAAATCCATGTCCCATATTTCTATCAAGGATAGTTACTGCTGCAACCGCCTGATGCTTTTGTCTTTGATCCAGAACTGCGGACTTTCACAAGGTGTGGTGTGTTTTGTTTTGTTTTTTGTATCCACTGTCAAAGTGAAACAAGGCAGTGAAACTGTTGTCAGGACAATGATAAAGTCCATCTTGTTGACCTCTATTACTTCAGTGGAGATATTTAGAAAAACTAAATTCAAGATAGAGTCCCAGGACCTCAAAAGTTTAACTGCATGCAACAAAGAATTGTCTTTCGTAAATTTCAGAGTAAGACAAAGAAGTAACAAAAAGAATAATCCTTCTCCTTTTTGCTAGTTCTATTGGTTGTATTCTTATACTTAATTCACTTGTTAGCAAATATAATAATTTGCCCTGGAGGCTATTCAATACTATACTTAGTCTCAATTTTTTTCCTAGTGAAGCATTCTAGGAGATATTACACGAACATTCTCTGCCCGGAATTTAAACTAAGCAGATGGCAATGACATCCCCTCAACAGTTTTGTAAAATAACGGTTTGCATTGGTTTGAAAGGCGGAAGATAATCTTTTTATTTTAAGAATGTCAGAAAAAACAGAGAAGACTTTGAATTTATGTGCCTTTTCCTTTCTTGAAGATTACAAACTTTAAACGAATATAAAAACTACAAATAAAATGTTATATTCTCCTCAGATTCACATTAGAAATGTCATTACAAAGCACTATAAAATTTCTATTTGCATATACTCTGGAAATTACAGGATACCTTTTAGTACAACTCTTGTATACGGAATTGTCCAAAGGACAAACAGCATTTTCTGCAGCAATTTGACTTTTTATTTTCATTTGCCAGTTTATGGTGCCAATCGATTTCATTTTTCAAACACAAATGTACAGAAAATCCTGAAGAACAATAATTTAAAGGAAAAAGCAGCTTTATTTCTTAACAATACAGAAGGAAGAATGTAGTTGTAAATAGAAACATTTTATTGGGCAATGTGTTTTTTTCAGATCTCACTTGCAGTTAATCAATTGTTATTTCTTCCTTTAAATAGCTATATGTCTATGAGAGTTTATAGCAAAGGACCAGCTTCTTTTCTACAATTTTTATTAAAAGAGCCTGGGAATAAACAGCCAATGTTTTGAAATAAGGAAGGCCGAACTTTCCTCCCTCCCTCCCTCCCTCCCTCCCTCCCTCCCTCCCTCCCTCTATCTTATATGCTGCCCATCTCAGCAAAGCCAACTCTAGGCGGTTTAAAATCACTCAATAAAATGCTATATAAAATATTACAACAATAAAGATTTTAAATTTGAAATTCAGTTAAAATTAAATTGACCAAGAAGGGAGCAAATGCGCAAATGGAGGAAGTTGAGTGTTATCTAATCCATTAACAATCTCCAGAATGTCATACCCCCACAGGGGCCCCAGGCTACTTGGCAGAGACATGACTTCAAAACCTTTCAGAAGATCAAAAGGGTAAGTGTGGCTCACCCCTTGGGGTTCAGATATTCCAGAGGATAGGTACCATGGCAGAAAACGGTCTGTTTTGGATCCCGCCAGCCGGAATTTCTTTGGAAGCATTCAGAAGCTTCAGCTGTTACAGAATGCAGCTACATGGGTTATAAATGATGCCAGTTATTTGGCACATATAACACTGCTGCTTTGGGAGCTGAATTTGTTGGCAGTGTGTTTCTGAGTGAAGTTCAATATGTTGGTTGTTACCTTTAAAGCCCTTCAGGCTCGGGACCGGCTTACCTGATGGACCATCTTTTCCAGTTATTTCTCCTATCTAATCCAGTTTGGCAACGTCCTGTCTCAAGCCAAGCACAGACACACACACCCAAGAGGCAACTGCAAACTTACTTATAACGATCAACAAAAAGCCAGGTGCCAACACACTTGAAGTAATCAAGTTTCCATCAGTCTAGCAATTTGCATTAATAAAGAGTTCCAAGTCCAGGGAGTCAGGCACAACAGTGGTCAAATGGTTCCAGAATCCAATGCACAGAAAGGGTTGTCGATCACTTGTTAAGGCAAGACTGGCAAGCAAGGCAAGGCACAGAAAATTGGAGTAACAGATTGTTGTTTCCACTATCAGTCTTAAGTCAAAGCCCCTCTTAAGTAAAAATATCCTGGTGTTTCTCATTTAGGAAGGCAGGGCTGGTTCCCTGCATCATCAGACTCAGATTCCAAAGCCTCCATGACAGGCGGGATGGCCACGCTCCAAGTCCCATAGGTCAAGGAATGTTGACTGCGGAGACCAGGAGATGTGGCTTTTCTGCATAGCGCATCCCTTCTAGAATATTCTTCCTCTGGGATTAGGATGCCCCATCCCTGATGGTCTTTCAAAAGGCCTTGAAAACCTACTATGTGCCCAGGCCTGGGGTTCTGAGTGTGGGAAGGACAGTTTTCTGGCTATGGCTATGTTGAAGCTGACAGGTTATAGTATCGCTTGGTTGCTATTTGTGTTTAAATGTTTTTGTTCTGTGTTTTAAATATTTTAATTATTTTTATGATTGTTTGCTACCCAATGTTACTCGTTTTAGATGGGTGGCCTTACAAATCAAATCATTCAATTAATTAGTAAAGTCAACTTCAAAAGAAGCCCGATATTTGCTAGCTTACACTGATCTATTTATATAATCCAAAAATTATAAAAATAGGAAGGAAATAGGTCAAATAGAGTAACCTTCTCAGTGCAGAATCTGCTAAAATATTTTGCAGAGATGGTTATCTCATCTCTATTTACAGATCTGCAGTAAAATGCAAAATATTGCTTCACAAAGCAACCTGTCCCACCGACTGATAGCTCTTACAATCAGAAAATGCTAACATCTAAACTGGATCAACTTCCCTGCTGTTTCAACTCATCAATTCAGGTCTTGCCTTCTGAGCAAAATACTCGCTCCCTGCTCTATATGATCATCCTGTGGATATCTGAAGACTGCTATTATATTTCCCTTCAACATTTGCTTCTGCAGATAAACTTATCAGGTTTGCTCAACCATTCCCCACAGGAGAAGATTTTTAATTCTCGGTTCACTTTTGTTACACCTTCTTTGTACTTGCTTTAGTTTGTCAATGTTCTTTTTAGACTGCTATGTCTAATGTCCAATGGAGCTTGACCATAATTGATTCAACTGGTCAGTCTTTTTATAATGCATGTTATTAAAAATGTTGACTAGTACAGAAACCAGGACAAAGCATGTGGCACTCCACAGTACTACTCTTGAAGCTGATGCAAAGCCATTTATGAATATTCTCTAGGTGTAGTCATTCAATTATGAATCCATTTAACAGTTGCATCTACTAGTCCATATATACCATTTTACTAATGAGGTTATCATTCAACAAATAAGAGGAGGAGGAAGAAGAAAAAGAAGAAGAAGAAAGCTATGGATGAATAGAGTTGATGAGATCTTCAAAAAGACGGAGATGAAAAATTTAAAGAACAAAAAGCAGCGTATGGAAGTGATCTATGAATGTGGTGGAAGCAAGGATGGTTTGCAGGTGACAGAAGATACAAAAGGCATAATGAGCAGTGTAGGTATAAACTAGTTAATTATATTACCTTTTCTTATCTTGTGCCTTCAAATACTTCAGTTTACTATTTCTTATTCTTTTCTGCCCCCTTGCATAACACTGCTTACCCTGAAAATGAATAGCATGATGGATAGATGTATATGTAAATTTCATTTAAAAGCCTGATTAAAATTTAAAGCTTTTTCAAGGCCAGAAGTGAATTATCTGTATGATCCTCTAAAAAGGGACTATTATACAACTTAAAGACCAGAATGGAAAGAGGGCTCTATTATTTTATATTTATACTAAGAGTTATTTTGAAAGAAAGGGAAAGAAGAAGGATGTTTTTGGCAAAATCAAGATGATGCCAAAATGATACACCTTTAATGACATACTCATACAAATGATGCTATTACAAACTTGCATCTGAACATCTGACCCAAGAACATATGTCACAGAATTCACATGATTATATCATTACACAAATATTATCAGTACCCTACTCTCATGGGTGTTTATCAACTTATGCAAGGGTGCCTAGCGAACTATAGGAGGAGGGTAAATGATGAAACGTGTTGTAACACAATTTCCTTTTTTTCTTGTGATGGCATAACACAAGAATGAAAGGATAGAACTGCAGTTGTGGAGTCATAATGCATGTTTTATAATTTTGGTACTGTTATGATTAGGAACAAACATTTTTGTCCACCCATTTCTGTAGAATTCTGTAACACATTTCTTTTAACTCTGTTCCAAAAAGTTTCCATATCTTCTTTCCTAATGTTCCCTTTTCATTAACCTATTTTCTAATACATACTGTGACTTCCTAGTTTCTCTCTACATTATTTGAGTTATTTGCCTTTTTCATCTATTTTTCCCAATATCCATTCCTGATACTAGCATATAATAGTTTACCCAGATTCAGAAGAATTAATCATCTTTGTATCCTTTACGAATTCTCTCAGGCTTTTATCATAAATAATTTAATAAATTGTGCTTTTACATTTATATTCTTATTTCCCATGAATGCATATTAATAGGCTCATATTTGAAACTAACATGCTTTTTTAAGCAAATACTTACCAAAGAATCACCATTCTTGTTTGTTCTTGGATCTCTGAATGCCCTGATCATCATTTCCCCCTACTTTCTTGTTTTAATCCTGTCCATCCATTCATATCATCCAGCAGAATATTTTTCTCGCTAAATGACATTCATTCAAAATTTTGCAGTGTTTCCCAAAAATTACCTGTGATTCTTCTATATCCACAGGTTACTATAGGTTACTATAACCAATCTATGAATTTTTACTTCAATATGTGCCCCATGATAATTGGGATTACACCAATTCATACTTTCTGACAATGATTTTATCCTTTCATTCCTAATCAAACCTAAACCTTAGCCTTCCTGCATCTATTTATCAACTCTACTCCACAAAATCAGACCACTTTTATTCAGATATATCATGTCCTTCTGCTTTCTTTTAGTTTCACAGACATACAACATCCCTATTTTCCTTTCATTAATCAATTAATTCATGCAATATACATTTAATTAATGCATATTGTAAGCAAATACTTTTACACAATATTAAACAACCTAAAATTATTTTTAATAATAAATATATACAATAAGTGTGCCTGAAATTTTATATTTATTGAATTGAATGTAGTACTTCATTCTAAGCAGACATGTACTATATATAATTTATCTGTAAAACACATTGTTTATGTACCAGAAAAAAAAGACTAAGATCAAGTAAAAAGTTACTAGACCAAGTACAACTATACTGAGACTTTACCAGTATTTGTCTGAACATAGATGTTTTACCTTCCACATCAAAGCACCTAGGTGGATTATCTGACCAGATAAGATTATACATGCACTCAAGGAACTCTGCACCTTCTAGTTTATATCCAGGAAAACACTGAAAATATATCATTGATCCTACTGGGAAGGAAGACTCGAACTGAGATATATTAGTGAAACTATGAGGAAGCAGCAGTGGTCTCAGGCAACCTGAAAATTAAGAAGAAGGAGGTGTCTTATTATGAGGTATTTATTTTTTTAAGTAGTTACTTAGCAATAAATTTAATATAGATATTCCTTCATCTGAATAGCAAATTTACACTTCAGCTGATTCATTCTTGAATTCCCTCACTCCCATATATGCTAGATCACAACTTCTACTTTTTCAGCATACACTTTGAAACAAAAGTACTAAATTCGGCATAGGATTATTTTAGTGTGAGATTTTCTAGATTCTTTATTCTGGCCTTTATTTTGTTTTTCATTTAGATTTCTGAGGTCTCCCAATCATCACTGAGTTTGGTGGCCTTAGTAATCTAAATTTAAAAAAAAATAACAGAACCTATTTGAAACAATTGTTCCTTTCTTTTGAAATTGTTATGCTAATGTTTTACTGTATTTATTGTTACTAGTATTATTAAAATATAGACATAAATAAATGTTTTTTTAATTTATTTTAACAAATTGCAATGGTTCTGATAGTCAATATAGAAGCTTTCCAGTTATTTATTACTTACAAAATTGCATAATGAGTGTTTCTAGGAGAATACATGATTATTCCAGGAAATACTACAGAAATTATGATAGCCACATATTGTCTTCCAAAACTGACACATGTTGCTATTAATGAACCGATAGGTTTTTGTTCTGGGAAAAAATAATCCAAATCCCAGGCTATTTTATACATATTTAGATCTAAGTAAAATCTTCCCTGCCACTAAAAAACACAGTGTTTATTTAACATGTTTGGATATTTTATTAAAAATATGAACAAAAATAATCTAGAGCAGAAATCAGATTTGCATTGCAGTGAGCAAAATGAATCAGATTTACATTGATCTTTAATTTATTAAAAGCAAGATATTTATATGTGACCTCATTGCTCCAACAGGAATTCCCCAGTGCTATGAAAATGGAAGTTATGTGAACAAAAGACTTTTCTGGCAGATGAGTTTATTCTTACCTTCCTTTTAGATGCTAAATAAAACTACAATAAAATATTTAAAAATGCATGAAGGCATATTTCTGAATCAAGTTACATTATAATTGTTTTTATCAATATATTTTATATTAAAATAATTTAACAAAAGTTTACAAAGAACAAATGCTTCCATGTAGACACTAACAGGATGCTTAGCTCAAACTTCTAACTTTTTCTTAAAAGGAATTTGCACTGAGGATATTTCAAAGAGGAGTTTATAAAAAACATCTAATATGCCAGGTTGTCAGTTGTGCCTTTTCCTGCTATTGTTTTTATAAGTGTTCTTTATTTTGCAAAATAAACACTAGGAATTAATAACAAATTAATCTCTACCATGTTAACTTCTAATAGTAAGGAAAAAAAGTCTGTCATTCTCATGTAACTTCTCTTAACTTTTCAAGCATTCCAGTTATTGCAGAACACCCTGGCTGGCCATTTGTCATAGATGAGAATAATAGAAGCCTGTTATGCTATAGCCTTTATTGAAGTCCTCCCATTTAAATTTTGTCATTTTGTGGGATTGAAGAAGCATACTTTATCTTTGGCAATTTCTGCTCTCTGGAACAGCTTTCCCCTGTGTACCAATCTCCAAGGATTCTGGCTTGGGAACAGGTTACCTGAGGGACTGTCTCTTGCCAGTCACATCCCCGACCCACTAGTGCAGGAAGGCAAGAAATGTTGCGGGTCCTGTGCCCTAAGTAGGTGCATCTGGTGGGACCCAGAAGAAGGACCTTCTTCATAGCGGATCCCTTCCTCTAGAACATTATCCCTCCAGAAATTAGACTGACTCTCACTTGTGATACTTTTTCATAAGGCCCTAAAGATGTGGTTTTGCCAGCAAGACTAGGGAACCGAGAGTGAGATGGAGCCCATTAAATGGCTGATTTGAGTGTGTGCTGTCGCCAAGGGGAGGGGGAATTGTTATTTTATTGTTGGTGTTATTATTATTCATTGTGTGTTTATCGCCTGTAAGCCTAGAGTCGCTGTGAATGAATAGACGCCTATATAAATTCTCTAAAATAAATAAAATAAATTTCCTTAGAAGTTGGCTTTGTTTCCAAGCCAGGGGTTAGGATGCCTCTGGAACCTTTTTTTAAAAAAAAAATAATATCAGGAATATTATTTTAATCTGGGCAACCATGTTGTGTGGGTTGTGTTTTAATTTATATAATGGATATACTATAAGACAGTTATGGTGAACCTTTTCGGCACCAAGTGCCCAAACTGGAATGCACGCCACGGCGCCGGAAGACCAGCTGGCCGGTGCGCATGCACGTATGAAACCTGGTCTTTGGGTTTCCAGCGCACCAGCTGCTCTTAGCGTGCGCTGGAGCGCCAGAAACCCAAAGACCTAGCTATCTTTGGGTTTCCGGTGCTCCGGTGCACAAGAAGACCATCTGGTCAGCGTGCTTGTGGGTGCCAGAAACCAGAAGAGCAGCTGGTGATGGTGCACATGCCCCAGAAGGGGCTCTGCATGCCACCTCTGGCACACGTGCCATAGGTTCACCATCACAGCTATAAGACATAGTATAAATCAAATAAGAAAATAAATCAAATAAGAAAATAAATCAGTGTTGTCTTTCAATCTCTTCTTCGTAGGAATAACGTCAAGCTACATAGTTTTATTTTTAAAATGTTAAAAGTTGCTACAGAAATAGTTCTCTGTTAATGCCACATAAAATTATTTAAGGCCATATAAAAGTGGCAACTTACCACAATTCTAGTTGAGCAGAAGCTTTGTATTTAGTAGGAAAATTAGACAAAAACATTCTAATTGACTGATTTACAAATGTACAATTCGCTCCTTATAAATGATAAAGATTTTTTGAATCAATTTTGACTCCTATGGACATAACCATGAATTTTTCTTGGCATCAGGATAGGCATAGCTTATTTCTAGGGTATTTTCCATAATTCCCAGCATAGAATACAGCCCAGATATTGCTTGTGATCTCTCATCCAAATATCAATAATCTCAACAAGATTAGCAACCTGTTGCCATCTAAGAAAATCTTTCCTCTTAGTTATCCACTAATAGTCAGATCTTGGAAAAATATGGGAAAAAATATGTCTTCTTAATCCCCATTCTTTTTATGGTTTTGTATTTCCTGCAAAAGACCATAATTTTATTCTAGTGTCAAAAGATAATGCTTCTCTCAAAAGAACAGTCTTCTAAATCAAGATTTTACATTGATCATGATAGTTCAGCAATATCAGTCTGATTGTCCTGATACAGATTTTTTAGAACTCTATACAGATACAGGTAGCCCTCAATTTAGGGCAACAATTGAGTCCCAAATTTCCATTGCTAAGCAAGACACTTGTTAAATGAGTTTTGCCCCATTTTATCACCTTTCTTGCCATAATTGTTAAGTGAATCACTGCAGTTGTTCAGTTAGTAACGAGGTTGTTAAGTGAACCTGGCTTCCCCATTGACTGCTTGTCAGAAGGTCACAGAACGTGATCACATGAACCTGGGATACTGCAACCATCATAAATACTTGGCAGTTGGCAAACATCCAAATTTTTCACGTGACCATGGAGAAGTGCAATGGTCATGTGAAAAATGTCATCAAACACTTTTTTTCAATACCATTGTAACTTTGGTCACTAAATGAATGGTTGTAAGACAAGGACTATCTGTAATCCTCACTTACCAACCACAATGGGAATCAGATATTCCATCACTAAGCAATGTGGTCAGAAACTGAAATTTCATGTGACTATGTCTAACTTAAGACATCAATTCAGGTTGCAGTTGTGAAGAAATCACTTGTGGTTATTAAACACGTCATGTGACTGTAATTTATGATATCCTGCTAGTTTCTCCATCCCCACTGACTTTGCTTATCATAAGACAGCTTTGAAATGACAAATGGCAATCATGTGACCATGAGATACTATAATCGTCATAACTGACAAGTACCAAATCACAATCATGAGACCAGGAAATATTGCAACAACTGAAAGTTTGAGGACTAGCAGGTCTATTCAAATGACACCTGCTAGTCCTCAAACCTAGAATAAATTGTATTCTAGCAAATGCTATTTTACATGCCCACATTATATACAGTATTAGCAAGAACTGAAGCACCTATCCACTTATCTTTTAAAACTACACATTCATTCAGTAAAATTGTGAAAGAAAGCTATGGCCAATGCTAAATCTTGCTAAATCTATACCACAAAATTTAGTCATAGTCAAATAATGCATTAACCACCTCTGTGTTACAACACATTTCAAAAGAAACCAGAGTTCATCAACTTCACATTTTCACCATTATGCTATTAATATGAGAGAAGAGGGGATTCAATTATAGAAAGTGTTAGTGAACTAGAAAGATTAACCTACCTATCCACTGTTTCAGCTAAAAGTATTTCTGCAATAATTAGGGTTTTTTTTCCCTGAAACCAGAAAAAAATCTAGAGAAAAAATAAACTTGTGAGGAATTTGGAAATAAAATTGGTTAAATGGGGCAGCATCCCTGCTTTCTGATTCCCCCCAGGATTGGATCCCACTTCACTTTAGTGTTCCCTACATTAGAAACAGAAAGAGATCTGAATCTTTGCTAATCTCCCAATGAAGTCTGTAATTCAGGATAAGTACAGAGTGATACATATTAGGCAAAACATCTTAACTCCTGTGTTGAAGATTGGCTTCAACTATTTAAGAAAGCAGTTCTTGATGAATGTTCAATGAAATAATGAAATGCACATTTAGCAGGAACTGATACTTAGATTTTGTTAGGAATTATTAGAAAGCCCTACATGGCATGCGCCAGGATATCTGAGGAACTATCTCATTCCAATGGGACAGGCCTACTCTCCCCGCAATGGCAGATTGGACATGCTGTGAATCCTGCAAGTTAAGGAATTTTGGCTGGTGGGGTCCAGAAGATCCTTCTCTGCCATGTCTCTTGCCATTTGCAACATCTTATCCCCTTCTTGGGGTGAGATCTCTCCCACCTTCCTGATCTTCCGTAAGGACCTGAAGACCTTGCTGTGCACTAGTTGGTTTTGGGCCCAATGGAGGAGTGTCACACTGAAGATGGTTGATGGACTAATAGCAGATCTCACCTCATCCCCTGCATACTCTCTTCCCTCCCTCCCTCTCTTTTTACCATAATTTATAATTTTATTCCTACTAGATAGGGAAAACTTACAGGGACATTATAATTTTGTAACAAGGTATGCATTCTGTGGTAGAGACAATAAAAGTTATCTTTAGCCAACTGAGTCTGAAGTCTACCCCTAAAGTAAATCTAACATTTGAAATAGTTGCAGTCAAACTGTAATTTATATTCCCATGATTCATGAGAAAAGAAAATTAAGAACTTCCTTATTATTTCCCACCCGAAGAATTTAAGACCTAAAACCGATTGTTTTCTGATCTTCAAATCAAATGTATTCGTCCTGTTGTTGTTAGTTGCGAAGTCGTGTCCGACCCATCGCGACCCCATGGACAACATTCCTCCAGGCTTCCTGTCCTCTACCATCCTCTGGAGTTCATTTAAACTCATGCCTACTGCTTCAGTGACTCCATCCAGCCACCTCGTTCTCTGTCGTCCCCTTCTTCTTTTGCCCTCAATCTTTCCCAGCATTAGGCTCAGTTAAAACATAGCAGAATTATAAAGGCTGATAATTTAAATTTAAATTTTAAATTTTAAAATATTAACAAAACCCCAAAATTAAAATTCCACACTATTTGTGTTTTGTTATTTATATTGTGAGCTGTCCTTTGCTGATATGGGAATGGGTGCTACCGAAACAAAATTAAATTAAAAATGTTATTATTATGGATGTTTATTGGTTAAAAATGATAAAAGTAAGAGAGATGGAATTCAATGATAAAGAGCTTATTTCCCCTGAAAAAAATAGTTTGTACCATACATTGATGTATTTGATGGACTTTCTTTCATATAATTGTACAGCTGTATCTTATTCAGGATTTCCTTATTTCTGCAAATGAATGAACTGGATCAAAGGCAGAGAAATTTTGAACATGATGACTCTGGAAGATGTAGGATAGCACCTTCAATGAAGTTTTATTTAGGATTAAAGATGCAAGAACAATTTGTAACCTGCTCTTAATGTCAGAAAGTTTCTATCTGACACCAGAACCAAAGAAAATAGATAAGGTAAAATCCCTGTTGATGCTGATTTTAATTATTTTTGAATTAAGTAATTAATTAGTTCTTAATTGAAGTAAAGGATTCAATTAACGTGACAACCTAATTACTTACATCGACAAATTTAAAAAGAAATTAAAAATACAAAACATTTAATTTTATCTCTCAAATGAAGCAAACAATAGACTAATTATATTAAAATTCATTTTGGCCATTTTAATTGCAATATATCTCTAATAAAGGTAATGCTGTACTAGAAATTATAGTTAATTGTTATGTCCTTAAGATGCAATCCTTATGCCACCCTCCCAATCTGTCACTACTCAAAGTGTTAAGATCTATAAGATAAGATGCTCTAGTGTACTAAACCTTGGCAAATGGGCAGATTATCCCATGTTCCATCATCTTGACATACTGATACCAGGTTGTCTAAATCAGAGAAATGGATCTGGAATCCTTCGTGACAGCTGATTATTAATTTATCTCCAGTTCTGTATGTCTTGTTCTGAATCTCTGCATCTTCAACAGCTGGAGCAAGGCAATCTGTAGCTTTATAAAAAAATGTTGTATTATTATCTTAAATTTGAAAACGGTGGCTAATGTAATGCAAAAAATTTTATATGTATACAGGTAGTCCTCGACTTACAACAGTTCGTTTAGTGACTGTTCATTATCTATAATGATGAAATCATAAACATTGTACCCAGTCACCCCAGTCAAAATGACAGCAGAATTCTGCATTAGTTGAAATTTCCTAGTAGTTATCAAGGGCAGCACCAATTAGACCATTTACAGCGATCTGTAACTGAATTTATGCCCCATGTTTCTTTTGAGTAGCTTGATGCTTTAATAAGCTTACAGGAGGACAATTTGTTGCATTTGCTAGGATATACAAAAGATAGTACAGAAGTGAGAATTTATGAAAAAGATACATGTTGGGAAAAGCCAATCCATGCTTGTTTTCATTTATTTATTTATTTGGCAGATTGGTTGGTTGCCTCAATTGTAACCAGCTCTAAAATCATTGGCTCCTGTGTTATTCTGTAATAGTATTGTTTTGCTCATATGTTTTTACAGAAACATTCATATTTTTCTATACAAGTTGCATATTTGATATTTGTATGAGATAAAACGAAGAGGTCCCAATCAATCAGTAATTTGATTATTTTTTTCATTTATCAATGTTTACAGTTACTCTGATGCATATACAGATTATTAAATAATAAAAATAATTAATGCTTGATCATTATAGCCATTTGGATAGTCAGACAGGCTGAAAGTAATGTAAAAAACCAAATTATAGTTAAATGTTTAAAAAGAGTAAGATTGCATTTTAAGGGATCAATGGATGATTTGTTCTCTCTCTCTCTTTATAAAAGCCCAACTATTAAAAAGAAATTAGTAGTATGTTTTTGTTAAAAAGGATTCAAATAGATTTTACTCCCTGCTGAACTATCTCTGATCTATCAATTATTAGTTTCATATTTCTCTTTATTACCTTTCTCCAATGAGTAAATAGTAGATCTTTGTGGAATAGTGTCCAACAATCTAGTAAAATTATTTAAGCCAAGAAGTGATAATTTTGCCCAAAGCATTCAGTATTTTTCTCAGTTGATTGGCAATTATAACCCAGAATTATCCAGGTTTTGCATGAGGAAAGTCTCTCTCCTCTCCTCTCTTCCCTTCCCTTTCCCTCCTCTATGCATCTATGATATTATTAAAAGGATAATAAATAAATAATTAATTAATTAAATAATTAAATAAATAAATAAATAAATAAATATATTTGTGTATCTCTGCCAAATGACAGCTGCATGCATGTTGTATTGTAAACAGAACATTTATAATCTCAACACTGATGAATGTGAGGTAATAACAGCAAGCAAAATGTTAGGTGAGTCATTTTTAGAACCCAGGAAATAATACATTTAAAGAACTAATTCAGTCTACAAGTATGGGAGAGTGTGTTTTTTTAAACTCTAGCTAAAAATACTATTTTGCCCCAGTCAGATTTGTATTCATAATTGTACATTACCATTTCTAGGCCTCCTGCTTGAAGAAACCAGAAAGCAAACTTTTAGTTTATAGGTTTGCCCAGAATTTATGCCATGATGCAGTTAGAGATTATGCAATGTGTCTAGAATAATTATTTGCAAAAAGTATTTCACATATTACAAATGTGTATATAATTACAAATTATATCTGCCAAATTCTGTCCATGGGTCAGCAGAATTCACCAGACAATACTTATGCTGGTAAAAATAAGGATTCATACCTCATGATTTTCTTAAAAATCAATGTTTGCTTTGATCAATTATTGCAATACTAAATTTGATTTGATAGAAACAGCAACTGATTATAAAAGCTAAAATATAATAAAAAACAATAAAGTTAACTAAATACTTCCTGGAACAGTAAGTTTTTATAAATAACTGGGATTAAAACCTGTGACTATAACCCATATGCTGTTTCAAAAAGAAGACCTAAAACAATGCTCTTAAACGATGATGAGAACAAGTGGGAAAATTGCTATTTAAGAGGTCGATTTTTAAAGTATTCAGGCCCCGAGCCATGTGATCCTTCCAAAACTAAATAGCAGCAATTTGTATGGAGCTGAAAACAGATTTAGTGTGAGTAAACTAAAATAGATATAATGTGGTCATCCAGTCTTTGGCATCAAATATCAGATTGTTTTCAAGAGAAATCTCATATAAAGTGAGACGCATCAAATCTGGAAGGAGCTATTTCAAGTTGAGTAACTGTGAAAGATGTGCCTTTGTCAGAATGGCAGCAAATAGGAAACCAGGTGAAGGTGTCAAAGAGAAAGAATACCAGAACAGAGCAACCTGAACTACTGTACAAATCTGTTATTTTAGAAATGTGACTCCTCAAAATAAATTGACTTAGACAACTCATTTACAAATGGTATTTTCATTTTATGCTTATATACTTCTTTCTCTGAGATCAGATAAAGTGAATGAATAGAGCTTGTATCATCTCTACGTTATTAATATCAGAGCCTGAATTCCACAAAACTTCACCCAGCAGTTTTATGCAGATGATAAATATAGGGAACTGTGGAACTTTTTATTGATAAAGAGAATATAGTCCCTCCCCAACTTCCCACCTAAGTAACCTTGTCTGTCAAGAATGAAAGAAATAACTTACACAATGCCACCACCTATCCCTCCAGCAATACAGAACTGTTGAGTGTACAGAATACAACTGAAATATTTAGCAAAATCAATAGGATCCCACTCTTAGCTATTTCCAAAGACAAGTTATACACAATAAACTTCAAGGCAATTTCTCTGTTAATCCAGAGCAGAAAAGAATCTGCTTTTATTCTACATCTCCAACAAATTATTTACTCTTACTTTTTCCTTTGCTAAAAAACACGAAAAACATGTGTAGTTCAGCTTGCTTTTAAACAACTGTTGCTAAAGGATGACCCAGTAAATTATCATTATTTACTCATCATTGGGCTGGAATAGCTCAGGCTGGTAAAGCCTGTTATTAAGAACACAAAGCCTGCAATTACTGCAGGTTCAAGCCCGGCCCAAGGTTGACTCAGCCTTCCATCCTTTATAAGGTAGGTAAAATGAGGACCCAGATTGTTGGGGGGGCAATAAGTTGACTTTGTAAAAATATACAAATAGAATGAGACTATTGCCTTATACACTGTAAGCCGCCCTGAGTCTTCGGAGAAGGGCGGGGTATAAATGTAAACAAACAAAAATAAAAAATAAAAAATGATGGTCCATTTCCTGGTGAGGCTGAGCTATATTCACTGATGACCATATATATATTGTAGATAAAATTGTGACAGACTCTTGAGGAGAGAGAATTCAAAATGGAAATGCATAAAAATGAAGAAGCTTATGGCACCCATTTTAGAAATAATCTTGCAGAATTTTGTGAAAATTTCACATATAAAAATATGCTTAATAATTTTATTAAAATATGTAAAATATATAATTTGCTTATGTGATAAACAGATAATGCTTATTCTTATTTTATATGGTTGATGCTAAAAAAAATTGGTTCATGATATATTTAGGCTCACTTTTACAACTAAAATATCACACAATACAGATGAAGTAGTATTTTTCTAAATCAATTTATATCTGATGGGGGATAAAACACATTCAGTCAGAATATGATTTATGCCAATAGCAAATTCATTCTCTTCTAGGGTCCCCTCATACCTCAAAGACATGCTGAACTGGTATTAATGGTCACAACTCTATTCATAGACCAAAGCCTGAACTTCCTTAAAGTACTGAAATACACTGAAAAACAATTCATCAGCAGAACTTTCAACAGAGCAGAACTTTCAACGGAGTTTTTTCTACGTGCAAATAAGCAGAGTCTTTCTTTTCTGTAATCTTAATCTTAGCAACACCACTAATATTAATACAGAACACAATGTTTAATAGATGTTGAAAATTTCATTTCTCCTTAGACTGACATATATTGATAATTTCCTTGTCTAACTCTGCTCCTCTCAAAGATTCCATAATTAAAAATGCATGTAAGAAATAATTACACAGAAAACAATAGATGCATTCCTAATATAGAAATAATAGTTTTAAAACAATTGCATGTGCCATTCCTTTTCACTTCCAGTTAAATTTACAACCTTCCAGTAATACATAACAGATTTTATATTCTGATTAACATCTACCTTTATTATAAGTTAATCATCCTGCTCTTAAAATAGAACTTTAAAGTAATACAAATAACATCTGAAGAATAATTAAATACTAAATTTGTATCTATTTTATTTGGATGTACCACCTGCATCTTTAATTTATAATTTTCCTATTAAAATGTATCACATTTGTCACAAATATTTTTAAAACAGCTTTTTTGGGAATATCAGCTTCTGTTCATGGACAGAGTATTTAATGAATTCTGATTTTTAGTGTCAAAAGAAATGCATATTTTTATTTGACTCAGCGATGCCACCTTTTTCTTTGTGAATATGCAGTATTAAAATAAACATTGTTTTAAAATCATCTCAGAAATTATAGCACAATCTCATAAACCAGAAGCACAGAGATAGTACAACCATGGAGATTTTTTTACAAGTGAAATTTGTAAGTTAGACTTACCTTCTTGTAGGCACACAGGTTTATCACTTGGCTTCCAGCTTAGGGAGCCATTAAAATGTCTTTCACAAAGCTTTTGGGATGGACCCTTAAGCCTGTATCCTTCTTGGCAATGAAACCGGACAACTGAACTTTCAAAGAAAACACCTGTGCTGGGCATTTTATATCCATATTCAGGGAATCCAGGATCAGAACAAGCATGGAGTTCGTCAAAACCTACATCAACAAAGATGTAAAATATTTAAGTTCAGTCAGACAGTTATATCTTATTCTTTCTATCTCTAGTGTTTGCTAAACTGAGCTGAGATAGAGATTCCAAAACATAACTTGCATAGAGTATTTCCAAAGCTAATGGGTAGAGTCTGAAATAAGATATCTCAGTTGATTCCCAAGCATGTGTTTAGCTTCCCTTTTGCACACACACAACACACATCAAATCTTTATAGCACCAAACAGTGCTTAATATTATTAGTATTTCTTATTTTAATTATTTTAATCTTAACTTCTTGTGACCACATGAAGAAGTCCATCCACATTGTAGGCAATGCTTTTGGAAGTGATTTGCATCACCTTCTTCTTAGGACTGAACATCTGGTCCCAAATCACCCAGTTGGCCTCTATTCTAAAGTAGGTCTATGATTCAGGTCTCCATGCTCCTAGTCTCGCACTTTAACCCCTAGTTTACAGTAAACTGATTTCGAACAATAAAATACAAAATAGCAAATTAAAAACTTAACAGACACAGACAATATAAAACCAGTAAGTTGATAAAGTGCAATGCTTTTTACACTAATCATGGAAATTTAGTTCATCATGACAATTTAGCCATTTCTGAGCTTAACTCTTGGTGACTTCATGAAGATTCTTAACACAGCCAGTTTGCCATTTTTTTCTCCTGAAATGCTTTCTCTATTTCCACCCTAGACTACTTCACTAGTATTTTCCAAGGCCTTTCCATTCAAATAGTAACCAGGTTTGATTCTGCCAAGCTTTTTGAAGTTAGCCAAGATGAGGAACCAAGAGTTTCTATCCATCCGGCTATTAGAATTGAATACCATCCAGAGTCACTTGGTTGAGTTGAGCAGCTATTGAAATTAAATGAATGCATGAATGAATGAATGAATGAATGAATGAATGAATGAATGAATGAATGAATGAATGAATGAATGATACAGCCTGCAATCTAAGTGGACAAATAAAGGTCTGTTTTTAAAAATATTTTGGCCAGAAGTCATTACAGAACACGTTAAATAGCTTTTAATTTGCAGCCAAAAACTCGTTAACTTCAAACAAATCTTAGATTTAGATAAAAAGAAGAACTTCTCCTGAACACCTTAAAACTGTGTTAAGTTCCTGTGGAATGCCATTTTTAGACAGACTAGAGCACGGGTGTCAAACTTGATCGTGTCATATTGAGCTTTTCATTTTTGAGCTTGACACTTTTTCCCTTTGCAGAGCTGGGGTGGGCATGGCCTGCATGTGATGCATCCAGTCCACAGTCTGCCAATTTGACGCCCCTGGTCTAGAGTATTTTCTGAGTTATAACTCTGTTCATGACAAAAAGTAAATGATGTATTAAAGAGTGGATCCCTTTCTTAGGGTGGGTACCACTGCTCCATTAAGCATTTAAATCTTTATTATGTGCAACAGTGAAAACAAACATCTAAATGACAATTAGAAAGAAAAAGGAAGAAGAAACAACTGATTTCTGAAGAAGTTGATCTTGGTCACTATCAACTCAGAGACTAGTTTGTCCCTCAAACCCATGTTCTCAAACAAACATATATAAGCCAAAACACGTTTATACATCTTAGATCTCAATCCATAATAAAACGGAATATATATTGCAACTACCAGTAGCTTCCTGTCTAAATTCACTATATATGATGCTATTACTATTGGCTGAGGTGGGACTTTTCCCTTTAAACTGCTGTCAGCTAGTCTTGGAGGAGAAATAACACAACTCCCAAAAGACAAAAGCTAAATGAAGATTACACTTCCCTTTTATAAAAGCCTATTTGTCCCTAGCATTTGATTTTTTTCCCTAGGCTTCAGTTGTTTCCACCCAATATCTAGATGTAGAGGTCAACTAGTTTTCTTTTAGCCTTTAAATATTTGGCCCTTTTGAGAAGAATTTTCTCTATATGGTGGTCCCAATCTCAGATTTTATCTGAGTTAATGATTATGCTGTTTCAGCTACATTAAGTTTTGCAAGTCAACCGAGACCCAATTTTTTAAACTGATTTAATTCAAATCAATATTGTGATGAATTGTTTATTCATAAAGATGACATGCAAAAATCCAAATCAACAAATCAATTTGAAAACATTCAAAGAGAAAATTTTATTGTATTGTATTTGAATCAAATGTTTATACAGCCTCTAAGTTTCACAAGTATTTTATGGATGTTTACATTTTATTCAAATGCTATTATACTTATTCACAACCATCTTATTATCACAGAGTTACAACAAGTGTGTCATGGGGCACAATCATGGAAAACATGCAAGACTTCACTTCCATACAGTAGGAAAAAGAGACTGAGGAAATTATCTTTCAAACTGAGTCAATTATCATTAATGCCAGGTTTCATTTTCATGTATACAAATATTTATTTAGCAATTATGTATTTATGAAACTTATTAAAATATATATAATGCTGTTTATAAAAAAGTGTAATGCAAAATGGAAATAAGCATTCCAGAAAATGAGGCTATTAAACTTGAACATTTGCTGAATACCAAAACAATTTCTTAGCTGACATAGCAGGAGAGAGAAACCTAGAATTTTTTTTTTTAAAAAATCAAATGTGCAGTTTACCATTTTAATAATATCTAGAAAAGTCTGCACACTAAGCATAAATATTTTCCATTCTGCATGTTTGTGCATTTATTACTATGTTGGTATTATTGCCTGATGAAACATTTCAAATAGTCTGTATCCCACTGTTCAAATATGAAAACAGAAATGAAGCAGTTACTATTCATGTTACTATTCACTATTAATTCCTACAGACCACACAGAGCAAATGATCTAAAGATATTTGCATATACATATATTGGAATATATAACAATCTACCTGTAACTAGCAGGTGATAAATAATGGTAATACAAAGTATATTGGTAAGAGCAATATATTGTTATTAGCACTGGTTATCACAAACCAGTGCATGTTCACCTTAGCTTTTCCTCAAATCTAATACTTGCAACCTAAATTATATCAATTTATGACTTAAGCAATATGATTTGCTATTTAACTTAGTACTATCACTGTGATCGGTCTGAATATTTGTAAATGCAGCAGATCATGGACAAAGCCATGCTTCAACTTTTTAAAATATTTTTTATTACAAGAAGATTTTACAAAGATTTTAAAAACTACAGAAACATAGAAAAATAGAAGAAATAGAAAAATATAAAAGGATGAAAAAAGGGAAAAATAAGAAAAGTATGAAAGAGATTAAAGATTAATTAATTCTGCTCTTACAAACATAGCAATTATTTCCATTTCTACTCTTCCATATTGCATATTATAGTTTCCTTCTTCCTATAAAAATATTTTAAATTAATAAATCCTGAAATCAGCAGTTCATTTCTATCCATTTTCAGAAAAAATCTATAAAGGCGTTTCCAGTCTTTTATAATTGTAATTCCCTTCTTGATCAAATAAGATTATGGTTTGAATTGTGGGTTTTAGTTAGACTATGACAAAGTAATTGAAGATTTTTAAACAAATCATTATATCAGGAATACCACACTGTGAATACACTATATATGCAAATCCATTCTAAGCCCAAAAATACTTTTGTTAGCCTGAGGCTCAAGCATGCTTTATAGAAAAAAACAGAAGGCAAACTCAAATGGTTAACATATAACAATTTGCTAATACAGGAAACTGGAAATAGAATGCAATAAAACAGAATGAATTATGTACATATGATGAACATGTGATTGCTAAAATATATAAATAAAGATTTGAAACAGAAGAAGAGCAAGTTAAAGAATATATGATGAAATGGCAAAGAATTTTGATTTCAAATGTATCAATGGAAGAGAATGCTGTTGAAAAGTCAGAAATGCACATTGTCTTACAATTTAAAAAGAACTTTTTCAAATATGCTATTAGGAGGAAAACCAATAATCAAAAACACTTTGCCAATGTGAGCCTAGGAAAGAAGTCAGAAAGATCAGACTAGTAATTTCAAAGACAAAGAACAGGCAAAGTGAAAGACAAAAGGAGAACACAAGAATCATTCCTAACTATCTACTCTACATATACCTTAATCAAAGGAAGGACAGATCTTGCCTTTAAAAGTAGTAAATATAATGTTGGAAGTTAAAACCCACCCCTCTCCTAGAAAAATGAAATATTTTAGGATATACTAAAAAGGCAGAATATTTCCGCCTTAAAAGGGCGGCAGAAACTGATTCCACACACCTTTGTCAATGGGCCATTAAGGCCTCAGCATCCCATCTACAACACAAAGGACCCATATAGCAACAGAAACTCACCGGATTGCACCTGGGAAGATTACATCAGCCAGCAAGGTTAGCTAACACCCCACCCCCTGGGAGTCTGACAACCAATCAGGATATTCCTCCTGTGCCCCAGGAAGTTCAAAGTCCAGAGAGGGCATAAAACTCAGGTGATCCTATCCACCATTAAACCATCTTTCCAAGCAGTCTCCCATGTTTCCAGAGTCTTTTTCCCCACTTGGAACTGAACCCAGAAGGACATTTCTTCCAACAATAACAAAACAGATAAATAAATAACCATGCATGGGGCAAGACAACCAATTCAAAAAGATTTATAACCACTAGACTGGGTCACCAAGGTACAGAACCTGTTGGAAGAGCTAAATTCCCACAGCTTTAAAAAAGCTCAGCAAAACTGAGACAATATGAATCTCGGGAAGGGGGAGATGCTCTTTCACAGAGAAAGCACATCTCTTGACCCAATGGGCAAGATGGTTATGCTTTACAGCAGTGGTGGTGAACCTATGGCACACATGCCAGAGCACTCTCTATGGGCACGGTCCAGCCCAGCTCCATTTCGTCTCTCCCACAGGGGGGAGAGAGGGAGGGAGGGAGGGGAAGAGAGGGAGAGAAAGAGAGAGAGGAAGGGAAAGAGAGAGAAGGAGGGAGGGAGAAAGAGAGAGACAGAGAAGGAGGGAAAGAGAAATGATATTACAAAAGTTTTTCTTTTTTATTGTTGCTAAATGTAATATTTCAAAAGCAGAAAAAAAATGAAGGGGCATAAAAGTGTATTTATCACATTTTTCTTAGAACATTTAACTGAACTCTGCCTTGTTTATCATTATTTAAGGTAGTAAAACCTCATTATTCAGCTTAAGTTGCCGTGTTGGAACTTTGCAATAAATAAGTGGGTTTTGGGTTGCAGTTTGGGCACTCAGTCTCTAAAAGGTTTGCCTTCACTGCTTTACAGCCATGAACTGGAATACACCTACTTTCTCAGATGTTACAGGTTTGGCAGAAGCAATAAGAGGAAAACTATCTTAAAGGTGCCCATTCCTAAACCATGTAGGAATCCATACCTTGAGTTGCTTCTTTAATCCCACTGGTAACCATGCACCTCAAAGAGGAGAAGAGTTACATGGACTGTAATTGCCTGCATTCTGGAATTAATAAGGGTACTATATTGTCAAACAGGAGGTGATTAGGGTATGAGTCCTTCTGAGAGAGATCTCCCAATCCAGCAAAGTAAGCAATTGGCACACAAAATAAATTGGACCTTAAATTTTACACCAGGTCTGCCTGGTGCAATCCTATCCTTAAGATGCTTCTCAACCCTTAGAAGGACAATTATATTTTACTACTCATTACAAAGATTTTAATTTGATCTTGTACAAGGGTTCAATCAGACTTTATTTCAGACAGGGATAAACAGCCTTAAATTGCACTCCTGCCTAATATTAAGTTAAAGACTAAATAAAAGACAAAGCCAGCTGCTTACATACTAAGACCTGAAGCATACTCCCCGAAATAGCCAAAGACAATACATGAAGCTACAGGACAGTCTCTGATCCTGTAATGACTTTTTAAAAAGCTGGCATTGCATCTCAATGGTCTGCACTTTAAGATTTTCTTTCTTTAAAAAGCTCAGCAAAACTGAGACAATATGAATCTCGGGAAGGGGGAGATGCTCTTTCAGAGAGAAAGCACATCTCTTGACCCCATGGGCAAGATGGTTATGCTTTACAGCAGTGGTGGTGAACCTATGGCACACATGCCAGAGCACTCTCTATGGGCACGGTCCAGCCCAGCTCCATTTCGTCTCTCTCTCACAGGGGGGAGAGAGGGAGGGAGGGAGGGGAAGAGAGGGAGAGAAAGACAGAGAGGAAGGGAAAGAGAGAAAAGGAGGGAGGGAGAAAGAGAGAGACAGAGAAGGAGGGAAAGAGAAATGATATTACAAAAGTTTTTCTTTTTTATTGTTGCTAAATGTAATATTTCAAAAGCAGAAAAAAAATGAAGGGGCATAAAAGTGTATTTATCACATTTTTCTTAGAACATTTAACTGAACTCTGCCTTGTTTATTATTATTTAAGGTAGTAAAACCTCATTATTCAGCTTAAGTTGCCGTGTTGGAACTTTGCGATCAATAAGTGGGTTTTGGGTTGCAGTTTGGGCACTCGGTCTCTAAAAGGTTTGCCTTCACTGCTTTATAGCCAGGAACTGGAATACACCTACTTTCTCAGATGTTACAGGTTTGGCAGAAGCAATAAGAGGAAAACTATCTTAAAGGTGCCCATTCCTAAACCATGTAGGAATCCATACCTTGAGTTGCTTCTTTAATCCCACTGGTAACCATGCACCTCAAAGAGGAGAAGAGTTACATGGACTGTAATTGCCTGCATTCTGGAATTAATAAGGGTACTATATTGTCAAACAGGAGGTGATTAGGGTATGAGTCCTTCTGAGAGAGATCTCCCAATCCAGCAAAGTAAGCAATTGGCACACAAAATAAATTGGACCTTAAATTTTACACCAGGTCTGCCTGGTGCAATCCTATCCTTAAGATGCTTCTCAACCCTTAGAAGGACAATTATATTTTACTACTCATTACAAAGATTTTAATTTGATCTTGTACAAGGGTTCAATCAGACTTTATTTCAGACAGGGATAAACAGCCTTAAATTGCACTCCTGCCTAATATTAAGTTAAAGACTAAATAAAAGACAAAGCCAGCTGCTTACATACTAAGACCTGAAGCATACTCCCCGAAATAGCCAAAGACAATACATGAAGCTACAGGACAGTCTCTGATCCTGTAATGACTTTTTAAAAGCTGGCATTGCATCTCAATGGTCTGCACTTTAAGATTTTCTTTCTTTAAAAGCTAAGAGAAAAAGCTCACAGTTCAGCATTAATTATTCCATTTTACTCTATATTGTTTAAAACAGTTCTCCATTATGCATGCTATTATTATTATAATAATATAAAAAATAATATAAAATAATAAATATATAAATAAATATAAAATAATATATAAATAAATATAAAATATTTATAATATAAAAATATTATTATAAAGCAAACTACCCATACCAAAAAAAAAGCTTCAATTAAAAAAAATCCCTCTGGAAAAGAAACAAAAAAGGCTGTGTAGCAAATTTCAAAATCCGCTACAAAAATATATGCAACCAAATAAAAACTGAATGCACAAACTATCACACCAAGCAAGAAGAGAACCTTTTGCGCACAAATTCCAATCGTGCCTTTTATAATTTTGTGAACAATAAACTTAAAGATTCAAGATCCATCCCACCACTAAAAGATTCTAACAACAAAGAATACAATGACGAAACAGTTAAAGCTAACCTCTTCAACAGTTTCTTTGGCTCAGTTTTTGTTAACAGCAATAACACATATCCGACATTCCATAAACGCACTAGCATTGAATATGATGACTTAACCCATATAGATTTCACAGAAGAAAACGTTGAAAAAGCTCTTCAAAACTTGAAACCATCGCTATCTATTGGACCAGATGGACTCTGCGCATACTTCTTAAAAAAACTTTCCACTAATATAGCAGAACCCCTAAGCATAATCTTTGACAAAGCTTTCACAACCAGTTCCCTTCCCAAACTTTGGTCACTAGCCACAGTCATCCCTATCTTCAAAAAAGGAGACCCCAGCTTAGTTGAAAATTACAGACTGATCTCTCTGTGCTGCGTCAACTGCAAAGTCATGGAATCAATCATCAATCAATCCATTACCTCACACTTAGAAACTAACAACTTACTCTCCAATAAACAATTTGGTTTCAGGAAAAAATTATCATGCAACTTACAACTTCTTCACTGTAAAAACATATGGACTACAAATCTCGATCAAGGCAAAACAATAGATGCAATCTACATAGACTTCTGCAAAGCTTTTGACTCATTAGTACATGATAAACTTCTCCTAAAACTAAAATCCTATGGCATTTCAGGACCCCTTCACAAATGGATATCTGCATTTCTGTCCAACAGACAACAAGTGGTCAAAATTGGCAATGCTCTATCAAATCCTGTTCCTGTCAAGAGTGGCGTTCCTCAAGGCAGCGTCCTTGGACCAACACTCTTCATACTATACATTAATGATCTTTGTGACCATATCGCAAGTAATTGTGTTCTCTTTGCTGACGATGTCAAACTATTTAACACCACAGACAATGCATCTATCATCCAAAAAGACCTAAAACTTGGCAACTCCAGATCTCAACCAGCAAATGCTCAGTCTTACATATTGGAAAAAAGAACCCAAACACTAAGTACATACTTGATGGACATTACCTTACAGATGACCCCCACCCCGTTAAAGACCTTGGAGTTTTCATGTCAAATGATCTAAGTGCCAAAGCCCACTGTAACTACATAGCAAAAAAGGCCCTAAGAGTTGTAAACCTAATCCTGCGTAGCTTCTTTTCCAAAAACACTACACTACTAACCAGAGCATATAAAACATTTGCTAGACCAATTCTAGAATACAGCTCGCCTGTTTGGAACCCTCACCACATCTCTGACATCAATACAATTGAGCGAGTCCAGAAATATTTTACAAGAAGAGTTCTCCATTCCTCTGAAAACAACAAAATACCTTATCCCACCAGACTTGAAATCCTAGGCTTAGAAAACTTGAACTCCGTCGCCTTCGACAAGACCTAAGTTTAACTCATAGAATCATCTATTGTAATGTCCTTCCTGTTAAAGACTACTTCAGCTTTAATTGCAACAATACAAGAGCAACCAACAGATTTAAACTTAATGTTAACCGCTTTAATCTAGATTGCAGAAAATATGACTTCTGTAACAGAATCATCAGTGCTTGGAATACTTTACCTGACTCTGTGGTCTCTTCCCATAATCCTAAAAGCTTCAACCAAAAACTTTCTACTATTGACCTCACCCCATTCCTAAGAGGACCATAAGGGGCGTGCATAAGCGCACAAACATGCCTACCGTTCCTGTCCTATTGTTTTTGTTTTTGTTTTTCTTTTCTTTTCTTCTTCCTATATATATATTGATGCTTATACCTCCTAATATTTACTCATATATATGTTTATATACTATATAATCCTTTTTATATGATGTTGTGACAAAAATAAATAAATAAATAAATAAATAAAATTATTCATGCTATGAATCTGCAAATATCTTCTGAGTTTAATTCTGTGAAGATCCTCTTGGGGTCCTTAAGGAGTAATCATCCAAGAAAGGAAACTTAGCATGAGAATAAGATAAATATTTTTTTTTACCTAGCATACAGAATAGCATTCTGAAAGATCATCCCTGATCTTTTAATTATTTTATGTTATCGTTATATGTTATAGAAACTATCTATTTATAATGTATATATTTTTAAATATATATTCTGGCAGGTCTTTCTCTAAATGCAAGCAGTTTATTATATCTCAAGTGAATTCATATGGATAAATGTGAACAAAGGTGCACAGGGATGCAAAACTCCCAACCTAAAAACATAAAATTGGCTTCGGACACAGTGGTGATAAGTGACAGAAGAATCAAGTGAACTAGCACTTATTGTTCAGTAAAACGTATTTTGAGAACTTCAATTTTTCAACAGGGAAAATTGGAGAAGTAACTGTAAGAGGGAAAGGAAAAAAAGAAAAAGCAGCTGTTATTTTCCTCCTCGTTTATTATTTTTTAAATTTTTTGAAGAGGTTTAGAGGCAGTGGTGTTCCCTGAATAAGAATGGTATTTCTTAGAATGCAGAAAAGAATGTATGTTCAAGGTATATTATCTGAACAAAAAAAATATCCATCAAATCATTTTTAATGATTTATCCTGCCATCTTTATTGTTAAAAATAAAGTGGTGAATATAGGTAATGCTCCTTCCTCCTCCCATTTTCAGCACAGCAACAATCATGTTACAGTTTCCTGATTTCTAGCCTGATGCCTTCACCACTAGACCAATGCTTTTCATATTACAAACTATATACAGTCAGAAATTTGTATTTTTATAGTCAAAATTAATTTCTTCATACACTGTCCCAATTTCCATGCACATTAGAATCCATACTGTTGATGGGTATCCCTCAGCCATTCACCCATTTTCTTTCTTGCTTCTTGCATGCTGGGATCACCCTTCAGAACATTATAGCAAACAATTACAATATAGCAAAGCCCAATAAGCCTAACCATTTAGGTTATGAAGTAGTGGTTATGAAGTTGGCTTAGAAAACTAGGAGACTAGTCCTGCCTTAGGGATGAAAAATTGGCTGGGTGACTTTGGACCAGTCATTCTCTCTAAACACACACAACTTAAGATAGTAGAAATGCCTAACATTTCTTCTTCCTCTTATTCTCTCTACAATTTAGGGAGCATTTTATACAATTGGGGTAGATACCACTGTACCTTGGGCTTCAACTTTTCAACAGTATAGTTCACCATGAAGACATAGAAAAGATTTCCCTATATCACGTGTGTCAAACTTGCCGCGTCAAGTTGCTGTCACGTGATGTTTTGCAATGTTTTTCCCATTCGCGGAGCTGGGGTAGGCGTGGCCTGCGTGTGACACATCTGGGCTATGGGCCACCAGTTTGACACCCCTGCCCTAGATTCTAAGCTTGTTATGTAGAAAAACATTCTATTTCCAGCATCAAATCATTATATTTCAAAATTTTGAAGAATTATTGAAGAGTTATTAAGTATCACCAGAGGCAGCCTCTTTTTAAGGAGGGAGAAAATTTGTCACACAGTGACTTAATTATCACAACAATAACAGTGACGAAGCATATTTCTTAAAGGCCATTTGATACAAAGTGGAAACAAAGTAACACAGCACATTAAAATCTAATGAATTTATTGTCATATAAAGTTCGTTATTTTCTTTGAAGTTCTTAGAAGATGTGCAGACAGTATGATAGGAGAAGGAATAGTAATCACTGCAGGCAAAGAAAAATGAAATGTACAAGATAGAGACAGTTATAATTAACTTTTAACAGCAATCATTTACAAAGAAATGCAAGATAGGATATGCATTCTTACCCTGGTAAAGTGATTAACACATGCTTATAATTCTTTCTCCCTACTTCAGGAAACAAAATTGAACATTTTCTTGAATTCTATTTTCTGAATTGTTACAACATCTGTCATTTTAAAATGTGTTGCTCAATAATTAGCGTGCTTATAACAAATAGATGCTGCTGTTATGTACTTAAAAAGTCATAAATGCAACATAAGAATGTATTTTTGCTGGAGCATATTACCTAAAATATATAGGACATTATCATACTTTTCAATGAATTCCAAGGCCAGTGCAGTCATTTTGACACAAATTGTTTGTTATAGCATTTACAATGTGATCTACTCCAAATTGGCATCATATTTTGAAGACACCATATTAGGAAAAAAAATTAGCTAACATTTATTAATCTATCCATCAAATTTTGCACATCATACAAGACATAATTAGCCTTAAAACACACTTCACAGTGAAAATGAGATATGCTAAGATATGATAATGAGATATGATAACGAAATAGTAAACAGTTGTTGGACAAGACTTCGCAACTAACAAACAACAAAACAATTGTTTACTCTATTCTGCAACTAAACCTATAACCACTCAGAGGTCTTTGTGTATGGAGGTGTATAAATAATACAATCACATATTATTTGCCTGCTTTTTTCCTTTATGCTTGTCTCTAATAGAGTTAGCTCAAATTCAAAAGCAGAGTGAGTTCACATCTCAAGGGAAATGGATGATCCCACTGAAGAAGTAGCAAACAAATCAAGAAAGCAATTTCTCAGATCCTGAAATCAGTAATACCAACTACTAGAATGAGGACTCAAGTCCTGTAAGTTGTTGCATATAAACAGTCTGGTTAAAAGCTAAATCTTCCAACACTGCTAGGGATGTAATGCTATGCTCTTTTCATTAAGACTTGTACATAGATGCAAGGATCAATAGCTCATTTAAGAAGAGAGCAATTTAAAATAGGCAACCAGAGTGGGGGCTGGGAGTGATGTTATTTTGTCATCCTTTCCCAAGTGCCACATGATCTACATAAATATATGCCAGTTTGCATATTATATGCATTATCTGATTAAATTTGGAAACAATCTCTATATGAAGTTTGATGAACCTTGTTCTCCTGAAACCAGCCTTATCTGAGCTTTCAGTCTTCCTTCCTACCTGGTCCATGGCATATGTTCTACAGAGATAAACCTGAAGGGCAACTCCTAACAGTTACTAATAAATACTATCCTTCCAGCCTTCCTATTATGCTAATCTAGTATTGACACAAACAAATCAAAACAAATACATATATATTTAAATAGCAGCAATAGTAACAATAACGAAGTATCAATTAAGGATTACTACTTTATTTTAATATCTTGCCCTTTAGTGTTGCTAACACATGATATAAATTAAAAAGGAATACAGGTAGTCCTTGATTTACCACATTCATTCAACAACCATTTGAAGTTACGATTGAATGGTGGTTACAACTAGTCTTCAGAATCCTAATCCCAATTGGTGCCTTTTGTACACTCTCGCTGTATTAGTATTGTATTTAAACTTCAAATTTCTAGGTTCTATCATATCGCAAGTGTTATGTTCGGGCAATGAAGAGGCAGGAGACCAGTGAGTGACAACAGCTCTTTAGTTTATTGTGATCCCAGCAAGGACAACCGGCAAAAACCCCTCTTTAAATACTCTTTTGGTTGAGGCTTCAACCAATCAGCAACGTGCAATTTTCCCGCCCAAAATTCCCTCTCAAAGTTCAAATACATTACACTCCTTCCCTCCCACAATGCTTTGTACCTCTATTTACATAATATTTGCATGCTATTTCTCTACGTAGTCATGCAGGTAGACAGGGCGTCTCCTAACTCTTTCTGACCTGCGCAGTTCATTCTCTGGGAGAGAGTCGAGCTGGTCGGAGGGACTGTTTGTTCCTTCCAGCTCCTCCTCTAGGCCGTCCGGCCCTGGATTATTGGCTGAGTCGTCCCTGCTGTCTTCAGGAGGAACCGGTTGGCGTCGCTGGACTTCATCGGAATCAGATAAGTCCTCCGCTCGCCTCGGGTTTGAGTCAGTTGCAGATTCAAACAATTGGTAGTCAGGGCCTGGTTGTTTGGTTTCTAGTTTGTTTGGTATACGTTTTCTTAACTGGTCTATGTGGCGTTTCCATACCCGGCCGTCCTCCATGTCTACTACGTATGATTTGGGTCCGGTTATGCCCAGAATTTCCCCCTTTAACCATGTTGGGCCCTCGCTATAGTTGTGTGCCCATACTGGGTCACCCACTGTCATTTCCCTGGTTTTTCCTTGAATACCCTTGTACCCGTCTGGGGTATAAGTTGGGTTTAGTCGGTCTAGTGGGCACCTGAGTTTCCTGCCCATTAAGAGTTCCGCTGGGCTGCGGCCAGTTGTTACACAAGGGGTCCTATGTTGGACGGCCAGGAAGGTGTCTATTTTCGTTTGCCAGTCGCCTGGACTTATCCTAGATAGCGCTTCCTTGGTGCTCCGAACGAAACGTTCTGCAAGTCCGTTCGTTGCCGGGTGGAAAGGCGCCGAGAGGACATGTCTGATGCCCTCTCCCGCTAAATACCCCTCAAACTGGTTTGCCGTGAATTGCGGGCCGTTGTCAGAGACTAGGGTGTCGGGCAGGCCGTGTGTTACGAATAGATGCCTTAGGACTGTGATTACTGCTTCGGCCGTTGTGCTTTTCATGAGGATGATTTCTAACCATTTTGAGTAGGCATCTACTACAATTAAAAAGGTCTGCCCATGGAACGGCCCCGCAAAATCTATGTGAATCCTGGACCATGGCCCCTGGGGTTTCTCCCACTCTCTAACTGGGGCTGTAGGGGGTAGTGGCCTCGACTCTTGGCAGGATTGGCATTTCCCTACCCTGTCGCTGATGTCCTTATCCATTAAGGGCCACCATACATAACTCCTCGCTAAACTCTTCATCCTCACAATCCCTGGGTGGCCCACATGCAACAGTTCCAACACATTTCGTAATTTTCTGGGATAACCACCCTATCCCCCATAAGAGACACCCCCCTTGAACAGACAGTTCTGATTGTTTTTTCGCAAAGTCTTTGAAACGCTCGCCCGGCGCAGCGGGCCAACCCCTTTGCACCCAACCAATTACAGTCCGTATTGTAATGTCCCTGTATGATGCCCTAGCCACTTGCTTGGATGTGACTGGGCCAGAGTCCAAAGAGTCAATTAGCAAGACGGGTGTCCCCGGGGTTGGGTCTTCAATTGTCTCTGGTAAAGGGCATCTGCTCAGAGCGTCCGCATGCCCTAAGTCTTTTCCTGGGCGGTGGAGCAATTTGTAGGAGTATGCCGCTAGGAAAATAGTCCATCGGGTCAGCCTGGGAGAAAGTGCCACGGGTGTTGGGCGGTCACCCGCTAAGAGTCCTAGAAGGGGTCTGTGGTCTGTGACTATCTCGAAATCTCGCCCGAACAAGTATTCGTGGAATTTCTTAACCCCGGAGACTATGGCCAATGCCTCCCTATCTAGCTGGCTGTAGTTCCTTTCCGCAGAGGACATTGTCCGGGAATAATACGCTATAGGGGCTTCTGTTCCATTCGGTAACCTATGGCTGAGCACAGCCCCCACCCCATATGGTGATGCATCGCAAACTAGTACTAGTGGCAACGTGCCATTGTACTGGATGAGGAGGCTATCGCTGGACAAAAGGTTTTTTACCCCCTCAAATGCCCTAGCCTCTTCTCTGCCCCAGGACCACACAGCTTTCTTTGCTAGCACTTATGTAGCGGTTCGGCTACTGTTGCTTTATTCTTTAAGAATACCGCATAGAAATTAACAAGCCCCAAGAATGCCTGTAATTCTGTTTTATTTTGGGGGGCTGGGGCCTTTCTAATGGCCCGTACCTTGCTCTCCGTGGGGTGGATCCCTTCCCTGTCTATTCGGTATCCTAGGAATTCTACAGATTTCACCCCAATGTGGCATTTGTTGAGCTTAACTTTAAGCCCAGCAGACCTAAAAATGCCCAATACCTTCCTTAGTTTTACCCCGAGTTCCTCTAAGTTTTCAGCTGATACCAATACATCGTCGAAGTATGGTACCACTCCTGGTAGGCCCTGTAATAATCACTCCATTAGGTTCTGGAAGAGCCCTGGGGCCACGCTAACTCCGAACTGGAGTCGCGTACATTTGAAAGCCCCGCGGTGCGTGACAATTGTCTGCGCCTTGGCTGTGCTGCTGGTAGCTGCTGGTAGCTGCTGGTAGGCTTGAGCCAAATCGAGTTTGGCGAAGACCTGCCCTTGCCCTAATGAGTGCAGCAAATGTTGCACTACTGGAACGGGGTATGCGCTTTTCTGCAATGCTTTGTTAAGCGTTGCTTTGTAGTCAGCGCAAATCCGGACCGATCCGTCTGGTTTGACTGGGGTCACTATGGGTGTCTCCCATTTTGCATGATCGACAGGGACTAGTATTCCCTGGCTTACTAGCTTGTCTAATTCTCGGTCAATTTTGGGCTTTAGGGCGAATGGAACCCTCCTAGCCTTTAACCGGATGGGGGCGACTTGGGGGTCAAGGTTGAAAGAAATAGGGGTCCCCACGTACTTGCCCAGGCAATCCTTGAAAATGTCCTCGAACTCCTTCAGCAGTTCATCTTTGAGGATGACATCGTTCCTGTGGACCCCGGTCACTCCCATGCCCAAAGCTCGGAACCAGTCCAGCCCTAGCAAGCTCGGTAGAGTTCGGTATGGTGATTGGCAGGGTCTTTTTGAATTGTCCATATTTGACTTGGACGGATGTGACTCCTCGAACAGGGATCCGATTCCCTTGGTAGTCTTGCACTCTCAGCTTCTGGGTTTGTAGCTGGCGTTTTGCGATGGCTGGCAAGTCTCTCACGATGGTGTCCCAGGACATAATTGTGATTGACGACCCAGTGTCTACTTCCATTTGGCACTGCACCCCTTCAATGTAGACTTGGGTAAATATTTTCTTCTCTAGTCGTGTCGATGCGTGGCCCACTCTCACAGTGGTCTGGTTTAACTTCACGCCCTTTTTAAATGGACCAATCCCGGGCCGCTTCGCTGCTCCCGCGCTCTGATTGGTTGGTTTGAATTTTTGGCGGGAAGGTTGGTGGGCTCGGCAGGCCCGAGCTATGTGTCCTTTTTTTTCGCACCGCCGACAAACCGCGTCCTTGAATCTGCAGTTTTGCCATTGGTGTTGGCCCCCACAACTCACGCATTCGTCCCGGTCACCTCTCTCCAGCCTCCCGGTGTGGAACACCTCTTCCTCTTCCTCACGTTCCGATTCGGCCTGAACTTCCTCGCTGTGGACCGGTGTAGTCTTTGTCCCGGCACCCTGCGCGTTTGGCTTTTGCAAGGTCTCCGCCGCCTTGGTGGACATCTTGCGAGCTCTGGCTTCATCCAAGGCTATCGCCAAAGTCAGGTTGCTTTTAGACAGCAGCCGCCTTTGTAGTCTGATGTCCCTGACCCCACAAATGAGTTGTTCGAGTAAGGAATCCTCCAAATCTCTGTACTCACAGTGGTTTGCGGCTTTCCTCAACGCAGCCATGTACACGCTTATCGATTCGCCCTCTCGCTGTACCCGTTGCCTCAACTCGAACCGTTGGACGAACTTTGAGGGTACCGGTGCGTAGTGCGCTCGAAGTGTTGTTTGTAGTGTTTGCCACGGTACCAATTGTACTGGCGTTGGCTCTGAGAGTGACTCCGCGGTATCGAAGACCTCTGGACTGCAGTGGCTCAGGAAGTACGCTCGCTTCCGATTATCCAAGACTCCCTGTAGTTCGTTTGCTTCAAGGAAACACGCGAAACAAGCCATGTACGACCCCCATTTCTCCTTTGCTGGGTCAAATGGCACTGGCGGCGTGTAGCTGGACATCGCTATTTTCCGCCCTTGAGAACTGGCTGGGTTCGCGAATTCCTGGTTCCTTCAGCTCTTTAACAATCTCACTGCCTCAACATCCCATCCTCGTCGCCAATGTTATGTTCGGGCAATGAAGAGGCAGGAGACCAGTGAGTGACAACAGCTCTTTAGTTTATTGTGATCCCAGCAAAAGACAACAGGCAAGAACCCCTCTTTAAATACTCTTTTGGTTGAGGCTTCAACCAATCAGCAACGTGCAATTTTCCCGCCCAAAATTCCCTCTCAAAGTTCAAATACATTACAGCAAGATCTCAAATGGACAGCTAATATCAAAAACATCTTAAAAAAGGACAACAAAGAATGTTCTTTCTGCGCCAACTCAGTAAGCTCAAACTGCCCAAGGAGCTGCTGATCCAATTCTACAGAGGAATTATTGAGTCGGTCATTTGCACCTCTATAACTGTCTGGTTCAGTTCTGCAACCCAACAAGAAAAACACAGACTTCAGAGGATAATTAGAATGCAGAAAAAATAATTGCTACCAACCTGCCTTCCATTGAGGACCTGTATACTGCACGAATCAAGAAGAGGGCCGTGAAAATATTTGCAGATCACTCGCATCCTGGACATAAACTGTTTCAACTCCTACCCTCAAAACGACGCTATAGAGCACTGCACACCAGAACAACTAGACACAAGAACAGTTTTTTCCCGAAGGCCATCACTCTGCTAAACAAATAATTCCCTCAACACTGTCAGACTATTTACTGAATCTGCACTACTATTAATCGTTTCATAGTTCCCACCACCAATCTCTTTCCACTTATGACTGTATGACTATAACTTGTTGCTGGCAATCCTTATGATTTATATTGATATATTGATCATCAATTGTGTTGTAAATGTTGTACCTTGATGAACGTATCTTTTCTTTTATGTACACTGAGAGCATATGCACCAAGACAAATTCCTTGTGTGTCCAATCACACTTGGCCAATAAAATTCTATTCTATTCTATTCTATTCTAAAATGTAGTGCAGCCATAGTAAAATAAAACAACAACAAAATAAATTAACTGATCTGAAATTGAAGCGCAAAACAATAGTTGACGTTATCTGCATAGATAGATGGAAGAGAGAGAAGAAATCCCCCAAAGATCCTAAGGTGTGTCTACTGCCCATGGCCATAATAAGAATGAATGGTGTGCCAATCCTGATATGGCTGGATTTACTCATTCATTATACTGGTGAATTTGGATCTAGAAATCAAATTTTCACACTTGGAGATGATATGAAAACATGCCCTATCATTACTGTAACAGTAGCCACTTACGTTCAAAGAATTGTTGGGTCAGAACATCAAATGTGATTTGCAAGGATGACCGGAGTAAAAGCATATATCATAGAAGAAAAACTCAGCAATAACATAATTTCAAATGGATCTATGTCATGTGTGACTTTTAAAAGCTAATGTACAGATGATGCTTCTGAAAAAAAATGAAATATAGCATAAAGATAAGGTAGTCCTCGGATTACGATGGAACCTTGAATTGTGGTTGAAAGTCATTGCGATCATAAGGTGATGCACCACATGACCATTTTACAATAGTTTTTACGATAGTTGTGAAGCAATTCACCACAGCTGTAAAACAAATCACATGGTTGTTAAATAAATCCATTCTTCTGAATGGGAAATTTTTATCGGAAACCTGCAAAAATGTCAGAAACTGACAAAAAACATTTCAAATTATGATCACAAGACTGCAAGATGCTGCAACCAGTTGACATTGCCAAGTGCCCAAAATGTAATAATAAGACCTGTAGGGATGTCAGCAGTTGTAACTTTAAGGACAGGTCATAAGTAACTTTTTAAAAGTCTGTCATAATTTAATTGTCATAAATCGAGGACTATTGTATTGCACCAAGTTCTTACTTTCTGGAGTATGAAGAACACTGTCATATATAGAGAAATAATTGGATTCCTCACAATGTATGCATTTCTATTTTAACTATCTAGTTTTTAATTGTATGTTTTAGCCTATTGTTCCACATCCATAATCTGTAAAAACTGGGATGAGCTATAAATACTGGGAAATAAATAAATATGAGAGACCACACTGCTTGTTGACCTTGCTACTGATGCAGAACAAGGCCTGCAAGGTGGGTAGTGCAAAGTATACAAGCCTATGCCTCATGGACTGGAAAAAAGGCATTAAAAGCAGCTGTCAGGAAGAGCCTTTATGCTCTTTAAAGAAGAGCATAAAGCTGATGGGTAGAGATTCCAGTTTAGTGTTATGGCTTGGATTCAGCGCTTTCATATCCTATATTGTTAATTATTAAAATCCAACTGGTTCTTTCTCCTTTATACCAAAATACTGATTTCTACTTAGATTAGTAGAAATACTGATTTCTACTAGAATCAAAGTCATGCAGAACTTGGAAATTTTTAGTCAGAACTGATAATGCCAAGTAAAGGAACTAAAAAAGTCTGAACTAGTGCAAGGAATTTCCTATGCCCCGGTCAGTCTTGTTAAGGAGGGGAATCTGAGAAGTACCCACATATTTTTATTTTGAGCAGTTTCTTTAACAAGCTAATATATATATAGTGCAAATTAATATGGTTATAATTATATATTTGAGAGTTTCTCCAATAGGAAGCATTTAAATTATTTCAAATTCAGTTTCCTAAACTGATGCCAAACACAACTGGAAGGCATCCTACAATTCTAGTGCATAGGATTAGCTTTAATGACAGTGTTCTTCAAAAGTTCAGAAAGTAAACCTATTAAAAGAGAAATAATGAAGAACAAACCAGGTTAGCTTTGCTTTGTGAGAATTAGAAAAACAGATAGTCAAATTGACATATATGCATATGTGCATATATGTAACTGTATCAAATCTTGTATCCTCCATGTTTTCTACATTGTACACAAAGCTGTGAAAGTGAATGTTAATTCTGGTGATACAAGAACCAGAATGGATGCTTTCCTAACAGTATTCATTGTTCCATATACAAACTAATCCATAGTTGTCATCAGTTTGAATTATGGTCAAAACATGAAACTGAACTGTTTTGCAGTCAGAAAATGTTCTGATCCACCTACAGAGAAATGACTCTAGTTCTACTCCTACAGTAGTGTTTATACATAATTCTAAAGAGGTAAGAACAATAAAAACATGAAGTGAGGCAGCAAAGAACACCTACAGATGGCACATTTAGCTGCTGATTCACTATATTCCTTCATAATAATTAGGCTTCTTCCCTGCAGAGGAAGCTTTAAAAATAGCATGGTTATAGTTAAACCTCTTCAACTTTCTGCTAGAGTCAATGCACATGAAACTTCCTTTTTTTTGTTCCTTATGTAAAAGTTGACTTTTACAGATACTGTCTAATCAATATTTGGGGGGGGGAGAGATGGAAAAGGTTCAGTATTTTTAAGCACCAAAAACTACATTCATTTTTAGCTTGGGCCATACATTTATTTATTTATTGCTTCTAAGCACTACAGAGATAGCAGTGATAGAAGGAAAACAATTTTTTCCTCTTATTTATATCTTAGCCTATCAAGGGAATAAATAGTATTTTATAGTTTAGTTAAGTTGTCAATACTAATGAAATGCTCATTACTTGATTTACATGCAACAGTCTAGTGATATTTTCAAAACATACTGGACACATAGTTTTACAAATGGAAAGATAATAATTAGATAAATGTTATCTATATGTATATAAAATATTATTATATTTTAAGCTCTTTAAACATCTACCCAAATCCGTTAATCTTTTCTATAAGGTCATGGTTTCACATATTTTACTTTTCCATAAAAAAAAACATATTAGTGAAGAAATAAAATTCTAGCACTGACAAAATCAAACAACTGGCATTGACAAAATCTTTACCAGTCAATCGCAAAAGTCAGCTTTACTTGGAACAGCTTATATCCTGTGACGATACCTTTAAATCTATCAAATAAAGTATCTGCCTTTCCCAGATCAATTAAAAATCAAATCCAGTCTAAACAACCGAGAGTGCAACCAACCATAATAATAATTATGAGCTGTCAGGATGAAGTCTACAAGTATCTGGGTATCTTAAATTGGATAATATCAAGCATGGGCAAGTTAAAAATGTGATTACTAGAGAATATGTGCAAAGAGTGAGAAAAAAGCTAAATGTAAAATTGAATAGTGCAACATTATCAAAGCTATCAATACCTGTGACATATGTATGATACAATGCACTGTTGGCATTATTAACTGGATACAACTGAACTGGACAGTTTGGACTAAAAAATAAGAAAACACATGACTGTTCACTATACATTGCATTACTATAGAGTTATTGTATATACAAACTGATGAACTTACTAAATTTGGCTCATAACATACTAAATTTGACTATGGTTGAAAAGTAGAAAATGCAGATAATTGTTGTAGCAATATCAAGACATATAGAAGAGAAGACAAAGAACTGGAGATCACAAAGTATCTGAAAAATGAAGTTGAAAGATAATGGCATAAACTGGCCATGATCATCCCAGTGGTTATGGCACACTGAGTGCCATAGCAAAAAAAAATTCAATTTTTAGAAAACGTAGAAAATATCTTCGCTGACAAAATTTCCATCTATTTCTGTTTACAGCGGTTTACAGAGTCAACCTATTGCCTCCAATTATCTGGGTCCTCATATTTAATCTCTTAAATTTTAATTATTTCTCATACTATAATTTGAACAGAGATACTTGTATTCCTTCCTTTAAAAAAGGCACTAAATCCAGACAAACAAAAGCAATTAGGAAGTGCGTTCATATGATGCTGGGTCATCATTGAAAAGATAACTTTTTCAATAATATATTTGAAGGCATGGCATTAAAGAAAAAGACCTTGATAAAGAAACAAGTAATTGGGTTTTAAATCAGGTATGGCTTTAAAGCTGCTTGCTGATAAGCTTAGACACATACTGGAAGCCAATGGTGTATGATTATTAGGAAGTTTCATAATGCTCTTAATTAAGTAAAATCAAGGAAGTCTAAATCTAAATATGAAAATGCAGTATCTTAACAGCTGAATGGTTTTGTAGCAAAATCTAAATTTAGATGTAACTTAATCATGCACTGTCATTACACTTCTTTAATAAAATGTACTGTTTATCATAAATATTGGTGCTTCTGTGAATAATTTATAGGCAGATTAGGTAAATGGCTCTTAGCATAGTAAATAATTCCCTTTTGACAAGATACACAGAACTAAGGTATGAATGACATTCATTCCAAATTAAATATTCTTATATCAGCTAGAAAAGTCTTGTGCCTTATGCGACAGCATAAGATGTAAAAATATGCTATTAGCATAATAATTCAAAGGACCAACAGATTTCTCTTAAGTAACATAGTTATATTACTTTGTAACATTTTCTCTGCTTTCATTATTTTACTTGTAGGAACATCAAATCCACATATCCTTTTATTGCAAGGATGGCCCACTATTTATTGAACATGTCTGCATGTTTGTAATCAAT